>NC_056733.1:12933892-13071392 GCF_019279795.1 Protopterus annectens
AGCTTGACTGTGAAAAAAGATGATATGATAATTTTTCAAAGAATCCCAGCCTATGTTACTAAGTTAAAAGGTTTTAAGGAGTGGTTATTAAAAGAAATAAATGCATTTATGGAAAGCAACAATAATGATGAAGTAACAGATATCATACTCTGGGATGCATTAAAATTCACATCTTTAGTGGAGTTAAAGCTTGGCATTTTCAAAGGAGAAAGGAATGGGACAAGGAACTTTCTGATTTACAAGCCAAAATAGATAAGTTGAAACTAAATTTAAAATCAAATGATAAAGCAGTACTTACTGAAATTTCTAAGCTAAACCACAAATATTTAGAAATATTGAATCATACGGTTGCTATAAGCTTAGAAAAGATTAAACTACATTCCTATTCAGTCAACCCCAGACATTTACATAAACTAGCTATCAGATCCAAACAAATTAATAAACAAAATCACATTAATGAAATTAAATACAAGAATAATAACACAGTAAAAAGAACAACTGATTTAGAAGGTATATTAGAAGACTTTAGAAATCATTATCGGTCAATCCATGACATGCAATCACCACTAGATTCAGACGATGTAATAGATACATTTCTACAAGAAAATATCAAGACTAAGCTATCAAAACAACAAACTAGTACCCTAAATAAACAAATAAACTTAGCAGAAGTGAAAGAACAAGTTAAAAATCTGAAGGATAATAAAGCCCCAGGGTTAGAGGGGATAATCCCAGAAATATATAAAATTCTTCCAGAGCACACAATAAAGTTATTATTAAACACATTCACCATGGTTAAACAAGACTTAATTTTCCCTCCCTCGTGGAAGTACTCAATAATTTCCCCCATTCTGAAACAAGGTAAGGACCCCCAACTATGTGCATCCTATAGACCCATATAATTGTTAAATATTGATTATAAAATGTTCATGTCTATCCTGGCCAAAAGACTAAAGAATATATTACCCAATCTATTACACTTTGATCAAACTGGCCTTATCTTACATAGAAAAGTACACAACAATATTATTAAGCTACTATATCTAATAGACATTGCAAACAAAACCAAGAAACAATTAACTATTATTAGTCTGGATATTGATAAGGCGTTTGATTCCCTTAGTTGGTCATACTTACAATAAATCTTTAAAGAATTTAACTTTACTTCAGATTTCACTAAATTGATATTAAATATTTGTAGTGATTTTAAAGCATTTGTTAAGATTGGTTCATGTCTATCATACCCAGTAAAAATTCATAAGGGAACTAGACAAGGTTGCCCTCTATCCCCATTATTTTTCGCTTTATCAGTGGAACCTTTTTGCTTCATTTATTAGAAATAACCCAAATATCAAAGGATTTCAAGTTAATGAGGGATACTGTCCAAAGGTTCAGCTTTTTGCTGACAACATTCTACTAACATCCAGTGACATAGAAAGTTCTTTACAACATGTCATGAATGCCATAACTCTATTTGTAAAAATCTCAGGGCTCAATTTTAACCAAAGTAAAACCAAAACACTTTTAATCAATAAGAAAATAAATAGCAATTTGCAAAAATACAATACATTCAACTGGGAAAACGATAAGATAGATTATCTAGAAATAAGTATAAATGGAATGGGACTATTAAGTGTGCACACTGTTAAACTAATACTTTGTTGAAGCACCTTTTGATTTAATTACAGCATTCAGTCTTCTTGGGCAGGAGTCTGTCAGGATGGCACATTTTGACTTGTCAATATTTGCCCACTCTTCCTTGCAAAAGGGCTCCAAATCTATCAGATTGTGAGGGAACCAGGACTGGAGGGGGATGCTAATGCTAGTAACCAGAACATCCTCCCTGAATTAATTACTTGCTCACCCATCCCGTCTGACCATGAGCCCAGCTGGCTTATTTATTACTGCTTGACTGGAGACTATTTCAGGCTTACCACCAGCATTTTGTTCAGCCCAACTCACTACAACAGAGACTGTCAACAACCTGCTTTCTTGCTCTTTCTTGTTAATAGGAAAGACAAATACAGTCTTTTTGGGTGATTTTAGACCTCATGGAAACAGCAAATTAATAAGGCTTTTAAGGATCATAATAAGTGAAGCTGTCTCAGACGTGATCACAACACCTACTCAGCATAATCTTCATACTCCTAAATATTATCTTCTGGGATGGATTCTCCAAAATACCCTGAAAATGCTACCCCCAAACTTTCTCACCTTTAGTGATCACTGTACTTTATATACAATCTTTTCAGCCAAACAGTAAAGGTCACCAGTGCTACAGTCACACATCAGTCTTTTAATAGAGCACCACTGAACCTTCCCTGCTATGTCAATCAGTCCTTTATTATATCAAACTTATATCAAAGTGAGCACAGAATATCAGTAGAATATCAACCGCCTTTTTCCCATTTTTTTCTATATGGAATCTGGTTGTCTTGCCAGCTGTTGCCATCTCTCTCTCTATTCAATGGTCTCCCTTATTTGTAATCATTTTTACCATGGTCACCCAGCCAGGTAAAGCACAGACCCTCACCATGGTTAATACCTTATGTTAGGAAGGCTTGAGGTAATACATGCTTAATCCTGTATATATTTTATAGTTGGAAACAAGATGACTTCACAACATTTGACACATAATCCCAAAATGTCAGCCAGGAGTCAAGGATAATGCCTAGATTACACAGTTTATTGAAAAATTCAAGCTTATTGCCATCATTCAAAATATAAGTGGTCAGTGGTATGTTGGAAAAAAGCTCTCAAGGTTGCATTCACTGCCATGGCCCCTTTCTTCATGGTATACAGTTTTAATCATTTAATTAAAGTTAGCCAAGAAAGCATGTCTTCTTAATCATCAGCTGCAGAGTAGTATTTTCTTGTGGAAAAGAAAAGTAGATTTGAGTATTATCAGTATAGCCCTGACAAATTAGGTCACTTTCTCTTAAGAGATTTCCTAGGGGAAGAATGTACACTTTGAACAGTAATGGACCTAAGAAAGAATCCTGTGGTATTCCACAGTCAAGATAGTAAAGGACAGACATGTTGAATCCAAAATGGAGTTTAAGAGGATGGCCCGACAGATATGAGATAAACTACTTAAGAACCATTGCCATAATACCCTAGTAGGTACATAAAGGTTGTTTAAGAATTCCACATCCACAAATGAAGCAGATAGATCCAGGAGGACCAATTTTGTATATAGCACTACTGGTCTGTTGCAAACAGGAGATCGTTGACTGCTCTTAATGAGAATAATCTCAATATGATGAAGAGTATGAAAGCCTGACTGGAATGGATCTCTTAGTCCACTAGCTGTAAGCTAAGACTCTAGTTGCTCATAGACAACGTTCTCAATAATTTTACCTAGAAAAGAGAGATTAGGGATATGGTAGCAGTTGTTTAAATTATGTGAGTTCAGAGATTTTTGAAGTTAAATATAAACAAAGCTTCCTTAAAGGCTGTGAGATGTATTCCATCCCTCAGTAATGTAAACAAAATATGTTAAATTACTAGACCCAGCATTAGAAGTGCCAGAAGCTGCTGAAGTCTGGGGGTAGATGGCAAGAGGGGCTCTAGTGATGTAAAAAAAGGTAATTGTTTATTTATCTACTACTGTAAAAGAAAAAGACAACAGAATATGAAATATGTGCATGCCTGTGAAAACATGCAGATTGTGTGTATTTTGTTATAAAAATTACAGAAAAATAGTACTTTTCCTCAGAAGACAGTATTGATGTTTCCTGTTTCATAAGAATATGCCAGTTATATGACTGATATTCATACTGAATTTGTCAGGCTGAAAAAATACAAAATGTATATATTTGTGTGAAACAAAGGGCAAAGCCAAAGCTTCCATATGGCTTCATAAGACTACTGCTGGTACCCGTCAATGAAGGATCATTTCTCTATAGCCAAACGATGTATTACAGCAAATTCTTCAGGATACTATATTATGACCTTCATCTACTAAATCTACTTCGCTGTTGGTTCCAACTGTAATGACATGTATACAACTTAATCTTTTCGGGGTGGGGTAAGTATATTTCCAGCAAAGACAACCCCCTGGATTCTCAAAAGCTTGCATGGAGTGCAAGATTGGTGCAGGAGCTCAAGCAGGCAATATGTCTGCCGTGCGATCCAGGAACAGCCTGCAGGGGTGTGCACGAGCTCTCCTGCACTAATCCTGCACGGACTAAGCCATGGTATGCAAATCACCCCATTTGCAGGAGAAATCTATGAAAATTAGGTGATTTTGCAATCCAGGAAGCTTGCAACAGCCCGTGCAAGACTAGTGCTATCTGCAGAAATGTACTCAGTAACCGAGTACATTTCTGCAAAATCCAAAACAGAGCTGTGACAGCCCTAAATAAAGGCTGCATATCATGTAGTAAGCATGCCAATGGCCAAGTATAAGGCCATTGGCATTGCAAACAAAACAAAAAAATACAAAAATCAACTTATATTTTTTTTTATCCGATCTCGGCTGTTTAAGCATAGGGCAGTGGCGGGCAAACGGGATCGGTGGGAAAATAATAAAATAAACCTAAAATAAGCAGTCTAACTAAAATCACTATTCTGCCATGCAAGTCAATGGCAGGCAGAAGACAACCTGGCCAATGAGTAGTGGTTGCTAAGGGGGGAGGCTCAGTGTGAGACATGTAACTATGCATTAGCAGGCAGTCCTATGCAAATGAGGGGAAGGATAGTGAATCCGAGTTTTTCCCAGCATGTGAGACAGGTCCCAACAGTGTAAGAGTAGAAGTAGCTTGGTGCAAGCCTAGGAGTTAGGTGACATTGGGGGGGTGTATCAGGCATACTGTAAGCGGATTGGAGCCCTGTGGCACGAGTTTACTCCTAGCTTAGCTATGCTAAGCTAGGGGGTGTGTCTAAACCTGCTTAGCACTCTTTATAAAGCCTAAGCTGATGTGCACGCCGTGCACAGGGTTTTACAGGAAGAAAAAACAAGTTAAACCAGGAAATAGCAGCAGTGTGCACATTTGAGCACTCTGTTTGCGCGGCATGCCCTCGGGCCTAAACAGGAAGGCAATGGGAAGGGAAAACAGCTGGCAGGTGAAATGTATCAGAATCATTCAGTTACAGAGGCAGCAGACCAACCTAGCCCAGAACACTACTATAAACTAAGCAAACACCTTCCCCTCTGTTTTTTCCTACTCTACACCACTGGTGTAAACAAGCGGGGAACTTTTAACACTCACAACAGCAAAATGATAGGGTCTGCAGTAGCTATCATACAACTTGTGAAAGTGGCTAAGGGTGGTGAGAATGTGAATGCTGTCCACCAACCTACAATGAGGAGACGGGGAAGAGTGTACAGATGCAGGGTAACCTACCAGGGGCTACATGAGCTGGAGATAGTGGAGTGCTATAGGGGGGACAGGGACCTCCTACAGCAAATTGTTGAGCTGTGCCGGCCACGCCTGACACACAAAACTAACAGAGGGGAACCCATCCCAGTGGATACCAAGGTATGTGTAGGCCTAAGAATACTAGCTACAAGTACCTTCCAAAGGCCAACTGGGGATATGATGGGGATTTCGCAGGCATCAGCATCCAGGGTACTCCACCAGTTCCTGGATGCCATATTAGCACATGTCGGTGAGCACGTATATTTCCCCAACACCTGTGAGGCGTTGGCCAGCAATATGCAACTGTTCCACCAAATAGCAGAATACCCTGAGGTAGTGGGTGCTATAGACTGCACGCACATATGCATCAAAGTACCACCCAGTGAGCAGGGTAGGGTCTACATCAACCGCAAGGGCTTCCCCTCTATCAACTGCCAGGTCATTTGTGATGCCCAGGGCATAATAATGAATGTGTGTGCTGGCTGCCCTGGAAGCTATCACGATTCCCACATCTGGCATCTGATGCAGCTGTACCAGAGATTTGCCAATGGGGACATCCCTGACAGTCACCAAGTGAGGGATGCTGGATATGCACTGGAGCCGTGGCTGATGACACCCATCAGAAATGCACACACACCCGAACAAGAACTCCATAATGAGGCACATGCACAGACCACAATTATAGTTGAGCATGTGTTTGGGATGCTCAAGTCATGTTTCCGGTGCTTGGACACATCCAGTGGAGCCTTGCAGTACTCACCAGCTACATGTACACAAATTGTCCTTGTATGTGCCATGCTACGCAATATGATCCTGTGGAAACAGCTGCAGCAGGAACAGCACGGGGCAGGGCCACACAGCCCCCCACCATTGCCAAGGCCTGCACAGGCACAGAGTGACTCGGAGGAGGAGCAACCTGAGCCTGCCCCAGTAAGCAGAAGGAGGTGTGCCCAGTATGCCCTGGCCTTGGCAAAGAGGCAACACATAGCACATACACTGACACAGGCGGGATCCAGGGAATAACACCTCTTTCTGACTCTCACATACAGTAAAAGGGATGCCAAACATCACACTACCTGTGCCTAACCATGTTTAGGGAGTGTACTATGTGCATTCGACAGAGGCAGCCCTCCAGCACCACCCTCAATATTAGGACACCCACAAAGTAAGTGACTTACACATGCCAGTCGGGAGGAGGGTTGCATACCCAACAACAGTCACAGCCAGCAGGACAGGTGTAGACAAACACAAACAAAGGCTGTGCTATGGCCTCTGAAAGAGGCATATGGGTAACCTCCCATCCCAAGGCCTACAAAGACAGAATACAGTAGGTCAGGCAGTGGGATGTCAGTTCTGAAGGGTAGGAAGTCAGAAACTAATATGAAGGTAATTAAAAGCTAAGATCTGTAGTATACTGGTATGCCTCTAGTCAGCAGCACAATAGGTAAGACAACAGATTGAAATGGAGTACCCAACATACCCGTACAGTCCTAGCAAATGTGTACAAGTGTCAGGTGTGCCCCCTCCCCCCACAATCCTGTGTAGAAATGTAGAAATAGTCAGGTGTGCCCCCCCATCCTACGTAGAAATGTAGTAACAGTCAGGTGTGCCACCCCAATCCTGTGTAGAAATGTAGAAATAGTCAGGTGTGCCCCCCCATCCTACGTAGAAATATTATAACACTCAAATGTGCCCCCCACAATCCTGTGTAAAAATGTAGAAATAGTCAGGTGTGCCCCCCCATCCTATGCAGAAATGTAGTAACAGTCCATGCCAAATAATCGATGGATACCCTGCAGAGACAGCATGCTACCTGTAGGTGTACAACACAAAGGTCAGCACTGCAGTACAAACTGCCTGGACTCGATCCACACATTCAATACAGATGGCCATACTGGGCTTGCCCACACACTTAGAGAAATGAAGGCAATGTCAATCAACAACATACTGAGAGAAATGAAGGCAATGTCAATCAACAACATACTGAAAGGTCATACTGGGCATGCTCACACACTTAAACACATGAAGGCCATGTCTGCAAACACCACTGTGGACCAGACATATCTGGCAGCCACACATGTTATTGCAGACACTCCTCAGTATGCACCACTCATGCTTTCCACACACAGTGGATAGGAATACAGGCATATATGTAAGGACAACACACTATAATAAGCCAAAGATAGACATACATAGATGTGTGGAAGAGGGTGACTGTGACAAGGAGCCATCCAGGCCTGTCCCACCCAGCACACAGGCAAAGAGCCACAACCACATGAGGGTCAGATGTCACTCACTGCAGATACTAGCTACCAGTATCTGTCAGCATTACAGAGTATGTGGTGCACGTGCCAGCTGTGCAACATGATTGTTCAAGGAAGTAGTCATCTAGCAGCTGTATACACGTACCTGTGAAATATGACCCAGGTTGTGCCCACATGTGGCGTGTCAACTCCTAGATAAAGGGGTTATGGCCCATGCACACACACTGCCCTCCCCATAATCCCACTATGACAAGCCTGCTGAGGTCATCCACTGTGAAATTTACCTTTGGGAGAGTTGTATCCCAGTAATCTCTGTGGTGCATCCCATAACTGCGTACTGCTATAATGTGATAAACTAGTTAGGTAGGAGTTCTAACCCTAGCCTTGGCAAATGTGTGTGTGTTTGTGTGTGCGTGTGTGTGTGTGTGTGTGTGTGTGTGTGTGTGTGTGTGTGTGTGTGTGTGTGTGTGTGTGTGTGTGTGTGTGTCTGTCTGTCTGTCTGACTCTGTCTGTGTAGAAAGCAATGCTTTTTAGGGTATTCACACCCCCTACAATTTAAATGCTCTGCTTTGGTAAGGCTGCTAATGTCATCCACCTAGAAGTACATCTCTCAGAAGGTTGTATCCTAGTAATCTCCATAGCGCGTGCCGTAACTGTGTACTGCTGTAGTGTGATAGAATGGTTATGTAGGAATTCTAACCCCGCCTTGGCAACTGTGTGTGTGTGTGTTTGTGTGTGTGCGTGTGTGCGTGTGTGCGTGTGTGTGTGTGTGTGTGTGTGTGTGTGTGTGTGTGTGTGTGTGTGTGTGTGTGTCTGTCTGACTCTGTCTGTGTAGAAAGCAATGCTTTATAAGGTAGTCACACCCCCTACAATTGAAATGCTCTACTTTGGTAAGGCTGCTGATGTCATCCACCTAGAAATATACCTCTGGGAAGGTTGTACCCCAGTAATCTCAGTGGCGTGTCCCATAACTACGTACTGCTGTAGTGTGGTAAAATAGTTAGGTAGGTGTTCTAATCCCAGACTTGGCAAGTGTGTGTGTGTGTGTGTGTGTGTGTGTGTGTGTGTGTGTGTGTGTGTCTGTCTGTCTGACCCTGTCTATGTAGAGAGCAATGCTTTTTAGGGTAGTCACACTCCATACAATTTGTATGCTCTACTTTGGCAAGGCTGCTGATGTCATCCACTTAGAAATACACCTCTGAGAAGGATGTAGCCCAGTAATCTCCACAGCGTGTGCCATAAACTGCATACTGCTGTAGTGTGATATAGACCTCTGTTAGGTGTTCTATACCCACACATGTCGGTTGTGGATGTTTTGTGTGTTTCAATGTCTGTGTAGGGAGCAATGCATTTTAGGCTAGTCACACGCAGTACATTTCAAATGGCCTACTTTAGCAATCCTGCTGATGTCAGCTAGCGTGATATACACCTTTGGGGAAGGAGTACTCCAGTAATCTCTGTGGTGCGTACTATAACTGCGTAGTGCTGTAGTGTAATAAACTAGCTAGGCAGGGGTTCTACACCCAGACATGACAGGTGTGTGTGTGTGTGTGTGTGTGTGTGTGTGTGTGTGTGTGTGTGTGTGTGTGTGTGTGTGTGTGTGTGTATGTGTGTGTGTGTTTGTGTGTTTGTCCCTCATATCCTGTGTGGAGGTGGGTGTGAGTGCGTGACGCCTGGGCCCAATGTGGAGCGGGTTTTGTAAATTTCTTATATGGTGGCCCTAGTATATATCACAATGTCCACTGTACAGGGATAACATATGTGAAATAGCCAAGAGGCTGGGGTACAAATCCATACCCATACATGTGACATCAATGCCAGGCAATCACAGTTAGCAACCCCAGTATTACCCAGAGCACACTCTCAACCCATGTCTCATGCACACACACACACACATGCCGAGGCAACAGCCAATATGTGTGTAGTACACTGCATATTGGTGACTGATAGTAATTATGGAGTGAATGCAGTGGCCTACAGAGGGCATGGCACCCTGTCCATCTGTCCAATAGGCACATACATGCAGACAGTGCACCTTCCCCATGTTCCCCACTGGACACCTGCAACACCTGTCGTGCCATCACCTGTGACCCGCAAAGGACATACCATGCCTGAAAACATTCCCTGTATGGACAGATGCCACTGACATCAGGGAATGTTGTTAGCATGCTATTAATGTAGGTGCAAGGTTAACCTGCTGTCCATTACCAGTTCCTGCCACAGGTGGCCAAGACTGGCACATCTGATGATAATCTGTGTACACAACATGGGCCCGACACCCCAGGTACAGTTCCACATGTCACTGTACATGCATGTGGGAGGAGTGCACATCCCAGACACTGTCCATGTCATGGACTAAGGAACACATATATGGCAAGCGATGCACAGCATTGGCCACACACAAAAGTTACCCAGGTGACTGGATGGTGGATACAATACCCACCTGTGTGGGCAGATGCAGAATCCACAGCCCTGAGCCACAATGCAGACCATTGTCATGTGGCCTGATGGCAAGGTATGCCCGTCACCTAGCCTTGTATAGCTGTCTGGCACAGTCGACCACCACATACCCATGCAGAAATGCACCCATGCGTGTCAGTACTGGCACCCTGTGTGTTTGTGTGTGTGTGTTGTATGATGCATATGATCACATCCACACTCACTACAACCCCCAGTGGCATACTGAAGCATGCTGTCTGATGTCAGATGCCTCCCCATACCTTTTGCCCATATAACCTCCATATGACCCGTGTGATGTATGTGATACCTGCACAGTAATGTGTTGTGGCAATCTCACTAATGATGAGCTGTATCCCTGGCACTGCCAAGTGTGTCATTGTGTGTGCATCCTTGTGGGAGTGTGGCTGTGTTGATGCTGCTCTCCTGCTCATGTATCCCCTGGTAGGTTACCCTGCATCTGTACACTCTTCCCCGTCTCCTCATTGTGGGTTGGTGGACAGCATTCACATTCTCACCACCCTTAGCCACTTCCACAAGTTGTATGATAGCTACTGCAGACCCTATCATTTTGCTGTTGTGAGTGTTAAAAGTTCCCCGCTTGTTTACACCAGTGGTGTAGAGTAGGAAATAACAGAGGGGAAGGTGTTTGCTTAGTTTATAGTAATGTTCTGGGCTGGGTTGGTCTGCTGCCTCTGTAACTGAATGATTGTGATACATTTCACCTGCCAGCTGTTTTCCCTTCCCATTGCCTTCCTGTTTAGGCCTGAGGGCATGCCGCGCAAACATAGTGCTCAAATGTGCACACTGCTGCTATTTCCTGGTTTAACTTGTTTTTTTTTCATGTAAAACCCTGTGCACGGCGTGCACATCAGCTTAGGCTTTGTAAAGAGTGCTAAGCAGGTTTAGACACACCTGTTCATGTGGACAGGTACATGTACTTCACCTACCGTATAGCTACCATACCCCTGTTGCAGATGTCACTCACCATCACATATATGTTCTGAGGACTCCACAACAGGTAACCTATGTGGCACATCCAATAACTGCATAGGACTGTGATAGCACTACATAGTCATCAGGGGTTTGATACCCTGTGCTGGTAGGTGTGTGACACAAACATGCTTACGTTTTACTCAACCACCCCTCCCTGACTTGTCAATGCCTCTGTCTGCCTCTCTCACTCCCTCACTGGTGGATATGGAGACCTACACCTGCTTTTCTTAGGCAGCAGCATGTGCATTTTAAGTGATGCTCATGATGGCCTCTGCATGAATTGCAGCCCTCCCCTAGCTGATTGCATGTGGAACAGCTGTGGTAACATTCTCATAGCCAATTGCATGGAAACACACACTCCAGTATCTAGGAACATCATGTTGGTGTTGGCCCTTTTCATTCACTGTGAGCAGGACCTAGATCTGTTGTTTGGCAAACAGCATCTCAGATGGATTGGGGATTTACCCCTAACAGCATACACTGTGGAAACAGGCCAACACACAGGAGGGGGATGTGCCTGACCTGACTACAGACTGTAAGTGCTGCTATACTGCATTTGGAGTAATGTTGGTTTAACAGTGTGTGTGTGGATATGGCTGTCCTACATGTTTTAATACCTGCCATGTCAGTGTTACGTTTATGAGGAATCCCCATATGTAGGGTCATCTGCAAACTGGGCAGTGTGTGGTGCCTTTTGTTTCATGTGTTACCCACAGAGCACCTATCTGTGAAAGGCAGATGGTAGTGTGAGGATTGCAGTCTGTAGATGGTGAAAGCCATGACAGTTACTGACTTCATGTCCCTCATAGGACATATGTTGCAACAAACCCTATTACAACAGTAAATGTATGAGGTTATCACAGCAGCATGTCAATATTGGCCCTGTGTATGTGATTCCAGCCACAACTCTGTCAACCATTGTACATATGTCATGCATTGAGCTGCATATGTGCTGTACACCATCATTAGTGCCATCATATCTGATAATAAGCCAGTGAGATATCAGACTGTTACACATGTTATGTACAGTAGGGGTTATATTTGATGACATGACCTGGACATTCTGTGGTTGTTTGTACAGTACTGAGGTCTGTGTACTTATGGTGAATGCCGACAGTGTGTGTATTGATAATGTGTACCTTGGCCTGTGTACAGACTGTGGTAGATGTCATCATCCTAGGTCCCATCCTATCTGATGTTACATGCTGCTCCACTGTATGTTACCATATTGGCTTACATTTTTGTAGGGCCATACACACACATGTCCCATACCACAGACGGGCATCAGACCACACTGTGTATGGGCCCAGTATATGTAGGGTTAGTGTGTGAGTCGCACATATGAGGATGGTGTTGAACAGATAGTCCATATACTGTAATATTATGCTAGCTTACCATATGTGGCTGTGGTTGTGTTCACATTGGTTGTGGTTATGCACTTTCACACAGGTGTTTCTTAACCTGTGATGTAGCATGCCCGTATAGCCCGCTGTATATGCAGGTACATGTGCATCCTCCCACAGGAGATGTAGGCCAGTGTTGAGACAGTCTGCCTGTAGCTTGCACAGTGCTTTGTTACATGTCTAGCAGCTTAGTGTACTTACCCAGCGAGGTGTCATGTCCAGATACTTTCCAGATGTACTGCTGCCGGGCCTCTCTTAACAGTCATGTATGTCAGACAGAGCAGTGGGATGCTGTACAGATGTATGTCAATGTCTAGTAGGTAGTATGTGGCCATGGCACCTCTGTACCAGCAGTTATTATGTGTCAGGACAGACAGAGTTGTGTGAATGCATAACCTATGGTAGCAAATGTATACCAGTCATTATGTGTTATACCCGTCTACATGGCTGTTAGCATCCATATTGTCAGGCTTGGTCCACATGTTCTGCACTAAGGGGTTCTGTGTATACCTCTGGACTGTACAGAGTGTGTCAGAATGTCCACATTTATTGGCCAGTACCTCTGCTGTAGTCCAGTGGAGCATTAGGTGCTTGCAGCAGTACTGTACTATGACGTCCTTAGGATGTCTGTCAGTAGCCAATGGTGCGCATGTGAAAAGCAGATGTGACCTCCCACATACACCATGTCTGTGAAGACAATCCCTATTACAGTAGCAATAGTCTATTGAGATACCTGCTGTACATGCCTGACATCCCCTTGCACTACAAAGGTGGGACTATAGGGGCTGAGGTAGGGCTATACCCCATGTTCAGGACATATGGTGAATATATATGTACATATGATTATATATCGACATATATAGATGGGTGTGTATATGTACATAGATATGCATATACATACCCAGATATATACATATTCAGATAGAGATACATATGCACATATACGTATACCACACTGTCATGTCTGCCAGCAGTCCACTGCTGTTGTATCCCCCACACATACGGTGGGGCTAGGGCCATATATGTGTGGGCTTCATCTACACAATACATGTGTGCCCATATGCACTCCAGAGACCAGTGTATGTAACAGTGGTATATGGCCCTGTATTAGTGAGTCTAAGGGGGGGATGCACCATACATAACCTAGGCTGTTACAGCATGTGGGGGTATCAGGGGTGAGCTGCCTTAAGGTATCTGGATGTACAGTACCATACATGTCACCTGTCTTGACATTACTTACATAAAGTGGGTTACTGCAGGCCTACTGACTCCTGCCATACAGACTGCTCTGTTTGCCAGTGTGCCTGTGATGGTGTCAGTTATGCCTTGTCATGTAACAGTTACATCCCAGTTGGTCAGTTGAAGTCTTTACCACCTAGTGATTGTGTACTGAGTGTAGATAGAGGCTGCTGGACTATACACCTGCATCACTTACAGTTGATTGTGTGGTATCCTGTGGCCCAGTCTGTCTTAATGAATGTACTATTTGAAGGGCTTGGCCTGGACAGCAACAGTTGTAGACCTTTCCAGACTACTGTATTAGTATATCTGTTTCACAGTTGCATTACTCTGTTGATATGCATGTCAGTGTTTGAACAGCTATATGACATGACAGATAAATCTGTAATAGTACACAAATAAAGGTATTCCATTTCTGCAAATCTGTGTGTGGTGTTTATCCTATGACCTCTTTGTGAGTATATGTTGCAGGCAACGAATGTCATTTGTATGGGTGACTCATCCAGTGTCCAGTTGTTAGGGTGTTAACTGTAGGCATAGTGGCTGTACCATATTGTGTGCGCCTACTACATAAGTATCATACTGTACATATCCCTGCGTGTGTATGTGTAGTCACATGTATATCTATATATATGTTTATATATATATATATATATATATATATATATATATATATATATATATATATATATATATATAAAAATGTGTGTGTATATCTGTATCTGCATATATGTGTCTGTATATATGTATCCTGGGGATGTTGATAGCTTCCACATTTTGCATTTCCTATGTGAGCCAGACTGTACTGCATGATATGTTATCAATAGCAGCCTGACATCATACAGGTGGGATGTAGTACTGTTAACATCATGTGCCCATGTCGTGTCAGGTCCTGGTTATGGGATCTGCAACACATGGTAGTGTATTGCAGGGCGGGTGTGTTCGGCTGTGGGGGTGGGGTGGTATGCCAATTCGTACAAGATGTATATTGTTTGGGGCCTCTCAATCCCGTTAACGGTGCATGTGGACATATATGTTTCTGTTAATCTACCATTGCTATGTACAAATGTATGGCCATTTATACCTATATAGGTATATATATTTGCTTACATATATATAACTATGTCCGTATATACCTACAGAGATATATATCTACGTAGATATATGTAACTTGCTATGTTGATATATAGGTGTTGACATATATATATATGTGTGTAGATGTAGGCATTTGCATGTATATATGTTCATATATATTCATATATATGTATATATTTGTAAATATATATATATATAGATATGTTGTGTCTGTTTCGATATTAATATATGTGCACACACACACACATATACATCTACATGTTGGTATACATTCTCTGTACTATTGCATGACTGGGCTGGATGATATGTTTGTGAAAACATCAGATTTATGTATATCTGGCATAGCTTAGTGATAAATCACTTTGTCTATGGTGTGCATGGTTCTGGGTTCAGTCTTTGCTGAGGCTGTTATTTTTGTTGCTGGGGCAGAACACGGGCCATTGGATACAGAGTGATTAAGGCACTTTAAAGCAGTTGTAAGCGGGTTTGCGTGGTGGTAAGCACTGCTAACTTCCGGTTACAGTTTCTTACACTCATTTAGCTTCTAAATTGCTAAATCTGTGTAGGCAGTGCTTACCGCTGTGCAAATGCACTTAAACACACCTACTAGTGCTTAAATATGTTTACTACTACTTAGTTGTGCTTAAACCAGCTTACTAGTGCCTTATTCATTATGACACTGACACTTCACATGTGCATTTCCTGCAGTACTCCAGTTCATAAATATATGTTATTTAGTCAGTTTTGCAACAAAAATATTGGTTATAACATGCTTTTCCATGTAAAATAGACTGTGCTGCAGTGGGACTCGAACTGGGAATGCCTGCTCGTTAGGCTAATGCTCTGCCCACTACACTATTGCTGTGCTGCTTCATTTGCATATATCTTCCTTGTTATCCTTTTCAGCCATTTAAGCTGCTGTAACTGTAGCTAAGCGATAGGCACACTCGCGCACCTACGGTTAGCTTCACTCAGATTTAAAAAAAAAAATAATAAAAGAGTTTCTTCGTTTTATGTATATGTACTGTTGCTGTTGTACACATGGGGGACTGTTGGTGGGGATATGAGGACACCTATGAGCAGTCTCGCTCATTTCTTACCCCTTTCTGCTGTTCTACATTGCGGGGGCGTGTTTATTCTGAGAGCCCTGAAAGCATTCTTACATGCTCCATGTAAGCCTAGCGCTCGGGCAGCGTGCCTTACTAATATGCATGGGGCGTTGCCATCCTGCTCCTAAATGGGTGCTTCTGTGCAGGACTAAGCTAGTTCTGCACAGAAGGTTAGTAAATCCGGGGGAACCTTTTCTGTATTGAGCAGAAATAAAATAAAAGATTTTTATTTCTAATGTACTGACAACTCAATATTTTAGTCTCTATTATACTAGACAGATGTTCACCTTAAATACCCACAATGAAAATAGAGCATAATGCAAAACGTCAGTCTGTGGTGGTAAACGAACATGAACTAAAGCTACTGGGACATATCTTTAAAAAAGTTATGTCTCCATTTTCTTTTGAGATTTATGGAATCTTCAGGTAATAACAGGGAGTTCAACTAGAAAAGTCAGCAGTTCTATCCTTACAGCCCCTGAAACCCGCATTTGACCCCACAGCTTTAGCCACCTGAAAGCATGGCTTTGTAGCCACAACATATTACATTGGAAAAAAATGTATATATATATTTTTCTGTTGAAATATAGGGAAGCTTTACTTGTGATATCCTGAGAACTCAAAGTAGCAACTTAGGCCACTATTTTACTGAGAGGACGTTCACCACAACAGCCACAATGAAAACAGAATATTATGCAAAATGTCAGACTGGTAATTACAGGTATATGAATGCAATCCAAAGACTATATCTCTGTCTGCCTTTGAGATTCATTACAAAAACTTCAGGTAGTAACAACAGGATATTCAACTACATTACACACGTAGGACTGGAATTCCATCCACAGAGCTTGTAGATCAGCATGCAGCTGAAGTTGACTCCAGTTGCCTGAAAGCACAATATTGTAGTCCAGCATGGTGTCACTGGGGGGGGATAAACTATATATATATATATATATATATATATATATATATATATATATATATATATATACATATATATATATATTTTTTCCTTTTTCTCCTAGAAAAGTATACAGTGCTTTAACTTTTGAGATACTGCTAATTTAGTGAGTATATATTGTGGACATTAGATTTAACCAGCTTTTTGTGTAAAGGTCAAAAGCACTCCAAAATGTTGGCCTCATTAGATGTATATAAGAGGCCATATGCCAGATCCCTGAAGACAATTCACGGTAAAAAATGATGGGAGTTCTGATAAGGTTCTTTGGAACAGAACCCACTCCCAGACATAAAAACAGACGCGCACACACACACACACACACACACACACACACACACACACACACACACACACACACACACACACACACACACACACACACACACACACACACACACACACACACACACTGAGTGACTGCAGTATTCACCTTATGACAGCATACATTCTGTGAGGGGAAGCATAAATATAATGGTCATATAGCTCTTTGACACCTATTGACCACTTCCCATAAACCATATCAATAATCAAAACGGACCCATTTGCTTATATACCCTTATATACCTCATCCACCCCTGGTGGTTTTGGCCAGAGGACAAACAGCCCTTAAGTATAAAACAAAAAAAAGTGCTAGATGTGACAGCAAAAGCCCAATGAACACTGTATGTACTAGGTGTGTACAAGAGCCCTTAAGCTAGTTCACCCAAAACAGTTCACAGTAAAAAAAAAGAGACAGCAGTTAAGATATTTTGGTACAATGTGGACATTGACATTGGAATACATCCATTTTGAGAAGGTACTCTACTTCTGACTGTGAAGGAATCATGGAAATATAAATATGATTGCCACATAGATCTTTCACAAATACTGTCCAGCAACCATATTGATGATCAACCAGAAGTGATCAGAAACTGAGTTTGCTTTTCTATATCACATGTCCTTAGCCTTTTGTGCAGAAATCAGATAGCAGCCAGATAGAAACTAACCACAGTGCCCGACTGAGAGCAAAAGTCCTCTAAAGTACTGTATATTTCTGTGCTATAAGAGGTCATATGTCAGTTCTATGTCCTCTTATATGGTATCTTACTACAGAAAACAAACATATTGTCACAGTGGAAGGTGTTCCTTCTGAGAGGGTGCACTACCTTTGTGAAGGAATCACATAAATGTAACGGTCATATAGCGCTTTGATATATACTGTTGATATGGTTTGTTGGGAAACAGTCATCTAAAGCAATCTTATACAGCCATTTGCTTTCATACATCATCTGCCTGCTGCCCTTTTGCCCAAAGGTCAGTTAACCAGGTGGACACCACCCAGAACACCAGATTTGTGACAGCACAAATCGTTTGAAATGCTGGATTTACCAGCTCCATATAATAGGCCATATGTTAGTTCTGTAAATACAGTTCACAATAAGAAAATCAAGGTATTGTAATATGGTGCTTTGGTAGAAAACACACACCATCCCAGTGTAATATCCAGCTTCTGAGAGAGTGTACTACTTCTGACTGTGAAAGAATCACATAATTTATTATTATTTATATTATTTAACATTTGTTTGCCAGGGTAGTCCGACTGGACAACAAGTGTCCGTTTTCAGCGGAGTCCTGGAGAGAAAAACTCCATAAGTTTACAGAGAGAAGAAAAATTTACAAAAGAGACATTACAGAGTAGTAGCAGCATACAGATTTTAGACTTTACAGCCGTTAGTATACAATAAGAGGATATTCCCCCTTTTGGTTGAAAATAAAAGTGTGCAAAATATACAATGAGAGTAGATAAGAACCTGGTAGAGAATTGCAAGATATTTCACAACTGAATAAGAGTATATAAATGTTTAAGTTTTCCATATATACATTCAAGCAAATATACATGTAAGAGTATACTTACATATATAGGCATACACATATATACATACATGCACATGCACATATATATATATATATATATATATATATATATATAAATACACATGTATGTATACATACACACACACACACACACACACATATATATATATATATATATATATATATATATATATATATATATATATATACACACACACACACACACACACACACACACACACACACACACACACACACACACACACACACACACACACACACACACACACACACACACACCACACACGTACATACACTCTTATATAGGTTATTGCTCACACATGGATAGGTATAGTTAGATGGTGCTGTTTGTGTTGTCCAGGACAGATGGGGTGTAGAAATAGTAAGTGGACGAGGCTTTAGGGGGGTAAATTACAGTTGCAGAGATGGTTGGTGAAGAGGTATGTTTTAAGTAGGCTTTTGAAGGAGGGTGTGGAGTTTTGTAGTCTGAGGTCGGGGGGAAGGTTGTTTCATATTTTTGCTATTTCATGGGCAAATAGTGATTCCCCGGAGTTGTTTTTGCATGTGGTGGTTTCAATTAAGGTTTTGTTGAAGGACCGAAGTTGTCTATATGAATTGTAGACGTTCAGCATGCCAGTCAGGTCTGGGGCTTTCCCGGGATAATACAGAATTAGATGAGCTAGGCTGAGTGGATGGTAGCTTAATAGGTTTGGAAATTCAAGCCAGTGCAAGGCTTGTAGGGAAAGGCAATGGTGGGATCATGATTTGGCATTGGTAGCGAATCTAAAAATTTTTTGTTGTAACAGATGGAAAGTTTATTAAGGTCAGTTTTGTAAAGATTAGTTAGAATTGGGGATATAGGAGGTGGGCCCTGCCTACTGCAATTCGAGATTCGCTGGTTAGATAACTTTTACACCGATAGAGGGTACCTAGCTTTTTGAGGACTTTAGTGATGGTTGTTGATATGTGCTTTGTGAATTTGAGTTGCTGGTCAATGGTAACTCCTAGGAGTTTAGCCTCAGTGACGGGTGATTTGGGTTTTGCTGGTGGAGAGTATAGAGAAGGTAAGGCTGCTCGTTTTAGTAGAGTTAATAGCATTAGTTGTGTTTTCTTGGGATTTAGTATGAGTTGTGAGTTGTTAAGCCAGTTCTCTGTTTCATAGAAGGCTTCTTGGGCTTTTTGTTGGAGAAGTTGGATGTTGGGTGCAGAGTATATGAGAGTTGTGTTGTCAGCGTATTGGACTATATCGGCTTTAGAGGTAGCTGAGTGGAGTTGATTTGTGAAGATATTAAAAAGAAGAGATCCTAGGATTGATCCTTGCGCCATGCTTAAGGAGGTTGGGAGTGGGGGGATAGACAGTTATGACATTTGACGGATTGTTGGCAGTTATCTAAATAGCTTTTAAACCAGAGGAGGGTGGGGGTGTTAAGGTTAAGGTCAGAGAGACAAGACAGTAGTTTATTATGTGACACTGTGTCAAATGCCTTGGATAAATCAAGGAAGGTAGCTGAGACAAATTTACCTAGATTCCTGTGGGAGTTTATAGTACTGGTGAATTTGAGTAGGGCAGTGGTGGTGCTGTGGGATGGGCGAAATCCGTGTTGGGCTGAGGAGAGAAGGTTGTTTGTGAGGCGATAGGAGAGGAATTGGTGGTGAATACATCTTTCTAGGATTGTAGAGAGGGATGAGAGAATTGCAACTGGTCGATAGTTGGAAAGGTCTAGGGAGGGGCCACGTTTGTGGAGTGGTATGATATATGAGGTTTTCCACAGGAGTGGAACGGTGTGTTCAGTGATGAATCTATTTATTAGAAGTGAAGTGGGATAGGCTATAGCTGTGGATGCAATTTGGAGGTATTCGGCAGGAAGGTCATCAGCTGTAAGGGTGGTTGGTTTGAGTTTGGCTAGGAGGTTTTGGATACTAGAGGTAGGGACAGACTTAAGTGTGAAAGGTATGGTATTGATTTGGGCCTGAGGTGGTTGTGGGGTGTTGGAGGAAGTGATGTTGTTTAAGAGTGTGAGTACTGAGGAGGTGAAACAGTTATTAAAGGTGGAGGCTATGTCCAGGTCTGTACCTGTTATATTGGGTGCGGGAGTGGTGTTTTTTCCAGGCTGTAGGATGTTATTTATTGTTGCCCAGAATTTTTGCGATTTGGTACTGTATTTGTTTTGTTGAGTGATAGAGTAATTTTGTTTATCGAGCTTAACCTGCTTTTTTACTTTGTTTTGGAGCTCATGAAAGGTTTGCCTAGCTGTGGGTGATCTGGTGTGGTGCCAGGTTTTCCAGGCTTTATCCATGGCTCTAAGTAAGGCTTTTGTGGTTTTCTGGAGCCAAGGGGTGGGGTTGCTGCATATCCTGATAGTTTTTAAGGGGGCTAGTTGGTTGAGGATATTTAGGAATGTGGAGTTTTAGTAATCAACTCCTTTGGATAAATGAAAGGGTTTTGATGGGAGACCAGTTGCATTGTTGCAAAGCTCTTATGAAGTGGTCTCTAGGAACATTTTTGTTAGAGCGGGTTTGTAGAAGGGAGGGAGAGTTAATTATTTTAAGTTTTTGCCTAAGAATAAAAGTGGGGCTGTGGTCGCTCAGAGAGTTTGGTAGGGTGTCACATTGATGGGCAGTATTTGGTTGATTTGTGAGGATACATTCAAGTATAGATTCTCTTTTTGTGGCCTTATCAATGTGTGTGGGAGTATCTGTAAGTTGGGTGAAGTTATATAGGTTAATGTGGTGGGTGGGGGTGGGAGAATGGATGGAGTTCCAGTTAATGTTTACATCACGTAGCACAATAGTTTCTTGAGGGAGGGAGTATGAGGCCCAGTGAAGTATGGTTTCTAGGGTGGTTATCACCGGGGGGGGTATATAGATACCTAGTAGGTTTAGGTGCTTATGTTGGTTAAGGGAGAGCTTTGCAATTACAGACTCTGCACTGTTGAAGTTGGGGGAATCTTTTTGGAGGAGTTGGAGTTATAGGTTGGTTCTGTGAAGTAGAGCTAAGCCTCCGCCTCTTTTATGTAGCTGGTCTGCCCTGAGAATGTTATACCAAGGTGGGGTGATGGAATTATCTTTAATATGGTGACTGCAGTGGTGGTGCTGTGGTAGCAATGTCGCCTCACAGTAAGACGTTGTCCTGTTCGATTCTCAGCTAGAGCGTCTTCTGTGTGGAGACATGCGTGAATAGGCGTACCTTCGTTGAAGGTTGTGCATCAGGGCTGGCAACTCGGCACATAAAAATCTACTGCCAATCATTAGCGGACCAGAGTTCCGCTCTGGCGACCCCTAACCGGGAAAAAACGAAAGACACAGCAGCAGCATGTGGTTTAAGCCATGCCTCTGTGATGAGAATATCCAGGTTATATAATTAGATGGCAGCATGAAGGGCTTCTGTTTTATTCATGATACTGTTGGCATTCATATTTAGTATCAGTAATTCGGTGGGTTTGTGCTTAGCTGGATAGTGATGGATGCATGGCTTATTAGTAGAGGTTGCTGGCCTAGGGTTGGGGTGAATGTCTCCTCCTAGTAGTAGCTGGGTAGTTATATAGGTGATAGGTTTTAAGTATTGGATGATTAGGTAGTGAAATTGTAGACTTGGTTGCTTTTTAGATGGATAGAAGTGGTACATGGGAGGGGCATGGTATATGGGGGATGGGTGTATATGGTGGGGTATATGCTTGCGTGAGTGAGGGTGATAGTAATGTTGTGTTTTAGGGTGGGGGATTTGGGGTGGATACAGTGAGTGATTGTGAAGAGATAAGAGGTGCTGATGGTGGCTATGGAGAGGCAGGTGAATAGGGATCTTAATCCCATGAGGGTATAGTGGAGACAAAACTGGGGGTAATGAGACATAGTGGGAATGAGGTTGTGGAGTTAGAAGAGGTATTTATATTTGGTGAGGGTGTGAGTTGTGTGACTATTAGATATGGGTGTGGATATTGAACTGGTAGATGGGCTGGAGTGGTGGGAAGTTGAAGGGCGTGTGTAGATGGTGCTGATGGATGTAATTATTGGATAATAGGTGGATGAAGGGAGGGTCTTAGTAAAGGAGGTTACCTATGAATTCAGAGTATGTAGAGGTGGGATATACATAAATATATATATATATATATATATATATATATATATATATATATATGTGTGTGTATATATATATATATATATATATATATATATATATATATATATATATATATATACATAAGTATATATTTACTCTTTTCAGAGGGGACTGATACTATACCCTGTCATAATGTCCCCTTTTGAGAGAGTACAGTATCTTTGGCTGTGAAAAATGGCAGAAATGTAATGGCCACATTGCTGTTTGACAGGTACTCTCCCACAAACAAACCATATCAATTCCGAATCAGAAATGATCATCTAACTGTCATTTACTTCATATACCACATGCCTCCAGAAAATTATACAAACATTCTTATTTTTTCTAATGTCTCACTGAGATGAGAACAAAAGGCATAACAGTCATAGCAACATATTTCATCTTGCTGCTTTTTAGCATATTCACTAGCCTTTAGCAAGCTACATTTTTATTTGATAGTTTTCATGTAATAGCCTTATGCTTTGACTTGCAACATGCTTTTATGCCCCCTTCTCCATAAATGCATCCACCTTCTATATATACTTCTGATATCTGATTGTGAGAAAGTGAAACCAATTAGCACAATACTTTATTTCAACCTATTGCTCTTGTACACATAAACATACTTCTAAAGTAAGTTACTTGTAGCAATTTGGAGTAACTGATTTGCTTGCTTCATTTTTGTAATTGGCTCCACTATCTCTTTTAGGATTTTGTCAAGTCTGTCTTGAGTGTTATGTGGGAATGCACTCCCTACACTCCCCCTGACTAATATAACCATCATTGGGGTCACACCATTTTTGGGGAATGGGAGCCAAGTTAAGCGAGTGCTCAGATTATCACCTGCTCACTGCAAGTAACCATTGCCCATACTCTTATCTCCTTGAAACTGATCCTGTCAATATTGGTTTTGAGTAAATCTTGTAATTTCCTTTTGCTGTAAAAAACAGCCTGCCTTCACCCAGCCCCGTCACACACAACCACTTATGGCAATAACCTCTCACTGCTGATGCCAAGAATGATGAAATAATAGCCACAGTAATCTACTTTACTTGCAACTATAGGGCAAAAATAATAACCATAGTAATCTATTATACCTACATGTATAAGATATATTACCTCCATTATTGACTTTTGTTTAAAAATAAAACAATGCAATTATGTAATGTTGTGGGTAGTGTATAATATTATAGCTGCCCAAAGATCTATCTGGATTCCTCTCAGAAGTGAAAAAAATAAACAGCCACCAGAAATGTATTTCAACATGGAACTGTCAGACATTATGCTGTGCACCCCAACCAAGTCACTACACTGACTGCTTGATTGTGATCACCCTAACAGTCTAGTTTTAATCCACAGACTACCATACAAACAGATAAATACAGGTGATCTTCAGAAGTGATTATCCAAAGTGGTAAAAAAGTAACCACGGTAATGCAGATCAAGTGTCTGTTGTGGGGATTATCAGCATCCTTTGCCTTTAACACAGCTCACGAAAAAAATCCACAAGATTTCAACCACTTAGCATACATCCAACACAGGAACAAGGGAAAAAATTAAGGGGAGGGAAGAAAAGGCCCATAATCATTAGCAAATCTGAAAAATATCCTATTCTTTTATGTACTTAGATAGTTACTAAAAATAATACGCATTTGTTAGTCAGGTATGCCCACTGAACACAAGTCCCTTTACAGGAACAACCCGGGAACAGTGTATCATTAAGTGACTTGCTGACGGTTACATAGCAGGAAATCAAACTGTAATACAAGAACTACAGCTCACAGCCCTAACCCATTGCCAGACTAAAATAGAATACTCGAATAATAGGTCCATTTTTCTTAAGAATATAAAGACTGCAGCTCAGTCTGTCATTATTTAGTGTCAGCAATCCTTACCAGCTTATGAGAGAAATCACACACTTAACAAAATTAAATCAAAATGAGACAAACTCAAGGAGTGCTGAATATATGTGCTATAGCCTACCCAGTGCACCCATTTTTGAAGCCTTTCTAGCTCATCGCATAAACACAATAGGTTTTAGGACTGTAGATCTCAACTATCCCTGATTTTGGCTCAAAATTTTGTTCTGACCCTCCTAATTCTGTTTAAATTGACGATTTTTAGAGAAAAGAAAGTGGATTACAGTTAAAAAATAATGCCAATAATTAGAGTTTAGACTTCTTTTACTTCAGAAAACACATGTTAATTCAATTATCCTACTCTGTCAGCTTCTTAAGTTAATAGCACTAATATGTTAAAAATGTTCCCTGATTGTTCCTGATTCTAGAGGTAATAGATTCAGAGTGCTGCTAGGACAGACAGCAGTCTGATGCTTTCAAAACAACTAAGAGCTAAGAAAAAAAAGAAATAAAGAAAAAAAAGAAATATTTTCTATTAAGAAAAAAATATATATTTTCTAAACCTTTTGTTTTCCTTAATGCAAGACAAAAGTGAAGACAGCAATACTGGAATCTTTCCAAAACTGAGGATGTTTCAACAACTCAGGTTTGTTACTGTTATGTACAGCAATCCCAAACAATTTACCAGAAAATCACAACTTTTAGAAGACTGAAAATATGAGGCAGAATAAATGGACAACTGAACATCATCAGCCTCAGTGTTCCCATTGAATGAAATGGAGCGGCACACTTCCTGTCAATGTAACAGACCCTGAAGATTAGCAGCAGTCTGAAGTAAACAAGCAACTAAAATATAAGTTTAATTCCAACTTTTTTTAATGAAAAAGAAATAAGTATCAAGCTGCCGTGCAAGACTAGTGCCTTTGCTTGAAGTGTCTTGCCGTAGCAGAAGTAAATGTGGCAAGAGGCTGACTCCACCTTCCTCCACACTTAACTACAAGAAAACTTGGGAGTCTCCACTGCATCTTTCACTGCATCTGCATATGTACCTAGCAGCAAATCAGATGCATATGCAGGCAGGACTTTCTGTGCATGTTCCCCCCATGGAATGAAATTCAAAGCTGAATGAAGGGACAAAACTACTGTAGTGGAAACTAAGGCACACTTTTTTTTTTAAACAAGCTTGTTTATTTTCCACTATAGTAAGTGAATAATTTTTTTTTGCTTGAGTCAGCTCAGGACATAATGAATAACTGTTGAATGTTGAAGCTGGCCATCACTGGCTAATTATTATAAGATGGACATGGATCCAGCCCACAAGTTATCGGCCACATACTATAGATGACAGAAGTGGACTAATCAAAATCGAGAATATCGAACACCAACCCAGACATCATTAGAGGCAAAGGTGAAATTACTGTGCCACCCCTGGAGTCAACTTGAGTGAGAGCAGATCTAATAGAAGCAATCATGGCAAAAAAATTAGCAGTAGACTCACATTCTAGACTATATAAAGCTCTTCTGGTAGCCAGATAGACAGAGATGTGCAATCTCTCCACTAGCTAAAAAAATAGTAGCCAGTCAATTGGCTACCAAAGAGATCTGCTTACATAGAAATTCTGCTTTTTTATGAGACATTTCTCCTTGATAAACAGTATAATGTTCATCATATTCAATCCTTTCACTCCATGGACCCATTTGACACAAGTAGTACTCCGACCTCCCCCCAGCTTTATGTGGGTAATGAAGGTCATGGTCCAACTATGGTTCACGTTGTTTTATAGAAAGTGGGTAAACTTGATCTGGGGCCAAGTAATGTAAGGTCACAGAAAGAGGTTTATTATAGTCTCTGGACAGGACATCCACTGAATCAACACTCTTCTAAGCTTGGACCTGAAGGAGCATATTAGAAAAAAGTTCAGCACTAATATGGTTAGTATTGCAAACAACCTTCATTTCATGATCGGGAGGACTGTAATGCATCAGATGGAGACCAAAGTGAACCAGGAAGTGGTCTGACCATGAGACTGTTTTCACCACCAAGTCTGATGCCACCAAAGCCAATAAAAAGATCAAGTCCAATGTATGCTTTAACTTATGTGTTGCAGAGGTAATGAACTGAGCAAACCCAAAACTCTTCATAATAAAAGTTCATTAGCTAGAGTCACTGATTATTCATAAAACCAGATACTGAAATCACCCAGCAAAACTAAATGCTAGTGATCCATAACTTAATCAATGAGATAATCTGTCAACTCTTTAGGACAGTCCTTGCACAGGGTGGTGGATGGTAAAAGATGAGAAACCTACAGTTTCCTCATACAACTCGGACATGTTCAAAGGTGCTCCTTTTTCTAGTGTTCACCTTAGTCAGCCTGAGTTTGTCCCTGCTGCAGACTGCAACCCCCACCCTTGATCTTACCTGTCCTAGGGCAATGTATAACCGAGACCCCAGTGGAATAACAGCAGCCAGGTGTGGTCAAAGTTCACATCCAATCATGTCTCAGTTAAAAAAGCAAGGTTAACATAACACAATAAATCAGAATGTATGCTTTTCTTGTTGTAAATTGACCTAGCTTTGGAATATAAAGCCCTGAGAGGGGTATTAGTACAGTGGTTCTCTATAACCTACTATTCGTAGTAAATTGGATCACTGGGTGCCAGGAGGAGATAAGAGGCCAGATTGTCACCAAGAGGGAAGTAATCTCAGACCCCATGCCTCACCACTGTTATGCACCCAGGAATGCCCACCGAAAACTAGAATCCCTAATCTGTTGTTGTTGTGGTGTCTTTCGGCTTTTCCCGGTTAGGGGTCGCCACAGCGGAACTCCAGTCCGCTAATGATTGGCAGTTCATTTTTACGTGCTGAGTTGCCAGCCCTAACACACAACCTTCAACGAAGGTACGCCCATTTACGCATGTCTCCACGCAGAAGACGCTCTAGCTGAGAGTCGAACCGGTCAGCGTCTTACTGTGAGGCGACAACGCTACCGCAGCACCACCACCGTGGAATCCCTAATCTGTTAATGATCAGATAATAGCAGTGCTTTTTAGATGAGATATTACACAGAATTCACATTTATGACATGCTTACTAGTTAGAACAGTATTGTAATAGACCACTAGTGTCAAAAGATGTAAATGTTTTATTCGGCTGTTGTAGTGCAAGGCAGTATTAGCATACATGTAGACACAGCTGCCCAGTCTGTTTTGGTGGTTCTTTTTATGCGGTCCATAATGTGTGATAACTTTCTTAATGTACCTGACATTTGCTGGTTACCCCTGTCATTTAGGCAGTGTCATTGTGCTTTAGTTTAGTTAGCATCACATGGCAGTAAAGCATCTGGATGCCATTCCCCACCAATGTCACACCTCAAAGAAGACACAAACTCCGGTCGCTATATCTAGTGCTCACCCAAACTTCCCAAGTGACAGTGTCTGTGAGCACCAGTGTTTGCAATGTTCACCAGGGACAGTTAGTCATGCACAGATGCAGAAATGCCACTTGTCAGAAAAAAAAACAAATAAATAATGCAGTAGTACTTTTCTTTCAAGTTAGAGTGAACAACATTTTGTGCTTTCTAAGGGTATTCCACTCAAGATAGAAACTGCTACTTGCAAAATCTGTGTCCTTTCAGCTAACCTATTTTTATCAGTATTACTAGAAAATGAGAAATATAAGTACCACATGACATACTAAACTGCAGTATACATACTGTGAACTGTTACTTAAAAAACTGTTACCATATGCCTAACCACTGAAGTTAGCAGCTCTTGGCAATAAGATTAATGATGCTTCACATTTCATGAGGACAGCGAGGATAGAATTTTGCAAAATGTAGCTTTTGTTTGTAAAGGAATGTTTGTTAATAATCCCTTGTCTTTAAATAAATGTAACTTCAGAGGAAAATAATTAAAAGTAAACAAAATCTCCTCTTTTACATGGTGCAGATTTGTATGCTAAACCATTGTGATCTCCCCTAAAAGACAGAGTCACTCATGATGGTTATCAAAAATTAATGAAGCAAATAAATTTTAATTTGCTCTAAAATAAAGAATTTGTTTTATTATCTTTCATTACTATGCAATTATGCAGAGAATAAACATTATTATGCATAAAAAATACAGTTGTTTGTTGCACTGTGAAGGGAGGAAAGTGTAATAAAGTGTACAAACAAGCCTCAATTGCACTATATTGCTAGTATTTCCCCTTTAGTAGTGAGACAGTGGTTTGTTCCTACAGACAAGTGTATAATAAAGTTTACAGAAGATGACCAATGATTTCTCAAGTCTATCCTGTTATGCAGATAATTCATCTGCAGCAGCTGCCCTTTCCTGGAGAGTCCCCCTCTCCACTGTACCTCTCAAATATCCAGATATCTGCAGAATGTTCAGATTTTTGCCTCATATTTTAGCTCTGTTCCTCATACATTTGCCATTTTCTGGTAAATATTGAGGACTGAAGTCACTAAATAATGACATACATCTGAGTTTCAGACTTCATATCCTTCAATAAAATGCACACTAATACAGAAACTATTATTCAGGCAACTTTCTAAGTTTATAAGAGCAATATTTAAAGTCTGTCCCTGATTTTGGGCCGCCATCACCCCATTATTTTTGTCCTTGTCCAGATTCCATGGGCTTAGTGGTTCAGTTTCCAGGTTGTTTTGACTCCATCTTATGGAGTATGTTCTGTGAATTTCTCTAACAAATCACTCATGGGCCCCACCATGCTGTTCACAAAGAGTAGAAAAGTGCCTACTGAAGTCTAAATTTAACTTTCTTCCGTCTGAGTGCTATTTAAATCTAAACTGAACTTTCTTCCTTCAAAGGGCTACTATGTCACCTCAACTACCATCTTTCCTTCTAAATTCCACTCTGATGTGACAGCTAATAATATGTTGACTTTATGTATTATCACAGCATTTCTTCATTTGCTCCACAGTACATGTACTTAAAGCCTGTGGCCTTTCTTCACTCTGCTGCCAGTTGTGCTCATTTCCTGCACGTAATGGTGTTCTGGACATACTGTTTTGCTTTGCTGTACTTCCCTTTATAAGATTAGTAGAAATGTATGCAGCATTCCTGATGTATCCATACTAGTGACTATACAGTGGAAGAGTGCCACCAGGGTGTTTCAAATGCAGGCACAATCATGTATCTCAGCATCCTGATTTCTACACATCCATCCTGGCAGTGTGTGACTCATTTAACTCATTTGCTCCGGAGCAGCTCAGGAAAAGCTGCCTGCTTAATTCCACCATAGGAACAACAGTGCAGCCTGAGCTCATTTTCAGAAATTCCCTTTGTAATACCATACAGAAAACAAATGTTCATAACTCTTTATAAGAGCTAGACTAAAAATGTAAACGCAAAAGTTGTTCAGGAGATACTGATCTTTCCAACAGTGTAAACGTTGATAGTGTATATCAAAGTCATTATTAAATATTTGGCAAGGAATGCTGATATTGTGCATATTTTTTACCTTTTTGGAAAAACAAAGCATAATATCTTGGTCAATGTACCATGCAGACCCATACTATTTGAATGTAATTTGTTAGTATGAATGTCAGCTTTAAAATGATACCTTAACCATTACTGTGTGATGCTCCTTTCATGAGATATTCACAGAAATATGATTAGCATATTATTTCTCATAATTGATAAATAAACAAAGCATAATCTCATCACCTGTAACAGACAGAGCCTACATATCAGTGTAGAAGTTGTGCATCTGAATGTCAGCTTCAAAATGATGCATCATTTGTGTGATTACCATGCTCCCTCGCAAAGATATGGGCATAATAATGAGAAGTATTGGAAATGTATAATTTTCATAATTGTACAAGACTAAACAAACTGTGATATCTGTACATGTGTAAAGTGCACAGACACAGTTCTCTTACCATGTTGTAAGGAGTAACACTGTCTTCAAAATGAGGTATTACTTGGCACACTGACATGCTCCCTTGCAAAGTTATTTACCAAAATATGAAAAAAAATCATAATTTCCATAACCTAATTCCAAACAAACTTTGATATCTGCACGTGTCCAACATACAGGCACCATTCTTTTACCATGTTAGAACTATCAATACTGTTTTCAAAATGAGGTATTACTTAGCACTGTCAGATGTTCCCTTGCAAAGTTATTTACCAAAAATATGAAAAAAATCATAATTTCCATAACCTAAGTCCGAAACAAACTTTGATATCTGCAAATGAGTACAACATACAGGCACTATTCTTTTACCATGTTAGAACCATCAATACTGTCTTCACAATGAGGTATTACTTGGCACATTCAGATGCTCCCTTGTAAAGTTATTTAGCAAAATATGAAAAAAAATCATAATTTTCATAACCCATGTCTGAAACAAACTTTGATATCTGCATATGAGTACAACATACAGGCACAATTCTTTTACCATGTTAGAACTATCAATACTGTTTTCAAAATGAGGTATTACTTAGCACAGTCAGATGTTCCCTTGCAAAGTTATTTACCAAAAATATAAAAAAATCATAATGTCCATAACCTAAGTCCAAAACAAACTTTGATATCTGCACATGAGTACAACATACAGGCACCATTCTTTTACCATGTTAGCACTATCAGTACTGTCCTCAAAATGAGGTATTACTTAGCACATTCAGATGCTCCCTTGCAAAGTTATTTATCAAAATATGAAAAAAATATATAATTTCCATAACCTAAGTCCGAAACAAACATTGATATCTGCACATGTGTACAACATACAGGCCCAATTATTTTACATGTTGGAACTATCAATACTATACATATACACATACAATACATATTCGATTGTACATGCTAGCACTCTCCTGAAACAGTTCTTTCTCAGCATCTTCACCAGCTTCTTACCACAGTTATTTGCCAAACTCACAAAAATATATTTTACACAACACATTTCATAGTTTTACTTACCATACTGGTCCCTACTTGGTCATGGGTGTTTTCCATTCTTCTCACAAGCTGCATATCGCCAATCTTGCATACCTCTCCTCACGCCATTGTGGAGGTCAGTCAAGAACAAGGCAATGCCTTCCTCAGTTAGGTGAACGCCATCCCTTCTGAACAGGTGAACATCTTTTGTGGTGATGCTGTCAGGACAGATTGTAGATCCACCGACCTTGTGTGTCAAGGCATGCATGAACCCATTCTGTAAACGTCTGGTGTTGTGCACTGCCCATTGACAGTTTGCTGTTTTCCACATCTGTCGAGGAATTATGTCAGACCACACAAAATGACAACGTGGCCACCACGACTACAGGTGTTCAAAATTGCTCTGATATTCATGTGTATATGTGCAAGTACATTATGTACATACGTATATATCGATATACACACATATGCACATATATATATATATATATATATATATATATATATATATATATATATATACAGGAAAAAACATGAGAGGTTTTGGAGGATAGCTAGTTGATGAAGAATGGAGGGAGTGGCTTGCAATGACTACAAATAGAGAAAAAACACAATCTGGCTTGTGCATTCGTCAAAGTGATAACGACTTCTACTTATGTGAGTAACAGTGACAGCAGCTGAGACTTTTACCAGAAAAGTGAAAATAATTCACTGCTGTATTGTAACTGCACTTATTGCTAATGTGATAATGACCTTCCTTTCAGTACTGCAAAGTTATGCATGCTCAGACAAAGGTGATAATTGCTGCACATAACCTGTTGACTAGGCATTCATTATATTACCTTGTGCAGCTGTTGTGTAACACAGACTCATTATCAGTAAGGAGAACACCTGAGTAATTCAGTAAAATAGTATAACACTTACATATTACTGAGCCCTTCCTCCCACCTTAATTCCACACATGACTGACAAAGCCAGGAAAAATGCACAAAAAATATGGTAGCTCCATGCTGGCAGTTGTCAACAAGTGATAACTTTTATATCTCACTCATGCAACTACTAATCACAAATAGAATAATACAAGCAGAAGTGATTTCTTGTCTGCTTATTTTACATTACACTATTAATTAGTCAGTGGTGTATCTGATGTCTTATATGCTGGCATATTACAGTATAATTACATTTCTGTGCTGTATTCTAAGTAATGTAACCACATGTCATTTTCAGACTTAATTTCTATGTTTCCCCAGTAACCCCTCCAGTTGTTTGCTTTGTGTATGCACAAGCACCAAATGGCACAATAAACTATTTTGCCCAATGGTCACTTCAGCAGTCAGACCATGTATGCACAAGCACTTCCCTGATACACAATTAATTATTTCCCCAAGCAACATCCTCATTAGTATGTCCAGGTATACATGCATCTAAATAAAATGTTTCACCAAACAAGCCTTCAGTAACATTTCCTAGTATGTTCTACCACCAGCATGAACACTTCACCCAAGCAACCCCTTCAGTAGAATGTTGAGGAATGCACAATCACCAAACTTAAAGGCTTACCCAAACGAAACACGTGTAACATTTCCTAGTATGTACAACCACCAAAATAAAGCATTCACCCAAGCGAGCCCTTCAATATAATGTATGCACAGGCACCAGAAAGAAAGATTTTCCCTAAATAACCATTCAGTAAAATTTCTTCCTATGTATAACCACCAACAGGAAAATCATCAGCTATCTGATAAAAACAGGTGAAGGGGTTTGTGTCATTGATCTGGTGACTTTAACTGCATCCTCCTTTAGGAGTATATCCGTCAATAGCCGAGGACATTTAGAGTGTAAGAATGTTGCCTGCCATTTGTAGTATATAGACACGTTTATTATATGTGTGTGTGTGTGTGTGTGTGTGTGTGTGTGTGTGTGTGTGTGTGTGTGTGTGTGTGTGTGTGTGTGTGTGTGTGCATATATATATATATATATATATATATTTGTGTGTGTGTGTGTGTGTGTGCCTTACATTTTTCAACCTTGTACACTGACTAGGTAATTGACACAGTGCACTGATTTCATCTTTGTGTGACTCTCTCACTTCGTTTGCACAACAGGCCTTGTTTGTGTGCATGACACCAAAAGCCCGCAATGTCCCCCTCAGTAGTATATCCAAGTATACACAAGAACTAAAATGAAACATTTGCCACATGACCCACAACTGAAGACCACAAGTGATTTTGTGATTCTAAAGCTAGAATCACCACCTTAATTTCCCTGATATTTATGCGGGGCTACAAGAGAGCAGGTAATCTCGACCATCTCCAAGGCAACTCCTCTGGAACAAACTCCCAATTCACATAGAGCTCCAATCTCATCTCCCAGAGACTGCCACTTCTCTGGAACAAACTTCCACTTCATGAGAAAGAATTTGTATTTTCCATAAATTTTTTTAGCAGTTATCGATAACTTATGCAACACACATTTCACACCAAATGCTTCATTCTAGCTTCCAAATGTAGGGCCTACCATACTTGAGATATTGCTATTTCTAAGGAAATATTGCTTATAGTCATAACATCAGAAACAGCCAAAAAATATGTATAGCTCATGATATCTATAAATATTCACCTATTTGCATCATTGCAAGCACCTAAATAATGTTGAGTGGTACAAGTCTTCATAAACACGTGACCAAGAGTTCTGCAACAGTGATTATCTTCTCTTGCCAGCAACAAGACCCATGACCCGTACATGGAAAACAGCCAATGTCAACTAACTAAACATAGAGAAAGACAAAGAGGATTAAGTACTGGAAATCTGCTCAAATAAAAACAATAAAATGGACATGGGTTAACAGTTACATTACCACTCAAATGGTAACCTATATGGAGGAATTTCTCCTGTTCATTTCACTAGCTCAACATTCTGTTCACAGGATGATACATTTTGTGACAAGCAATGCATTAACTACTCACAAAGTCATAAAACAAATAAGGAACCCATCTGAAACCCCCAATGTGGAGATATCACCCATCTAACACAAACAAATACCCCAAACTCTTTTCAGAGTTACTACCCAAATAAACTCCAACACCAAGCTAAAATCCTTCCAATTAACAAATACAGTTTACATCTCAATAATAAAATATGCACCCTCACAAATATGGTGCATGCCCACTCACTGTCAAACCCAAAGAGGGCTCTCAAAATGAGATGTTAATCAAGCATGATGCTTCAACATATCGGAATCCCATAAACAGTACACAAATGTTATCTGCAAAGTTGTAAATACAGGAAATTGAAGGACATACAATGGATGCAAATACATCTGCTAAAACGGGCATGAAAGTCATCCTACTCAAAATGGCATTTAAATCATTTTACAACTGGCCTAATATCCCTTTGTACAGTCTTCTAGGGCTAATGTTTGCCAGTTATTTATGCCCAAACTAAAAATTGTCTGCATATGTATGTGCCTTTCCCTCCAACTGCTACAAGCAGAACAAAAAGTTAATGCAGCCAGAAAAATATCACCAATGTGTCAGCTAGGCCTTGCCTTATTCATCTGCCACAGCAGACCATGTAACCAAAACTGTCACAAGGCAGTGAAGTATTAGGTAGATACTGACAGCAGGAAATGCCTGTGATTCTCTGCCACCTGCACTTAACCGCAGTAGTATCCCAAACACTGAAAGCATACTTTTTACATCCTCTATAATTCTCCGCACCTGCACTTAACCACAATTAATAGCATTGATCTCACTAAGACAACCACTCAATAGAATCAGAAACAGAAATAAAATCAGAAATGTCTAAACTATCTGGTTGATTAGTGTAACAATTAATCCAACAGGCAGTCATTCATTTTATCCCACCTTACCATACCTCTCAAGTATCCAGATTTCTGCCTCATATTTATGGTCTGTTCCTCACAAAAATCTGTTTTTTGGCAAATCACAAATCACAGAAAACTGAAGACACTAAATTAAATTAACAGAAGAAAGTATGTCATCTGCAATTTTTTCTTAGCATATAAACAAATGTTAATATAGGGAAATCAGACTTAAGTCAACCACAAATAGAAAGAAATGCAATGAGCAGAAAGTGTCAAAAAGAGAATGAGCAAGTGCAATTTAACACACATCAGAAAGGAGACTCAGACTCTTGCACCGTGAGACATACCAAGCCATTGCATTATTCTTACTTGCATACTCGTGCAGCAACCTGTCTAGCAAAACTTGCTTTATACCTTCAATGTAGACCTTAAATGTTACATAGCCAGAGATAAAAACGCAACACATGTGCTAAAACACCCAGTAACAAAATACTTAATTTTCTTGCTGTCTGAATTAAGCCATTTTAATCTAATTTAAACCAAATGAAGCATCCGCTGCCAGTGTCTTTCTACTAGACCAGACGTTATCCCAAATTTTACCCAATGCAAAAAATAAATAAATAAATCAAGATGCTACTTCAGTTCACAATATAGTTCAATCTACAAAGAGTACTAACTATGCCAAACACTAATTTGTAATAGAGGGCACTACCAAAGAACACATGTGGCCTAAATGAAAATGATATTAACTTCACCCCTTCTAAAACATCATCCAAAGCTATGCATCCCCACTACACACAGACACACCAGATGTAGGAGCCAATTAAATAAATGTGAATAATGTATAACCAAACTAAACATATTTCTAAATACCACCCGCAAACATTATCCATTCTAAACTTACCAAACAATCTGTAGAAATAGAGATTATGGAAGTATATCAATTTGCTTTCAACAGAGAAAAGAACAATGGTTTAGGTAAAAGATTTTTGGCTGCATTTACAGCACCCTCAAACAGCAGCTATTCCACATTACTAGAATAGTTACCAACAGAAATCACTCTTAAAGCTACAGCACAAACTATAAAAGCAAAACTCGAACATTACTAAACTACGCCAACTTCCTCCAAATTGCTTTATATCACCGAAATAGTGCTTCGTTAATATCAAAACAAATCTAAATTTACGTACTGAAATCTTTCATTACACAACAATAAACCGACAACCAAAACAAATACTTCTTATTACTATAACAATAATAATAACTTTCTATAAACTAACAAGCAAACTCTTTCACCACACCTTCTCCATTGGAGCTATAATGACTACTAGAAGTTAACGTTCTTTTCTGAGGAGAATCTTTAATCTTATCTTGCAGTAAAATAAAACAAAATAGAGAATAAGACTATCTTACATTAGTAAAGAATTAGGCAGGCTCGGAGGTGAAAACACAAACTGATCTCCGTTGCAGCTTTTTCTTTCCAGATCATGACAGTAAGCGAACAGCTCGATAAACAGAGGGATACAGTAGTAAATTACACAAAATGCAGAAAAAGAAAGGGAAAGATGTACTGTACGACTCAATTTATTTAGACAGAACAGAGTGGGGGGAGGTGTTAAGCAAGAGATGGGTTACATTGCCTACCACTAGTTCCTTGTTGAAAACCATTTGAAATCGGCTTGCTGTGAGGGTTCGTGAGCAAGTGTTGCTATCGGAAGAGTATACAAGAATGGAGATGGAGCTACAATTGTTCAGTGCTGATCACTGCTTCACTGGCATGAATTCAACAATTTTAACTATAAATCTGCTCCCGGAACCAATGCATTACAGTAACTGACTGAACAGAAAACAAAATCAAGAGAAGCCCTTCAAATGTTGAGCGCTGAAGTTTGTAAGGAATAACGGAAGCATTAGCAGTTGTTTTAAAAAATATATTTGCATTGGTATAAAGGCACAGAAACTGTAAAATGAGTGAGTCCATCCTTATAATGTTCTGACTGTCAAATTTGAATATTGTGCTGTCAGAGCAAAACAAAGGAACATAATTTTGGGGGTGGAGGTGGGACGCAAGTGGTAGCTTGGATTGCAGAAATCCGATTGGCTATGACCACTTGCTTTATCAACAACTTTAGAAGAAGATTTTTTTAATAAAATTTAATGTAAACATAATGTAAAAACATGCTGAATCATAACTGAATAAGATAAATTACAAGTTCATTTATGATATCAGCATGTTTTACATTAAACTCAGCTGCAAACCTGCAATAGAGTTTATCGCGCTTGTGGAAGGCACTCGGGGGTAACAGCTTGCATTTAATATCTTCTCATGGTGCACTCGGTGTTAAGCACAGAGGCACCATGAGTAGGTACTCGGGGTTAATGAGTTAACGCATAACAATTTAGTTGCTAGTTGGGACTTCCAAGATGGTGGTTAATGATCAACAGCTTAATTTCAGCTCTCCCAGTGTGAAAAAGAAACTGAGAGATAAGCGGCTGTGATAGTTTTTGTAAATTCAGTTACTGGCTAGTAAGTACACTGCCTGAATGTCAGCAAACAAGAAACTTACAAAGCCTGAAAGAAAATAAACTAGAAAAGGTGGAGAGAAAACACTGACTGGGAAGAGTCCTGCAGTTGTTCAGCAAAAAGCAGTACAAGCTCCAGCTTTGGTGCATAGATTCATAGGTTGGTACTAGGCTATCAGCCCTAGCACCTATACAAGCCTAGCCATAGCAATTCCCTGGCTATTTCTTCCCACAGTCTTTACTTCCCTGGACCCCTGTCTAGCAGGGTGACTGACATGATCCCCGGGGTGAATTTCCTATCTCCCATCCAGTCATCAAGGTTCCTTTTGAAGAGGGCCAAAGAGGCACTCTGCTTGACATGTATGGGCAGTCTATTCCAGAGTCTGGGTAGTCTCTGTGTCAGGAACCTATCTCTCCAGCATGTTTTGTTCATTGTGATGACAAGGTTTAGATCCCAGGAGCATGTGTCTCTGAGGGAATGGGATTTCTTTAAGTGCAGCATGTCCAACAGCTCTGGGTTTGACATGGCCTGTATGTTAAGCAGAGATCGCATGTGAGTAGACGATAGGTGGAGTTTTTTTAGATGGTCAGCATAGGGCATCTGCTTTAGGCTTGTGATTCTTTTAGTGAGGTATTTCTGCGGCCTTTCCAGTTGTTGCAGATGCCTTGAGAGGTACATACCAAATGGGGCATTGTATTCTATAATGAGTCTAATGAGGGATGAGTACAGTGGGACAATGACCTCTTTTTTTCTGGATGAAAAGCCTTTAGTGATGAAGTGTGCCACATAGAAGGATTTCCTGACTGTTGTGGTGATGTGGTTATTGAAGGTGAGATCACTGTCCACCTGTGCCCCTAAGTCTCTTATCACACTTTTGGTGTTTAGTGTACTGCCACCTATATGGTAATTCATGGGTACATGTTTTTTCCCAAAGGGGATAACTATACATTTCTTGACACTGAGTTTGAGCCTATGGCTGTGGCACCAAGAATCTGTTTCTGTAAGGCCCTTTTGTAGAATATCCACATCATTTGGGGATTCAATAATGGCTCCCTCTTTGCAGTCATCTGCAAACTTTGTTAGCCAGAGTCCCTTAGTGTTGGCCTGATATGGCAAGACATGACTTCTGGTAATCTAGAGGAAAAATAAATCAAATGTGCTCAGAATTTATTAAAATTAATTAAATGTTGAAAGAGTATATCAACTCAAATAACATAAGACTGGAAAAAATGGAAGAAGCTTTAAACAATTATTCAGATGAACTGATAAAATTGGAAATAGAGGTTGAATCAAGAAAAGGCTGGCTGAGTATGAGGTTGTTCAGGATGAGCTGTTAGAGGACAGAGCATACAGAAAAAAACTGAGATGTTCTGCTACAGAAGAGAAACTGGAAAGAACAGACTGTATTAATTTTATGAAAACACAAATAAGCAACTGGACTGGTATTCCACAGCAGGATTTGTTAATTAAAAGGGCACATCATTTGTATGTTCCAAACCTGGCCATGAGGAAGCAATTAATACCAGTATTAGTAAAGCTGCAGTCATACCAGCAGAAAGAGTTGATCCTGGCTGGCAAAATTGTGACAGAAGGGCAGAGTATTAAAAATTGGAAACAGTAGAGTGTCTGTGGAAATTGATTATTCACTGTGCAACAGGCAGAAGAGAAACACATTTATTCAATCAGTCAGTGAGGCAGGTATGAGATTCAAGCTGTTGTATCCAGCTGTCTTCAGAATATTTTGTCTTGAGGATCAATGTCATTTTTTATGCAGAACAGCCTAAGGAGGAAATGAAAATGTTTGCCCAACAAAAAAGTGAGCCATCAAACACAAGGGGACTCTGCTTCTCATTCTTCTTGTAATAAAGCTCATAGAGAGGTTTTGAAAGTGAAATCTTTTTCCAAAGTTACAAAAGTAAATGCTTGAGAGTCAGAAAATAAAGCACAGGAGTTGACTAGAAGAATCAGGAGTACCTTTGACTTGGACCAGAGTCTGGGTTTGAGAAATGGATGAATAGGAAGAAGAGCAACAACACTAAAATTAGTGAATAAAAGTGAGATTATAAAGATTCAATCACTTTTTTGAGATATGCCTTTACAAGAAAATGTGGAAATATTGGACTTCTGTTAACTTTGTCAAACATGTGGAGGACTGAAAAGCATATACCCATTTCTTGTCATTAATGTTTGAAAGGATGCTAGAATGAAAAGAAAAAAGTAACTGTAAGTAAAAAAATTTTGTTCCTAATATTTGAATAAAACATTTCATGGTATAAATTGTATGGTATATAGTAAGGCGTTTTCAGTTATTGTTATATGTGATAATGATACTAAAGTAAACAAGTGCTTTTTTCTTATTTTTTAGTTTTAAGAAATTTAGGCAGTATAATGTGAAAAGAGAAGAAAGGCTGGACAAAAGCATTCTTAAGTTAATATGCTGTAATCTTGGGCTGTTGAGGTGGAATTTACGGTGTAAAAATGCACAAATTATAATATGTGTAGAGTTGATATGTTTTCTCTTACTTTTGCAAATCTGAATGCCTGGATTAAGGTCCTTAGTTTAATCTAATACATTTTTTTTACAAAAGTAAATAAGAGAATACTAATGTAATGAAAAGTTTCCTTTAACAATTAAATGTTCAGTGTGAATTGAGAAGTCTGCTGCTGAGGTAGCTATGCATTTTGTTCTTATGTTTCCATGCAGATAAGCTGACTACAGAGGTAGGCAGTAAAATAAAGAGCACATTTAAAAGCTAAAAGTTAATGTTTTCTGAAAACATGCAAATTGTTTTTCACATCTGGGAGGGGAATACAGATAAGACAACAACAGACAGCAATTAGTTTCAGTAGGATCATAGGTTATAACATGCATCTTAACATGGATACCCTTAAGTTTAAGCTAGGTAATACCTGTGTGCGCAGCTATCGATTTGAGACAATTTTTCTTATCTGGAGGGATAAACTTCATTCCTTGAAGATGTACATAGTTTTGTGTGTTTGTTTTAAGTTAATAGAGTCTGTGGTGTTCTGGGGTGTGTTTATTTATTTATTTATTTTTGTTTGGGATTTTTCATTAAAAAAAGTCTTGTAAAATGTGACAAAGGTTCAAGTGGAGATGACAAGAAACAACTGTATGAAAAAGATCAACCTGCCAAACAGTAGTGGGTACATGTAACACAAAAGCTGGAAATAGACATTTAAAAAAGCTATCATAAATTATGGGTGTGAATAATAACTTCTATCATAATGGCTAACCTATCCATATTATTTTGTAATTGTAATGGCCTCATTGGTATAGTCAAAAAAGAAAGAGTATTGAATTATATTAAGACATTTAGCAATGCTACAGAAGACACATTTGGAAAGAAGTACTCATGTTAATTTAATAAAGAAAGGATTTCAGGAGAGATATTCAGCAGAGTGTCAGGGACAAAGGAAAATGGGAGTACTTATACCAATTGCTAGAGGGTCTTCAATAGCAGTAGAGTAGTAAAAAAGATAATAATGGTAGATTTGTGGTATTAAGGTGCTACTGGCAAGGGAGTAGAATTATGCTAGCATGTATTTATATTCCACATAAACTACTGTTGTGGAGCTTAACAAATTTTGGGTAGAAATAATTAGATTTCAGCAGAGAATATTAATTACAGTTAGGGAATATAATTTTATTTGCAACAGTGTGGTTGTATCTGGGGATCTAGAAGGGAAGGTACAACAAAAGGGGGTCGATTTGTGAAGAAATGTAAGAAAATATTTGATATGGAAGATCTGAATTCAATAGTAGCAACAAGGAGAGCATTTATATATTATTCCCCAAGGTACAATAACCAGGCTAGACCAGACAGAAAATATATTTAATGGGAACATTTGCATTTGATTGAAAGCTTTGACACATGTCCAATAACTATTTCAGATCATGCACCAATAGCAACTATGATAAAATATAGGGTAATGAAGTAAAAATGAGACACTGGCACTTCCTCATCTACTTGGAAAAATAGAGGAGATTAAGGAATGGGCAGTGGGAATTATTCAAGAGTTGTTAGGGAAGACAGAAATATTTTCAGAAGTTATAGCTTGTGAGTGGTATAAAATGAAAATGGAATTTAAAAATAGGGTGGAAATAAAAGAGAAAGAGATATGGATAAGAAGTAATACAGATTACTTAGTGGGGCTAACAAAGATTAAAGTATTGCATAATAAGGGGAATCTCAGAGAATGAGAAGAGGCACAACTGCAGAGTGCTAAAGAGAAGATAAGGAAATATCTGGATAATATGCATGAGTTTAGAAAGATTGCTGTCAAGCAACTGTTTTTTGATAATGACTCCAGAGCACAAAATCTTTTAGCACGATGACTTAGGCAACAGGAAGTCAAAAGGGTTGTTGTCAAACTTAGGAAGTCCATAACAAGATAAATAACCACAGATACTGTAATGTATTAGATATATTTTGGAAATGTTATAAAAATTTGTATAAAGTGGAGAAATGTATAAATTACGAAAGAGCACAATTGAACATATTTATGGAAGACTTAGAGGTAGATGAGGCTCAACAATAAACAGTTAAGATAGCAGAAGATGAGATAAGAAATAGTGATGTGCAATCAATATGCAGGAATGCCTCCAGAAATTGATCATATTCCTCTGGACGTTTGGTAGCTAGAAGGAAAGAAAGTGATAACGATCCGGAAGATTTTGTTTGACAGTATTTTAAAAGAAGAGGAAGCACCAACATGCCAGAAGAAATCTGTGGTGTCTGTAATACCTAAAGATGGTAAAAACCCATCAGACCCAGTTTCATACAGGCCCATTTCAGTTTTAAACCATGTTTATAAAATGTTTATGTCTGTAATAGCTAAAAGAATGACAAAGGTGTTGTCAAAATTGATAGATACAGATCAGTGGGGTTTTTTGAAGAGGAGACAAACATTTGGCAACATTAATAGAATAGTGATTATTCAGAGGGAAGCAGAGTGTAAGAAAATACCACTGTTGTTATTGGGTCTTAATGCAGAGAAAGTATTCAACAGAGTAAGCTGGGATTTTATAAGCAGAGCAATAGAAGCATTTGCATTCCGTAACTCAATAATAAGGTTAATTAGGTGAATATATGAGGGATCAGAAGCAAAAATTAAAGCGGGAAGGTTCCTTTCTGACAAGTTGTGTCTGGGTATATGAACCAGGCAGGGATGTCCTCTTTCTCCTTAGTTGTTTGCTTTATATTTAGAACCATTGGCAAAGAAAATAAGGGACTCAGAAATTCAAGGATATAATCAGTATGGTAATCAAGAAAAGTTGGCTTTATTTGGAGATGATATTATTTTGTACCTGTTTGTTAGTTACAAGTGTTTTCAGGATTTTAAATTAATGATGGTAAAACAAAGGCTATCACTGTAAACTATGTAACCACATTTTAATTGGTCAATCAATACCCGTATTTATGGGACATGGTAAAATAAAGTATTTAGGCGTATGGATTAAAATGGATTTTGCTATGGCAGCTAAGGATATGTGGGAAGAGACTAAAAAGATAATACAAAAACTGAGAAACTAGAAACTCATGTTTAATGATATGAATAGCAAGATGCAAATAAGATATCCGCCACGGAATCCAGACACAAAACGGAAGTTGTTTCAAAATGTAAAAATCTTTTATTCCAAATGAAAACAAGAAGAGTATCCACAAGCGCTTTCACTTGGATGTTCCAAGCTTTATCAAGTAGTTTTAATGTTCCAGAACAATTGTTTAAATAGTTGGTAGGCTCTAATTAAGCCAAAAAACTTGTACTTAATTAATCAATTGTCATTAATGATTAAAACTCTTGTAAACCAATTTTAAGCACTAAAATTCAGCTACCATTGCTGTTTACTATATGCTGCATACAAATTCTGCAGTTTATCATTTGTTTAAACTACAAATCAGTGCATATAGATGTCATTACAAAACACAATGTTTCTTTAAACTGTATTTTGAATTTAAACCTATTCAGTGCCTTTTAGATGTATTTGTCTTAAAAACATAAATAAAACAAGTGTTACACATTGTGTGTTTTCTAACCCTCCCAACCCCCCCTTTTTCTTTTATATGTAATTTTCTCTTGTTACCATTAATTTATCTTACCAAATAAAATGTAAAATGTAAAAATGTAGAATCCATATCACCATTCTAATAAATTTTAGATGCCAGTAACTGGCCCGGTTTAAATGACACTATTAGTATCAAGCCAGTTTTAAAAATGAGAAGGGCCAGACTATAATCTACCTGCTACAACACAAGTTTGTAAAAAATTTATTAGAATGGTGATATACATTCTACATTTTTACATTTTACATTTTATTTGGTAAGATAAATTAATGGTAACAAGAGAAAATTACATATAAAAGAAAAAGGGGGGGGGTTGGGAGGGTTAGAAAACACACAATGTGTAACACTTGTTTTATTTATGTTTTTAAGACAAATACATCTAAAAGGCACTGAATAGGTTTAAATTCAAAATACAGTTTAAAGAAACATTGTGTTTTGTAATGACATCTATATGCACTGATTTGTAGTTTAAACAAATGATAAACTGCAGAATTTGTATGCAGCATATAGTAAACAGCAATGGTAGCTGAATTTTAGTGCTTAAAATTGGTTTACAAGAGTTTTAATCATTAATGACAATTGATTAATTAAGTACAAGTTTTTTGGCTTAATTAGAGCCTACCAACTATTTAAACAGTTGTTCTGGAACATTAAAACTACTTGATAAAGCTTGGAACATCCAAGTGAAAGCGCTTGTGGATACTCTTCTTGTTTTCGTTTGGAATAAAAGATTTTTACATTTTGAAACAACTTCCGTTTTGTGTCTGGATTCTGTGGCGGATATCTTATTTGCTTCTTGGTCTATGGTTCTACATTTGGTTTTGCCGTTTTTATGAATAGCAAGATACAAGCAGTGAAAATGTCTTTACTCCCTTTAGTTTTATATACAAATCAGGCATATTTTTATCAACCAGAGGAGAAGGTGAGGACAATAATTAATGAAGAGATGAAAGAATTTGTCTGAGAGGGGAACAGGGCAAGGATCAAGTGAGATAAGATGATCCTTCCAATAGAACAAGGTGGTTTAGGATTGCCTGATTTGAAGGGATATTTTAGAGCTACACAGTTAAGACTCATATACATAGCACAATCAGAATGCTATAATTAAAAGTGGAAAGAGATGATGATGAAACTGGGATGGGGATTCAAGAAATAAGGAGAGAGTGGGATTTGGGGTACAAATCCTAAGGAGAATCACAACAGCCATACAGAATTCTATATTCATAAAGTAGCAGAAAGTATTCTAAGAACTAAGCTAACATGAGAATGGAGAATGGTGATTTTAATGGTAAGGATGATTGCAATTAGGGGTACAGAGAATAGACAAGAAGGGACTAGAGTTTATTGGGGAAAACTGACAAAGGAACCAAGGTACTGGGAGCAAATAACTAGATAGGGAAAGTTAAAAGAATGGGAAGAGGCCAAGAAGACGTTTGGAATGCAGGCTAGAGACTGTCTTTCCTATCAGGGATTAATATCAGAGTATAGGCAAAGAAATAAGGATAGGGGAATCATAAGTGAATGACTTGCTCTGGTAGAGTTTTTCACTGAATCTAGACCAAAAGCTAATGTTAAAAAATGACTAATTAGTAGGGCATATCAAGTATTGCATGAAAACTGTAGGAATGAATCAGAGGAGGTTAGAAAAGAGAGATTGAATAAGTAAGGAAACACCGGGAGGATATATGTTTGGCTCCCAAGTATGCAAAAAAGTCTAAACGATTTAGGATTTTTGCTTGGAAGTATTTGCATAGGTATTTTTAGGTTCCCTATTATGAGAGCGAAAGTCCGTTTAAGCGAATCAATAAATGTCGACACGTATTGCACGAACCGGCATTACAGCGAATGTCCAAAACCGCAAATTTGGAAATGTCGAATTACCATAGTTGGCCCGTCTGTGGTGTAGCTCCATAAGTAAGTGTGTGATAGTTACGGACCTTAGGGTTAGGGTGTGGGTTAAGGTAAGTGCATGGATAGTTAATGTATGGAAGATTTAGTGTAGGGTTAGGAGTAGGGTTTTGGTAAATGTACGTATGTGGATTATTTATTTTGTTTGTTTATATTTTCGTAGGGGAAGTGTGCGGTAGTTACGGACCTTAGGGTTAGGGAGGGGTTAAGGATAGTGCATAGATAGTTGTGTATGTGGGGTTTAGTGCAGGGTTAGAAGTAGGGTTTTGGTGCTTTACTTTAGGGTTAGAAGTAGGGTTTGGTTAGTGTATGTATGTGGTTTATTTATTTTGTTTGGGTAGGTAGTATGTAGCGGGTGGTGGGTTGTAGTGTAGTGTGTAATTGGACAGGTTATAGGTCACATTAAAGGTGGAAAAAGTTTTGAAATTATTTATTGTGGTCTCATTTTTTTATATCACAAAAACATGGCAGTTTAACAGGGGTGTGTACACTTTTTATATCCACTGTATAAAAGCCAGGGTATGCCTTGCTATGCTTAGCCAATGCACTGTTGTTATTGCTTGTTTGAGTAATATAATTGTGCACATAAATACTCTGCTAGAATGTTAAGTGACCTTACTCAAATAGAAATTCTCACGTCTCAGGCATTTTTAAATTTATACCCCTTCAGAGAAGTTGCAAGTATAATGTGGTAAATTTAAAATAGGCCCTTCATCAATAAAACAGCAGGCATATGCATCGTCTTGCCTTTTCTTCTGCTCTGTCTTCATGGTGACTTGTGAGTTGTTCAAATTGTTGTGTATTTCGGCTTTTCCCGGTTAGGGGTCGCCACAGCGGAACTCCGGTCCGCTAATGATTGGCAGTTGATTTTTATGTGCTGAGTTGCCGGCCCTAATGCACATCCTTCAACGAAGGTACGCCCATTCACGCATGTCTCCACAGAAGGCACTCTAGCTGGGAATCGAACGGGACAACGTCTTGCTGTGAGGCGACAACGCTACCGCAGCACCACCACCGCAGATACTGTTCTTTTTTAGTTGTGGCTTTTTTTTGTAAATAATGTAAATACTGTTCAGTTTTATTGAATCTTGGTGATTTGGTGCAATATTTACCCTCTGCTGCGTTTACTTCAACGTGTTATTTTCTTTTAATCTCTGAAATTAGTCAGTTTTGATCAATGTACTACTGTGATAAACAAAAAATAAAACAAAATGCCCCATTTGGTTTGTTGGTAATGTATGCAGCCCCATCTAAGTTGTCATTTTCTAACCTGGCTTTCAAGTTCAGACATTTCTTATATATAAAACTGGATCTATAAAAGGAGTGCAACTTTCTATTTGTCCACTTTTTTAATTTTTTTTTGTTTTTTTTTAATGAGATTAAATAGAATTGGTTTACTGGCCTATTCTTTGGATACACATTTTGTTCTCCCTCTTCTATACTTTATTTCCTATAGCAAAATAATTTATTTCCTGTAGTAAGACAGTTTGTAAACCTATATTCTCAGTTCATTTAAAGCATTTTTGTCTTTTAATAACAGTATTCAAACCTCTAATGTTTCAAGTTCAGTAACAAAAAAAGTATTACTTGTGCCACAGTGCCTGAAAAACATCCTTGTGATGTTGCTGTAACTTTTTGTGCAGTTGTTGTCATTTTCAATAATTTTGTCTTTCTGTATGAAACTGTATTTGCCCATGCTTATACTGAGCTCTACTGATGACCAAGACCCCTTCAGTATATGGAATATATCAGTGTCCCAGGGGCAGTGACATAGTCAAAGAGGTAGGCCAGTGCTAAGCTACTTTGTGTTTTACCATACTTCATAGAGATTCCTAATTAATTAATTAATTAATACTAAAAGACACGTTCTGAACCCTCTTTGAAAGCTGCTATTTATGATTCAATTACAGGTTGGCAAATACCTTTAATCTCCAGCTTCACTATCCTGTCCTGTCCTACAGGAACAGGCAGTGAAAATAATAACATTTGGGTGTGTGTGTGGATATATATATATATATATATATATATTTAATGGGTCACGCATGTTTATATACATCGGTGCCTTCATTCACATTGAAAGTCTAACAAAACAAAGTCTGTGCTTCAGACGATATGATTATTTCAGTTTTGAAACTACAGAACCAAAATGAGTAATATGCTAAGGGGACCTTCTGTATAAACAAAAACAATAATGTATTTTTGATATCTGGCTAATTTCTTAAGCTAAGAAATGACTGCCAAACAGAGGTGACATAAATATCAAACAGATTTTTTTTTTCTTTCACATGAAAACTAGCATTGGTACAGGACACAGCTGATAAAGTTCCATCTTCCCAGATCTTTTACATTTTGTTAAGTAATTTTGTAAAGGGTCTTGTGCTCCATTTACTCCCCCACCTCTAAAACTAGTGATTCCTGGAGGATAAAGGGTGTCATCCCATTTACTAAAGAATCAGTATTTAATTACTAGAGATTCAGAGCATGCAAATGTCTGAGGAGTGGCTGATTGACAGGCCAAATCAAGTCACTGAGCAGGCAAGTGAGATCCAGACAGATGGACCACTACAGATAACAGAATGAATCAGTAAAACTAGGCAGTAGAAATAAGAAATTATGTAGCCATACTCATTCAAAATAGGTCCTTACAGTGCTGACAAGAAGAGTATATGTTATTCTACTAGGATACTCAAAATGCAGATCCAAAAAAGTACAATCATTGCTAAGAATGTGAAATTCAATACTTCGCTTAATCGCTTAGAGTTGCATGGCACCTGAAATATTGCTATGTGTGCAACAAATAGTATTGGGCAGTGAACACTGATTAGCAATGCCTTTTGTGACTGATGCTAGCCAGGATCACTTGGATGCATTCAATCATGGTTTGATCAAATGCATTATTTGGGATCACTTCACAGAAAAAAAAAAAACAAGTCATACACATATTCCCTCCTTGAATTTGTTGTGACTATGAAGCTCCTTCCATTATTTAGCAGAAGTTGTTTGTGGTTAGAGACACCACAATGTGCAGGGAAGCACTGTCCCACTGACACTTTATAGGTTCATAGGTTGGTTCTGGGCTATCTGCCCGAAGGCATATATTAGCCCAGCCACGTTGTGCGGTATTCAGCGCCCCTTTAGTAGTTCCCTAGACCCTTGTACTAGCAGCTATTACCCTTGGCCCCTGTCTAGTAGTGCTGTTGGTGTGATCCCCGGTGTCTGTTTCATTTCTGGTGAGCCGTGCTCATTGTGGTGAGCTTTAGCGCAGTTACGTTAAAAGACTATAGTGGACCCTTGTTGTCTCATGGTCCTAGTTATTTCTGCAGGGGATGCAATGCTTTAATGTGGGTTAACAATATTATTCAGGAATTTCATATCTGTGTAACACTAGGAGAAGAGTTTAATTTAATATAGCTGGATAAGTACTAGCTCCTCAGTTCCTCATATAGTGTCTTTATCATTTTATTTTTATCTTATTTTGCCCACCCACTATAACCACCCAGCCATGACTTCTGTTGGCCTACTTATTCCTCCCCACTCCTGGCATGGAAAAATGTCAGAAGAGGAAGGCAAAAGCTGGGAACATGAAACATCACTGTATATGAAGTTAGAAATGTTATGCTATAGCAACCCTACCCTTGTTAGCCATTTAGCTGTTTGTAATGTGTAGTTTCACACACCCACAGTCCTGTGTTGGACTGCACATGATCGTTGGCCAAGATCACATGCACCCCCAAAGTCCCTTTGCATTGGAGCTCATAATTGGCCCCTCCCAAAGCTGCATCTGTGTTATTGCTATATTATTGCTATGGGACTGTGCTGACCCCCCCCCCCCCACACACACACACACACACCACAAGGTGACCCATTCATCTGCCTCTCACTCCCATCCTTTCCCGGATGGATCCTGCAACACTCTGGCCACTAATCACACCTGAGTCAGCTACGGTGTAGCTTCAAGTTCCACACTGTATACCAGCATGCACTGCCTTTGCCATTTTCTAGTCAGAGCCTTTCTCAGAGAACCTTATTGCGCGTCTTTGAGCAACACTTAAATAAAATGACTGCAGAAATCTTTTTATACTTTATACCTCTGTGCTACGATGCTGTGTGCATATTAATGTGGTGCTATCATGTGCCCTTGCGTGGAGTTTCAAGAAGAAAGATCAGTTAAAGAATGGTAGCAGGAAAACTACAAATGTCCCTAGAAACCAGCATTAGTGACAACGTCCTACAAAAGTGTGAGAATAATGACAATCATACAGACTGTTATATTCATTAATTCAGATTATTATATTCATAAAGTTGCAGAAAGTTTTCTAAGAAATAAGCAACAAGGAATGAAGAAAGAAGATTTTGCCAATAGGGATGACTGCAAGTAGAGTTACAGAAAATAGGCAAGAGGGGACTGGAATATACTTGAGAAAACTGTCAATGGGACCATGGTATTGGGAGCAAATAACTAGACAGGCAAAGACAATAGAGTGCGATAAGGCCAAGAAGAAGTCTGGACTGCAGGTTATAGACTGCCTTCTCTACCAGAAATTGATATCTAAGTATAGGTAAATAGAAAGGGATAGGGGAGTCCTAAGTGAAAGACCAGGGTCTATATTACGTTATCAAATCACTAAATGCCGAATGGCTAAATACTCAAAACAGCCGTTCATCGAATCGTTTGTTGTGGGGGGCTGTGCCCCCCACACCCCCCGCTACTTATATATTCCAACTCTGAGGTCGCACTACAGTGGGGCAAGGGCAAATATCCCGTTACCCACTGTACCACGACCCCACAGAACACACTTCGATGAACGGCCATTTCGAGTATTTGGCCGTTCGGCATTTAGTGATTCGATTACGTAATAGGAACCTAAAGACCAGCTCTGGTAGAGTTTTTTACTTGAATCTAGAACAGAAGTTGCTGTTAAAAAGGGGATAATTAGTATTAATTAGTAGTGTTAACTATAAAAATCAATCAGACAAGGTTAGAAAAGATTAGGAAGAGAGAGACTATAAAAGTGATTTACAAGGGAACAGATGGAGGACATCTGTATGCTTCCCAAGTATGCATTAAAGTCCAGGTTTAGCATTTTTTGCTTATAAGTGTTTGTAAAGATATTTTATACCCCAAACCAACACCAAACAGTTTTTCCTCTGGTGTATAGCAAATACTGGAGGTGTGATGGGAAAGAGTGATGGGAAAGAAAGCGGTAACCAAGGACTTTTCCTTTTTGGAGTTTAATGAGTTGATAGTTTTTAAAAAATCCCTGCAGAGTACTCTTGACAGAATTATTAGGGTAGCAAATGGCTCTAACTAAGGAAATGGTTCTTTTGGTCTGTAACACAGAATCTGTGTTATCTAAACATAGTAAGGCTTTATTAAGTTTAATTATATTGGCTGTCAGAAAAGCAGTTACTAGAAAATGGAAATAAAGTAACTGGAAGTGGTATTTTTAGAAAAGAGAAAGCATGAATTACATAGAAATAAAGAGAATTTGTGTTAACAGTACATGCAGAATAATGTCCAGGAGGAGGGGGAGGGAGGTGTAAGGGAAGGTAGGAATGGAGCAATTTATGTAATGTTGGACTATATGACGGTTGTTATAAAGAAAGAAAACATATAGATGTATAAAGTATGTTAATAAAAAATGCTAATATGCTTTGTTTTCTTTTCTATAAGTGTAGGTATGCCTATGTCTTAGGTGATCATTTAATAAAGGTATTAAAAAAACAGTGCTGCACCTAAGCTTACAGCTGATGTCACAAATTAGATATTCCACTGTTAGCCTCTGAACATGTTTAATTGTTTTTTTTTTTTTGTTTCTTAAAGAGTTGTGGTTGATAAAAGATTACCTCACAACCAATATATCACTAATGTTAAACATTCTAAACACCCTATCTTTCTGTCTCCCAAGTCTACAAGATGGTGTATGTCAACAAATGTTATTAGGTGTGGCACAGAGAGAGAGACAGCAGACTTGGAGAGGGGGAGTCCTGACAATCACATGCTGTAATCCTGTGAATGCTTATCCTTCACTCTCATTTACAGTGTTATATGCTGTATGACGTAGTTATACTGTCTGCTGTAAAGTATAATTGCAGTTCTGGATTGAGGGACAGTGAGGAATACCAAAAGGTCCTGACTAGCTAAATTGCAAGATAATGCAGCGTGCCAAAGAAAAGAAGCAATGAACTGGGATTACGGGGGGAGCAGAGCTGTAAAATGTTATTTAGGTCGATACCTTTTTATATCAAATGCTTCATGCGGCAGCATATAACAATCATGTATAGCAAGTAGAGTGGTGATACATATGTATGAAATATTTTGCTTTCCCGAGAAGTATGCTTTTGTGAGATATATAACATTTTAGACTACCTTCAGACATTTACTAGCATATGTGATGCAAATGTATACCACAGAAGGTCGTTCCTTATACATTGTGCTGCTTAATGTCTTACTGCAATGGATGTCATACTATTGCACTTTTTGACCCGTTCACCTGGTATGCAGGTCATGGCTAAAAATATGATATGAGCCAACTTTATCCAGTAATCCACTGAATAAGGAAAAAATTATTTATTCTGGGACTAGAAATCCAAAAGTCATTCCAGATACACAGACTTCAGATTGCATTCAGGATCTTGTTTTAGAAGTTACTATTCCAGGTAGAAAATTGTGAACAATTAAATAATAAAGAAAAGATAATATAGATTTGTATAGAAAAGAATTCATTATTTTTGTTTTGTCTTTGTCATATATGTCTATGGAATATATCTTACTTATTTGTCAGTTGTTTTCTTCTTGTTCATCTTGGAAGGTCGTTCTTTTATTTATAAAACAAAAATCGAAAAGTTTTAATCTGAAAATGGGAGATTTACAGTGAGCAGTTGTTGGATTGAGACGATTAAAGGTTCATAAAATGTGCGTACTTTTTTAAGGGGGGAGAAAGTAATACAGAAACTATTGATTGATCACATGTACACTTAGAGATATGTATGGATTTGAGTGGCACATAAGCCTTACTTGATGTTTTTCCCATAGTCTTCTGTTAAACAGCATGTCATCTAATATCAGTTAAATTATATTTTTCAGGTTGCTGTATTTGTTTATTATGGATTGGTGCTTGACAGGTGGGTCCTTCAAATCACCCATCCATTGTATTTGAAGAACCCCCTGGTGTATCACCCTCAGCTTCGGATTCAAGCATGGAGGTTCCTCAGCTATATCTTCATGCATGCAGGGTGAGTATTATCCAGCATTTAGAAAAAAAATGTTAAGAGATTACATAACAAGGTTTTAATGACAGAATGCATTATGTACAGCTGCATGGCCATTGAGTTAGTTTGTGATGTTTTTTTTATGCAGTTAGCCACTTTAGTGTTTGAACGCTGACTAACAAAATATGCAACATGTGTTCAACACTAACCATTGTTTTATAATGCATTTAATTGTCTTTGTATTGACATGCAACTTTTTAGTTTTAAGTGGCTCCTCATTCAGAACAGAATGAAATAATTATGTTTTGAGATGAAATATAAGACTAAGATTATAGTCTTCAGAAATAAAATACCCAAACCTATTAAGTCCCCTCTCGCAATCCTGTCTGCTAATGGAACCAAAATTGAACCTACTAACCACACCAAACTTCATCACAATTGACGAGAATCTAAAATTTTACAAGCACATTTCTCTGAATATCAAAAAAATCCATGCCAAACATGGCACTCTATGTCGAGCTAAACCCTACCTTACTCAGAGTGCTAGGCTAGCCACCGCTCGTTCACACCTGCTTTCCACCCTCCTGTATGGAACTCACATATTCACAAACCTACGTAAGACTGAGCTCAGTAACCTGGCATCCTGCTACAACAAAATAGCCAAGTTTGCCACCAGTCAGCCATACAGGACACACCATTGCTCGGCTCTCTGCCAGCTTAACTGGCTAGAACTCCATAATCTTTTATCCTTCAACCATATGGTCATGACCCACAAAATAATATACCAACCCAGTGACTGCCCTGCTCTTTCTAACCTTGTTCAACCCAATACTAATAACCTTCCCTCAGATCCTCCTCCAAGCTTATGCTGAAGGTATCCTGCACCCACAATTGCCACGGTGACTCCCTTTGCTACCACAAAATTGCCAAATTATAGAATTCCCTTCCACAACCCATTATACAAAATCCTAACCACTACGAATTCAAGCAACTCCTAAAGAACTACCTTGCCAAACACTGGATCTGTTCCTGCTATGCTCTGGGCTAATTTTTCTTCCTACCACCCTATATCTTACCGTAACCTCACTCTAATCTCTACTGCACTCCCTCCGTCTATCTGGCTATCTCTGCTGACTCATACTGTACTCACATCTGATATAACTTTTTACCCCCTGTCATTAACTCACTGTTGAGACATACACATACTGTCTCTGAATTAGTACTGTACAAACTGTCTTTATACTTTATATTTCTGTATTAATTTAACAATTGCTTCTCCTTCACTAGCGACTTTGTATACTGTCTACAGTGTACATATTATGAACTAAATACTGTTTTATAAAGTACTGTTATTGCTGTATGCTTTATGACTATATGTGGGGCTTTCCTCCCCGGCCTCCACTGAAAACGGGCTTTTGTCCCAGTCGGACACTACTCAGTTAAATGTAATAAATAAATAAAATAAATAGGTTACTAATTAGAAAAAAAATGCAAAATTTACAGAATGAAATTATAATTTATGTAAGATAAAAAAGGGCTAATAATCAGAAAAATCTGGAATCTACTGATTTTGTTTCCTGGCAAGCCTGTAAAATGCTAATTTGAGAATGTCCTTAATATGCTGTTTATATGCAAGATGGGGAAGACCATGGCATAGACGGGTGCCAAGGAATAGTGATGGTTTGAATTCTGAAGCTTGGAGTGGTCAGAGCATTCTCGTGATTCCTGTTGAAGCACTCATGGGTGGCTTTTTCTCCACAGTCTTTGTTCTGATTAGGGTTGCCATGTTTGGAAGAGGCAAAAACCTGACAAAAGCCTCACCCTTTGATGTCCTTCAAAGATGCATCTGCAGTCCTAACAAATGGGTTGTCCTGCCTCAGGCAGCCCTTCGGTCGGCCGGATTCCAAAGTCTGGGTCTGGCCTCTGCTGATGTCGCACTTCACCCGACGTCATAGCTGCTGTGAATTGGGTATAAAGGCATCAGCCGACGCCATTTTCCTCAGTCTTTCTTGCTGCGCGGTGCCCGAAGCAGAAGCTGTTCGCAAGTGCCGGTCGGTCAGATCCAGAGATTACTACTACCGAAGACTTCTAAAAAGCTAAGTACCCCGTTGGGGACTCTTTCTTGCCTCAGCCGATGTCAGAAAAAGTAAATAACTGTTTAACTTGTGGGAAACAAATACCTCATAAGGATTTCCACTCTTACTGCCTTCCTTGCTTAGGCCCAGACCACGACGTAGCAGCTTGTCTAGCCTGTGCTTCCTTCAACCGACGGACACTTAGACGTCGGTCGGAGTTTGCAGAGGAGTTTTTCGGCTCCGCTTTTGCTTACAAAATGCCGTCGGAGACTCCGACTTCACAATTAGCTAAAAAGCGTAAGGAAAAGGACCGACACTCGCGGTCCGCGATTTCGTCCGAAACCACGGTTAAGCCAACCGCGAGTGTCTCGGTTTCGGCTGAAACCGAGTCCACGGTTCTTCCTTCGGCCGAAAGCATACCTCCTATAGCCGAGGCCTCACACAGCATGGCTGAATCTGCTACTGAAATTTCCCCGGCTGTAGCAGGTTCCCAGGATTTATCAGATAATATTCCTTTAGACATATCTACTCCTGCACGTGGAGCTGCTAGGCCCCCTGCATCTATGTCTATCAAGGCTTTTTCCAGGGCTAAAGCAGCTAAAACTTCTAAGGCCTTGCCTGCTAAAATCCCCTCACACAGGCCTACCTCTAGTTCCCAAATGTTCAGCCTGGCTGAGGATCTCATTTCCTTGATCAGGGGATCCCAACCTCACCCTGACAGGGCCTCTCAACCCCCTCCAGAGAAGAGACCTAGAGCAGAGCCCCCTGAGCCAGTTTCAACTGATTATTCCTCGGATGATTCAGAAAACTCAAATCCTCCAGAAGGCCCTTATTCTCCATATGAGGACTCTGATGCAGAAGACTCCATCCCTTCTGCCTCTCCTCCTGAGGAATTTTCTTTTGGGGAAACCCTGCATGCTATGAGAGAGCAATTTCAATGGCAGGGCCAGGACTTTTCAGATTCAAGGAAAAGGCTAAGGACCTTTTTACATTTACCACAGCACAGGCCTTTATCCATTCCTCCAGTACTAACAGTTGTGGATGATGCATTTAATGATGCTTGTACTGCCCCTGACTCTCTACCCCCGGCCCCTGCTAAGCCCGACAGATATTACAGGGTCCCGGACACACACTTTCACTTGTATAAGGCTCCTGTTGCAGATCCTGAAACTATTTCACAGGGCCCTAAAGCTGTAGCAGCTGCCTCTGCCAAAAACCCCCTCCCCTCTGAAAGAGAATCTAGGGCATTAGAGAGATGGGGTAAAAAAGTTTATACTTCTGCTACTCTTTCGGCTAGGGCCTTAAACTGTCAATTCCACATGATTCAGTATCAGGAATTTTTGTTAGACCAGCTAAATAAAAAACTGTCCTCTCCTGAACCTGTAGACCGTAAGTCCCTTCAGGATTTGGTACATAACACTCAGCAGGTCAGTAATCATTCCTTAAAATGCGGCTATGATGCACTGGAGGCTTCCTTTAGATCAGCTATGACTGGTACAGTGATCAGAAGGCATGCATGGTTAAAAGAGCAATCCTTACCAGACCATGTAAAGTCAAAGCTCCTAGATGCTCCCATGGAAAAACAAAGTTTGTTTGGCTCCCCTGCACAGCAAGTGCTAAAGAAGGTGGAAGAAAAAGCAAAATCTGTCCAAACAGTCAAGGATTTCTTACAGGTCCAGCCTCCGAGGTTTAGTAGAAATTGGCCTTCGAAGAATTGGTCATTTCCAGACACCTCCAGAGCACAGAGGGGCAGAAATAGGCACCCAAGAGGCAAAGGCCAATCCAGAGGTGCCTACAGGGGACGTCAGTGGCAGCCTAACAACCAGAGAAATACTGCCACAGATCCAGCTACTACCACTTCCACAGGACAGACACAATGACTTGACTCTGATACCGCCTACCAGGGAACAACTGGAAGCACCCTTAGGCGGAAAGCTAGCCTTATTTTCTGTAAACTGGCATTACATTACAGGAGACAAATGGATTTTACAGACAATAGACAAAGGCTACAGGTTTCACTTCCACACTCTACCAAAAAAGAGAGGAATGCCAAACCTACCACCAAACCAAAAAACAAATGCTCTAGGACAAATCAACCACTTACTAAGGATGAGAGCTATAGAAAAGGTACCGTCTATGGAACAAGGACAAGGATTTTACTCCAGACTTTTCCTGGTACCAAGGAAAGAAAACCAATGGAGACCTATTCTCGACCTGTCCGCTCTGAACACATATCTCATTGTTCCAAAATTCAAAATGCTGACCCTACAGCAACTTCTTCCCATGCTGGGCAAGGAGTCTTGGCTGGTGACTCTAGATCTCAAGGAGGCATACCTGCACGTCCCTATACGACCAGATTGCAGAAGATACCTCAAATTTCTTGCAGGATCAGAGCATTATCAATTCTCAGCATTGCCCTTTGGATTATCTACTGTGCCCAGAGTATTCACGAAATGCCTGGCATCAGTAATTGCTCATTGCAGGCTTCAGGGAATTCAGATTTATCCATACCTGGATGACTGCCTAATACAAGCGGACAACAAGACCAAATTAACAAAAGATTTGGAAAAGGTTATACAACTACTGCAAGCCCTGGGATACACAGTCAACATGAAAAAGTCAAGGCTGGTACCATCCCAAAGGATAACATTCTTGGGTGCAGAACTGGACACTTCAAATCAGATGGCATTTCTCACAGCAGAAAAGCAAAAGCAACTACCACTCTATTTCATGGCATTAACAACACAGAACCAGCTTACAGCAAGGAAAGTCCTGCAAGCCCTGGGTTACATGGCATCCTGCATAATATTGATTCCACATGCCAGGCTGCATATCAGAAAGTTGCAATGGTACCTAAGGAATTTATGGTCTCAACACAAGCACAGTCTAGAAGCCCATATTCCAATAATTCCATGCCTGAAGCAAGAATTCCTGTGGTGGGCTCAGGCCTGTCAGTTGAACAGAGGACTGCCTTTCCACAAGCCTCACCCAAGCCAGACTATCACCACGGACGCCTCAGACCTCGGTTGGGGGGCACACATGGTGGACAAGTGTATACAAGGCCTATGGACACAAGACCAGCTGAACCTACACATAAATCAAAAAGAGATGCTGGCAGTGAAACAGGCAATTCAGACATTCAGACCATTTCTTCAACAGGGTCATTTGCTGATAAGGACGGACAACACCACAGTCATGTGGTATATCAACAAACAAGGAGGCACACACTCATATCCTCTATGCCGGATGGCAATGGACCTGTGGAATGTGGCCCTGAACCTCAACATTCAACTCCAGGCCATATTTGTGCCAGGAAAAGAAAATATACTAGCAGGCACCTTAAGCAGAACTACCACGGATGCCCACGAATGGATGCTGCATCCAGACATCTTCAAATCCATTACAAAGAAATGGGGACTACCAGAAATAGACCTGTTCGCATCCCCACACAACCACCAATTGAGGAAATTCTGCACAAGGACATACCACCCACTTGCTTGGAAGGTGGACTCCCTCTCCTTCAGTTGGGAAAACCTGACAGCATATGCATTCTCACATCTTCCTTTGATGCACAAAGTGCTACTGAAGATCAAAGAAGATCACCCAAAGATCATCCTGATAGCTCCAGACTGGCCGAGCCAGCATTGGTACCCGCTACTGAGGAGTATGTCTTGGACACACGCATGGCCTCTACCTCTAGTTCCTTTACTGCTAACACAGAACAACTTCAAGATCCTACATCCAAACTTGAAAACACTGCAGCTAGCTGCTTGGGATATTACATAAAACAAAATAACCCAGATTTATCTCAGAGGGTTAAAGACATTATCCTGGAGGCTCGCAGACCCTCCACAAGGAAGACTTATTCAGCCAAATGGAAAAGATACCTCATTTGGAGTGCAGCAAAAGGAGAAAATGTATCATTAGCAAACATAGCTAACATCCTGGAATATTTAGCAGAACTTTTCCACAATGGCCTGTCTTACTCCTCCATTAAGATTCATGCATCAGCAATTTCAGCAGAATACAACATGGATCCTCCAGTCTTCTCTCATCCTCTACTCAGGCAGTTTCTGAGAGGAATTAAAATGTAAAGCCTCCAAGGAAGCCAGCTTTGCCTACATGGGAGCTTAACTTTGTGCTGGAAAAGTTAACACTTCCCCTTTCGAACCAGCAGCATCAGCAGAATTACAGTTCTTATCTTGGAAAACTGCTTTCCTGCTTGCAATCACTTCAGCAAGAAGGGTTTCTGAATTACAGGCATTAATGGCAGTACAGCCCTTCCTTATCTTCCATCAGGATAGAGTGTCCTTGAGAACTAACCCTACTTTTATGCCAAAAGTGGTCTCCAGGGTATCATTGAACCAAGCAATCCACCTACCAACATTCTTCCCCAACCCACAGAACAGGGGGGAAAGACTACTACATACCTTGGATGTGCACAGGCAATTGCGCTACTATCTGGACAGAACCAAGAACAATAGAAAAAACGACCAGCTTCTGGTAGCATATGCAACAGGAATGGAAGGAAAAGCAATTTCAAAACAGACAATCTCAAAATGGATAGGAAATTGCATTAGATTTTGTTACTCTTTTCATGGAAAGACAACTCCAAAAGACATCAGACCTCACTCCACAAGGGCTACAGCCACTACTACAGCTTTCTTACGAGGAGTGGCTACCAAAGACATTTTAGAAGCTGCTACTTGGAGCTCTGTGCATACATTTGCCAAGCATTATAATCTACCTTTATACTCCAGATCCCGAGCAGGTTTTGCAACTGCTGTTTTGCAAGGGATCTTAACTACACCATAATCATCTTAGTGCCTCCTCGCCCAGTTTGGCTATGGTAATCTACCCATTTGTTAGGACTGCAGATGCATCCTTGAAGGACATAGTACAGTTTTGTACCTACCATAAATGTAGATGTCCGAGAGGTATGCATCTGCAGTCAGGATTACCCACCCTCCTTCCCTCTGTGGTACTCCTAGGGTATTTGCCCATCTTGTAGCTAGCTGGGGAATCTATTATGGTGTATTTGTTTGTATATATGTATATACATGTTTATTTTTGTTTGTTCTCTACTGTTTGGAATCATTTACATTTATCCAAATTTAGCCTTCCTAGAGGGCACCTGGCATCTGGGGCAAGAAACACTGAGGAAAATGGCGTCGGCTGATGCCTTTATACCCAATTCACAGCAGCTATGACGTCGGGTGAAGTGCGACATCAGCCGAGGCCAGACCCAGACTTTGGAATCCGGCCGACCGAAGGGCTGCCTGAGGCAGGACAACCCATTTGTTAGGACTGCAGATGCATACCTCTCGGACATCTACATTTATGGTAGGTACAAAACTGTACTTTCTACCCATTGTTCCGCCCATTTCAATAAGTAATTGCACATTACTTGTCTATCAGTGTTAATAAACATGCTAACAACAGTTTTGAAGAAATAGTAAATAGTATGCTAAGTGCAACAGAGAAGCAGATGAATAAACATGGATCAAGTGTTATATGATATTTGTAATATTGTTTTAACTACTGGTATGTTTGGTGAAACTATTATACTAGATAAAAATGATGTTCTAAAATCATATTGAGCAAGTGAGGACAGGAAGAAGACTGTATAATATTTGTACACTGTTTCCTACAATGTGTATTTTACAGTGTTTTTGAAGCCACATTTTATTCATATCTAAATATTAATTATTCAGAAGTCAAAAAACATATGCAGTGTTTCCACAGAGAACATAAAGTATAACTGGAGGACAAATCCATTGTCTCATATCTATGAAAAGAAGGTTCTTTTGATAAATCCAAGTGCTTGCTAATGGTCACATTTCACATCACCAAGGAAGCCAACTGACAGAAACAAAAGACCATTCTGACAAAATAATTTAAATGTAAATTGAAAATCCAAGCAAAACACTTAGCATTTTGAGAAATAAGCTTCAGAAATATGTTCTCAAAATGATTGAAAATGACTGAGTCTCTCCAAAACCAAATTTCCTGGCAGAAACCCTGATTTCCTAACTGTCAGGAAAATTCCTGACAGGTGGCCGGAGGCATAACTAGGTATAGCTACAATGTAGCAAGCAGGTGCTACAGTTAATGTATGCCACACATGGAGTGCTAAAGTGTGTCAGTTTTAACAAAAATGATAAATATCCTTTCCTTTTTAAACTATAGCAAACTGCAAGCAGCAGCACTAAGCACTTCAAGTCTGACCTCAAATGCAATACCAGCATTTGAATGTCAGTAATGCACTGCACTAAAGACCAGTCAGAATCTACTGATCACACCCCCTAGCACTTTGCACCTGGAGTGACTGCCCACTTTGCTACAGCCTAACTATGTACTGCAGTTCTGATAGGCTGGTTCTTTTGAGGTCTCAAAAGACTAAAATTAGACTATGAATTACCATAGCTCTAAAATTTTAGTATCTCATTGTTAGTATTTATAAACAAATCATGGGGGTACTCCCTCCTTAAAACCATTATAGAGAAGGTCTGAGACTCATTACTAGAGCTGCTACTACAAACTCCACTAACTTTGGAAGAACAATAATTCAGAGATATGTTGCAGAAACAGATGCCATCAAAAACTCATTAAGGAAAATTAGAAAATTTCCTGATGTTTTAATGAGGTTCAGGAAGTATTAGGTGATAGACCTCTATTATTTACCTATAAAAGAAATGTCAACCTCAAAGAGAAACTTGAAGTTGAAAAACTCCAGGGTATTACTGATAAAGGATAGTTAGATGTGGCACTTGTAAACAGTGCTCACACTTTTATGAGGGTCATGAAGTAAAATTAAAATTCTCTGATTTTTTTTTTATTTACATTTGCCAAAATTTAAAAATGTGATGTAAAAGGAGTAGTTTACTGATGCTTTTGTATTTTTGTCTAAATTTTATGTGGGAAAACAGAACCGTACGCAAGCTTTATAAACATAAGTTCTGTAATCAGCATAAATTTTTTTGCAAATTCATCCACAACCCAGCAAAGATCCTTTTGAACTTAGTACTGAGTACAAAGAACTTATTTGGTGACTGCATTTCAATACAGGACAACCCCAGGTTGAATAATGCTATTTCTATTATCAGCAAATTAAAATTGTATGCTGCTAAACTAAGAAATTTTAAATAATATTTCTGCATGATATTTATTCATTCCTTTAGAGTGTTTTATATTTTAAAGTCTTGTTTTCAAGTGTTTTAATCTTTTACATTTCTATGGATGTTTGACTAAAGTATTAAGTATGCAGTATTACACTTTAAAAGTTTTTGTCATATGACTAATTAGAAAAATATTTGAAAATGTGAACTTTGGTTACAAATTGCTCTGATGAAGTCCTACAAAATCTGCAAGATGCTGCAATTGTAAAAGCAAGGATACTGCAAGTCCATATAGTAGTTAATAATAAATTCACACTTTATTCAGATTACCACCACCACAACCATTAATAGAGTCAGTAAATGAGTCAGATTATAATGTGGTATATACTAGAAATGGTTTCAGTATTTTTAATTATAGTCATGCCACCATTACGAATAATTATTTTAATTTCCTACAAAAAGAGTTTACATTAATTCCTCTATCACATGGTGCTCTAGCAGTAGCACTGATAGACCTAAAATTATTCACAGGGAAATTAAATCTTAGATGTTATTTTGGGAAAAGGGATGACACTTATGATAAATCACATAAATATATATCACATAAATATATATATATATATATATATATATATATATATATATATATATTTTTTTTTAAGTACTTTTAATCCTCCCCTTCACCCCTTAATTCAGTTTCTTGAGAAGAGTTGCAAAAAAGGTTATATGGAAGCAAAAAACTGAAGAGAATTTCCAATATTAATAACAATGAAAGCAAATTACTAAATGAACTTAGTAGGGACTCTTCAGTCAGGATCATGAAACCAGATAAGGGAAGAGGTGTGGTTATAATGGACAATACTGATTATGTAGCAAACATTTAGAATTTATTACAAGATATAAATAAATAAATGTTATCATCCAGGAATGAAATCGGTATTGCTTATAAGAAGATAGACTTACGATTGCCTCATCCAGAACATTATTACAGCTGATATCTACTTATTTTTATATTCTCCTTATCTCATTACTCCAACATTTTTGGGATACCTAATGTTCACAAGGACGTAATGCATTCTCCATTCACACCTGTTGTAGCAGCACAGGATTTTAAAACTTACCCCTCTGCTACATATATAGATAGGAAGTTAAACCAATTTTGTGATTGTAACATGTATTTACTGAAAGACTCATGTGACTTCCTAGGTAAATCAAGAATGAGTTATGGGATGATCACATTAGCTTCTTAACTATTGATTTAGTAGATTTATATTCAAATATTCCATATGTGTTAGGCCTGGAGATGTTTAGTGAGGCTTTGATTAGTCATCCTTTCCTTACATCTGTGGATATCAGATTATTAGTGGATGTCATGGAATTAGTTTTGAATAAAAGTGTCTAATATTTCTAGGGAGAACATTATAAGCAGATCCAGTGAGTAGTGATGCTGACAGCACGTGCCTCCATCGATGCTAATAAGGTTATGTGGAATCGAGAGAGTGTTTTTATTTTTAACTTTACCTATATTTCACATATAAAACTATATTTAAGGTTCAAGGTTCCTGGATGATATTTTTATTCTATGGTCTTCAACTGCTGATGCATGGATTATATTAACAATACAGCTCTTTTGTTTTTTTAAATTCACTTATCAGCATAAATTGGATGCCATTAGTTATTTAGATGTAACTATAAGTAAAGAATGTGGGAGATTTTAATGTAATATTGATAGAAAACCAATGTTTTCTAGTTCCCATTTACATTATAAAAGTTTGCATCCATATGCACAACAGAGAAGTCTTGTCAAATTGGTCAGGTTGGCTAGGATGAATTCTGATGATGCTACATTTCATGCAGAAAGATGTTTTACTATGTTTTCACAAAGAGGTTACTCCAGTGAGTTATTAAGTAATACTAGTGAGGAAGTTAAGGAGGGTAGAGGTACTAAATACTTGCTCCTCCTAAGTAGAGGACTTGAGGCATCCAATAATAATATTCTTGCTCTCTCTCTTTTTTGTTTACTCACCATGTGATACATTGGACAATGAGCACCTTTCAACTCTTGTTGTTGCTGTCGCAATTATGGGTTTTATGAGCTCAGGTTGGTAGCATCACAAACATTCTCACACACACACTCACACCTAGGGCTAATTTAGAGTGTCCAATCCACCTTCTGCATGTCTTTGGAATGTGGGAGGAAACCAGAGGACCCGGAGGAAACCCACGCAAATGCAGGGAGGACATGCAGACTCCCCACAGTAGGCACACCTGCCAAGAATTGAACTGGAGAACCTCTTGCTATGAGGTGACAACACTAACCCCTACACCACTGTGCCACCCTAATAATAATATTAATAACGTTAATAAATAGATATATTTCGAGAGCAATGATTTTGGAATATAATTCTAATGCAGAATCAGTCAAGGAAATATTTAATAAAAATTTTGACTAGTAGGAACTATGTATATATTTTAGGTGATAGTTCACAATTCATTTATAAAAGAAGTTTTAACTTGAAGAGTAAGTTTGAAAGGAAATAAAATAATACTCCTTATTTGAATAAAGGAAGGGATAAGAATGGTACTAATAAATGTGGTTATTGTAACTAATGTCAATTTATTTGTGAGGGAGATACTAGTATAATGAAAGACTGGAAGGATCTTTTAATACTAGTCCATTCGGGTAATTGTGGCTCTACTGATGTAACGTATATGCTGCCAGACGTGTACATTGTCACTCTTGTGATGGAAAAACTGAGAGAGTTCTAAGGAAAAGAATTTATGAACACTACTATGAAATGATCAAAAAATGATGACAGGTGCATTGCATAGACATAGTTTGGTTTGCAATCATCCAGTTAAATTTAAGTTTGCTATTTTGGAGAAAATCCCCCAAGAAGTGAGAGGGGGAGTTTGGGAGAATAAAATCTAGGTTAAAGAGGTTCTGTGGAAGCTTCATTTGAATGCAACCACACCACTCGGATTAAAAGATGCCTTCTATTTAAATCCTATTTTGAAACATCGTACAGCTAAGTTATAATTTAAACAAGCATGCTAATAAGTTTAATTTTATTTAATTTTTTTTCACTGAAAATCTTGCATACATATAATAGATTTTACATATGGATTTATTTGTTATAGAAGGTTATATTTATGTAATATTTATTGATGTTGTTAGAGATTTTTGGAAACCAGTCATGGTTGAAAAGTCTCTGAATTTGTCCATTGGCATTATGAGTAGGTTATTCAGTTTGAAAAAGTCCAATTTACTATTGTGGACAAAAGCACTCAACTGAATAAAGTGTAGCGTTTTTTATTAATTAATTTGTGGCTTTGCAGTATCCCTGGTTTCACTCTCGGAATGTCTTCTGGATTTTGTGGTGATTTTTGGTACTCCATTCACAGCCGTGATTGTTGTGATGTAATACTAATGTACTAGATGAATGTGCTCAACTCTGTCTAATAAATTCTTAGAATATGCACGTTGTGTGGTTTGCTCTTGTGACCAATGGCACAGTGTATTTCATTCTTTTGGTTCTTAATTTGTATATGGTGGTGGCTTCTACGTTTGTTTTTTAACTATTTTCAGAATACCAGGTATGTGTGTATTCCACCCCTTAATGGAGCTGTTTAGTTGCAGTGGATGAGCAGATAACAGTGCCTGACTTGCAGTCATCATGAAAAGTGGTCAGCTTTACTTCTGTAATATTGAACTGGATGACTGCAAAATAAATACCAAACAGGAGAGGGCACATCACTGATCCCTGGGCTATCCCCACTAGTTACTAGTTACAATTACACATTCAGAGAAGGTACCAGCAACGTTTACCATCTGAGATATGTCGGTTAACTGATTTGTAATCTAGTTGATAACATAGGGGCTTATATTAAGTTTGTCTAATTTTTTAACAATGCCAGTATGGGAGATAGTGTCAAAAATTTTGACCAGATCAAGATAAGAGGTGTGCATTGAGTAGACCATTGTTCACAGGCTGTTTAACCTTTTCAAAGAAGTTACTAGGTTCAGGAGACACGACCTGCCATGCACAAAACCAAACTGATTGGGATCTAGATTAGTTAAGTTGCCTGTGTCTGCATACATGAGTTCTCCTATGATACTGTTAACATTAGGTTTCACTTAAATGTAATTTGTTAGACATAACTACAGTATTCTCTTTGCATAGGCCTAGAAATGCAACCGTATTAACTCATTACATCTGAGTGACGCCTCCAGGTGCTTTTGCAGTTAACTCCTAATGATGCCTCTAAGCGTCAAATGTTGCTTTTTCATATTTGCGTCAATAATTCCAAAACCATTTTATGTACAAGGTTTTTAAAAGATTTCATCTTAAAGCTTACACAATAGCAATGTGTATTAATATTTGACCTCTGTCCAGTGCAAGTAAATAGATATTAACTGTTGTTTTGGTGATATTAATTTACTATATAGATATAATTTTCACATTTTTTTAAATATTTCAACAACCAAGTAACACAGACAGAAGTCCTTAGCCTTGTATAAAAGCTCTCAGCTTGAATAATAAATTGCTACTAACAGTATGTATGTAACTTGAGTGGTTGCTGAGATATTGTAAGTTGTTTACAAAATATTACAAATGTAATTGTTACTGCATTTACTGTGACTTATAAAATTTGGTTTAAGACCTAGAACCTAAAGAATACTACCACTATAAAAATAGCTTGTGCTGAAGAGTTTTGCCATTCATACTACTTTCATATTCCTTATGGTTCTAGAGATATAAACATTTGTTTGAAATGTGAGGCATACCTCTCAACCTTGAAACATCAAAAATCTGGACAAGGCCCATGAAAAATAGGTACAAATCTGTACGCTGTTTAACATAAAATTTGCATACATAATTATGTAACCCCGCCCACTCCAGTGGAGTTGTGGGATACCAACTTTCGTGCAAACTGAAGAACAGACAACCAAAATATGGCACCAGATCAGAGTCCCTCTGCAGCCATTCCAATGTACCATTACTTGGCTACTTTGCCCCATTTACCATAAACACTAATGTGTGCATACTGCTTTACTTCTAAAATGATTATTTGGATTTTATTTTTACACTTTACAGCGCAATGTACAAACACCAATAGACATCTGTTAAACAAAGCAATACGGTCTCACAATGAAAATAGACTTGGCATTAAACCTTCTCTGCCCTTGAAACTCACATTCATTGAAATTGCATTGAAACCTACACCACATCGAAAGAAAATGCATCTGGCCACTGGTGGATAAAGATTACAAAATCAGAAAAAAGGCCAGCACCAAGGAAGGTTCAAAAGTAGTTTAATAAAACTGAAACTAGACCGGTTTCAGCAGCAAGGCTTTCATCAGTAGTATAGTCAGCAAAAAGCACTTAGTCATCATCTTATATAATGTTCTTTAAGGCATCTATATGACATCACTTCCTGATAAGTCAAAAATGCAAACAAGGCAAAAGTAATTGAAAAATACAATCAAGGCAAAAGTAATTGAAAAATACATAGTTCAGTAAACAAAAAAGTTTGCCTGAGTTGCATGCATATCTCCAGATTATAATGAAAAAATCCAAAGAGACACAGTATACTGGTATATCAATGATAATAAACAAACTTAATAAAAACATACAATAAAGGGTAAATGCCCAAAAATAAACCGAAACAAAAGTCAGGTTATAAGAAATCTGGTGTTGAATACCAGCCACAGTATCCTAAAATGAGCTGAAATGCAAAACCTAAGCAATGCAACCTGATAAGAAATAAGTACATATCGTAATGCAAGTGATGGTTAATTACAAATTATAATTTATCATTTAATCCAGGAGGAAAAGCCCCCAAGTTTAATGATCCACCTTTTTCTTTGGTATTTAGGATATCATGCCAACCTGTTTTAAAAGATCGATTCCTATGATATGATCAATGATGGTGAATGTAAATTTGGCAGTGGGATGTTTGATAACATGTCTATATAGTGCATTAGTTAATCTTCTGTTTCTAATGTCACCAAGGTGTTCAGAGATCCTGACACGAAACTGTCTAGGCGTTTGGCCAATATAAAATGCATGACATGTACATGTGGCAAGATAAATAATCCAGTCTGAACTGCAGTTACCAAAAACTGTATGTCGTATATTTGTCCAGTGTTCCTACTAGTGAAAAGTAGTTTTGAAAATATAGTTACAAAACTGCAATGTCCACATGGATAAATGCCTGAAAGTTTATCTCCAGTAAGTGTTCTTTGAGTTGGAGTGTGATCCATGACCCTGGTTTTATAGTGTGAAAATAGATTCCCTAAAGTTTTGCCTTTCCTATAGGAAAAATAACATCGTTCTCGAGATAATCTTCCAACAATGGATGAGAATTCAATATATTCCAGTGAGTATTAATAATATTTACTAAATTGGCACTATTCCTGCCATAAGTGGTGACAAATCTACATACATCTGATTCCTCATTATGAGTTTTAGTATTGTATTGGAGAAGAGAATCCCTGGATTTAGCATTACTAAATTGGACTGCTGACTCAATAGCGAGTGGAATAACCTCTGGACAAAAATCTCTTGGTTAGATCCATTTGATGACTCTGAAGATCATCCACTGAGGAACAAATCCTTTTCATCCGCACAAACTGTGATTTCGGTATGTTCCGAATAATATGTTTCGGATGAAAACTATCAGCATGTAGAAGGGTATTATATTGTGAGAATTTTCTGTGTACGGACGTTCTAAGAGTGTTATCCTCCTGTCGAATTAAATTGACATCCAAATAACTGATTGCACTCCTATTATATTCCACAGTGAATTCGATACCCCAGATGTTCCCATTCAAATGTTGAATAAATTCCTGGAGGTATTCCTCACCTCCTTTCCATATAAGCCAACAGTCGTCCAGGTATCTTCTCCATATATCAATCTCAGGTAGATATATGTTGTGCAAAGGGTCATATAAAATCATATCTTCCATGTAGCCCATAAAAAGATCAGCATAGATGTCCGTACACAGAAAATTCTCACAATATAATACCCTTCTACATGCTGATAGTTTTCATCCGAAACATATTATTCGGAACATACCGAAATCACAGTTTGTGCGGATGAAAAGGATTTGTTCCTCAGTGGATGATCCTCAGAGTCATCAAATGGATCTAACCAAGAGATTTTTGTCCAGAGGTTATTCCACTCGTACTATTGAGTCAGCAGTCCAATTTAGTAATGCTAAATCCAGGGATTCTCTTCTCCAATACAATACTAAAACTCATAATGAGGAATCAGATGTATGTAGATTTGTCACCACTTATGGCAGGAATAGTGCCAATTTAGTAAATATTATTAATACTCACTGGAATATATTGAATTCTCATCCATTGTTGGAAGATTATCTCGAGAACGATGTTATTTTTCCTATAGGAAAGGCAAAACTTTAGGGAATCTATTTTCACACTATAAAAACCAGGGTCATGGATCACACTCCAACTCAAAGAACACTTACTGGAGATAAACTTTCAGGCATTTATCCATGTGGACATTGCAGTTTTGTAACTATATTTTCAAAACTACTTCTTTCACTAGTAGGAACACTGGACAAATATCGACATACAGTTTTTGGTAACTGCAGTTCAGACTGGATTATTTATCTTGCCACATGTACATGTCATGCATTTTATATTGGCCAAACGTCTAGACAGTTTCGTGTCAGGATCTCTGAACACCTTGGTGACATTAGAAACAGAAGATTAACTAATGCACTATATAGACATGTTATCAAACATCCCACTGCCAAATTTACATTCACCATCATTGATCATATCATAGGGAATCGATCTTTTAAAACAGGTTGGCATGATATCCTAAATACCAAAGAAAAAGGTGGATCATTAAACTTGGGGGCTTTTCCTCCTGGATTAAATGATAAATTATAATTTGTAATTAACCATCACTTGCATTACGATATGTACTTATTTCTTATCAGGTTGCATTGCTTAGGTTTTTGCATTTCAGCTCATTTTAGGATACTGTGGCTGGTATTCAACACCAGATTTCTTATAACCTGACTTTTGTTTCGGGTTTATTTTTGGGCATTTACCCTTTATTGTATGTTTTTTATTAAGTTTGTTTATTATCATTGATATACCAGTATACTGTGTCTCTTTGGATTTTTTCATTATAATCTGGAGATATGCATGCAACTCAGGCAAACTTTTTGTTTACTGAACTATGTATTTTTCAATTACTTTTGCCTTGATTGTATTTTTCAATTACTTTTGCCTTGTTTGCATTTTTGACTTATCAGGAAGTGATGTCATATAGATGCCTTAAAGAACATTATATAAGATGATGACTAAGTGCTTTTTGCTGACTATACTACTGATGAAAGCCTTGCTGCTGAAACCGGTCTAGTTTCAGTTTTATTAAACTACTTTTGAACCTTCCTTGGTGCTGGCCTTTTTTCTGATTTTGGGTCTAACAAGTGCTTTTGCCGTGCACCAGCCTAACTTGCTAGCTCCTATACACTACATGGATAAAGATTACCTTTGGGTTGTTTTCAAAGCATTGGCCCCTTGCACACAAAACAAGAAACTTACGTGTTCTTTGATACACCTTCCTTCCTGACTTTAGTAAATTATGTTCCTTGTATAATACAGCACTCTTGTTAGACAGAGCACATTTTAAATGTATTGTTTGAACATTTTTTCAGTAGGCAATGAAACGAAATGCATGAAACAGTAATGACAAAACTGCCCAATTCAGAACATTTCCATCATAAAAGTCTACTTCCACACACACAATATACATATAAAAATAGAATGACAGTAGTGTAAGGCATAGGCATCTTGCACAGCTTCTTGCACTCATTTTCAATTTAAGATTTTTTTTGGAGGGGGGACAAAACGCCAAAAACCAGGGACACATTTTAAACATTGCGTGTATAATTTTGGAAAGTTGCTAGAATAAAATGTTGCGTTACTAACATGCATTTCATTGACAAGTCTTGAACACAGGACTCTGAGTACTGCCGTCAGAACAACATACCACTATGCCAAATAAGCAGCTTGTTTCCCAAAGCATAGGAAGACTGAAACTTAAATGGCAATCATTTAGTGAATTCAGTTCTCACTTCTCACCATAGTTCTCAACCTCTTAGCACAAAAAACCTGGACAAAGCCAACAATGGGGGAATACAGCCCCAAATTAGGTACAAATTTCAAATACTGATCTTATAAACTTAGAAAATTGCTAGATTAAAAGGTTTTTGATACCATTTATTTTCTGAAGAATATGAAGTCTGAAAATGCCTGTCATTATTCAATAAATTCAACCTTCAGTGATTTGTCACAAACATCCTAAAACCACACAGAGTTTATGAGGAACAAAACAAAACAAATTCACAAGTGGTGGTGGCTTTTTTTACCCTATACCCAGGGGTACAGAGTTTGAGCCCGAGTTCCTCCAGCCGCCAGGTGTATTATAATGGGGGTATTTTCACACACACACATAGATTTAGATATTAATGTAGCTATATATTTTTTTAAATATCTATAGTAGCATAAAATGCTGCAACTCACTACAGGTTTCTACTGAAATTTAGTGGAAAGAAGGCAGATTCTGGCCTTAAGAAGGTGAAAAAATAAGGGTTAAAGAGAGAGAATTAAGTCACTCCAAGTTCACACACACTGTATATGTAGATCACTGCTGTAACACAGTTTTCCTTCCAGATAAGAACACAATTCAAAGCTTTATGCTAACAGCTCCAAATACTATTATAACTATGTAGGTAGCTTCTCCTAACAGCATCTAAACAACCTTTCTTTCTTTTCATCTTCTGAATACGTTAAGTAAATGCAGACCATTCTTCCAGTCACAGGGTAGTCCTTCAGACTGCCTTACACCAAACATTCAGTGTGAACTCTGGCCTCCACTCTGCAACTTTTCCCAAGACCTTGCAGGCCATGAATCTGTCTCCATCTCATGCTTCTGCTTCTCATATACTCTCTGGGAAAACACATTGCCACGTGTCTGTCTTCAACAAGCCCTCTAAGAACTGTCTTTACATTTAACAAATCTTGAGCTAACACTTAGAAGATTATGTTTATGTAATTATTCAAACCCAAATGCACTAAATATGACAGCAAGGTGAGGTATGGTATGGCTGTACAGAGCATTTCATTTAAGTGCTTAGTAATGTGCATTTTAAATTGTATGGATGTTTTTCAGCATTCGCTCTGCAGTTGCCCTCCACCATGTGTGCTATCCATTCTGTTGTACAAATAACAAGTTGCCATACTAGAATGTTCAGTTAAAATTTGCTGATAGAACACCTTTAATTTTTATAAATACTTTTATAATTAAAACAGTTGCCACTTAAAAGCATCCAGCGTACACACACACACACACACACACACACACACACACACACACACACACTCCATTTGAAAGCAAGCAGCAGTATTTGAAGTGTCCGCCCCGTTACCTTCTCATTCCACAAAACGTCTGTTCAAACAAAAAGCAGCAGCATTTGAAGTTTCCGCCCGTTACCTAACAATCCAAACTGACAGGCTCTAATGTCCCTTACAATCCAAACTGACAGCCTCTAATGTCCGTTCGAACACATTTCTCGATGGCACATTTGAAGTTTCAGCCCAGCCAGCATTTGAACAGTAGCCCGCTTGCAGCATTTGAACAGCCCAGATGGAAATTTATGCAGAGCTTAATTCCGAATGGCTGGTAGCACCGACGGCGCTGACGTCATCGCGCACGGGATGATGTCAGCCAAAACAGCGCAAAATGTAAAAATAAAGTGAAAAAAATCGGAAATGATGGGGTGTCACTCGGGAATCGTGGCACCTCATCATTTGGACCCCAAAACTCGGTAAAAACCGACTAATTCGGGATGGTTGGGAGGTCTGATGTGAGGATATAATTTGATTCTGTGAAAAGCCTTAGGCTCCACCCTTTGGAAGTTACAGTAAAAATTTCCTGAGGTCCATTGGAGTGAATGAGTTAAAACATATTTATACATTTAACATGCAGTTTCATAGAAAATAATGTTTCAGTATCCTTCAGTCAAGAATATTGATAAGAATAAAATGTGCTAACAGAACTGTGCAGTACATTAAGTACAAACAAGCTTGGGAACCAAGGTTAAAGAGGCTTGTAAAAGTTGTAGGAGATTTGCAGGTTCCGGTATTGTTTAGGAGAGATACTTCAGGCACAGAAGAGAGTTAGTTATTTAGTAAGTTTGGACTGATATGCAGAAAGTCATTGTAGTGCAGTCCCCAGAAGATTGGTACAGACACTCGAGAAGGAGTGTAGAAGTCAGGTCAAATATTCAGCGTTCCATAACATTAATTATATTAGTCAAGAGGAAAAAAATAATTCTGATTACATAGTACTTTCTTAGTACAGAATTGACAGACAGCATAATGAGTGCAGAAGCTATGGATATTATAATTCAGTCTACTTCAGTTTATCAGCGCTGTTATTGGAAACAGTAAGATTTGATTCAGATGTTCTTGACATCTACCTCCACTGTACATAGTAAAACATTCTTAATCAAACTACAGTGTATGCAGACTTTTTTTCTGCATGTTACATATAGATATGGCACATAAAGGAGAGACTGGCGCATGTTCAGCACAATTCTGGGTAATTAAAATATAAAGGCATTCATTCCAGCCTCATTCCTGTTTCTTCCAGTTGTTTCCAGTTTATTCCAGTATTCTACAGTCCTTTCAGTTCTTACAGATACATTCGATAGCTTTGCTTATTAAGTTTAGTGACACTGATGGGCCTATAATTGCCTGCATTAGTAGAGGGGCCACAGTGACAGTTCTCAAGTCATCAGGCCCAAACTTTGTGGACAGGCTGAGATTGAAAAGTTTAAGTAGAGGCTCAGATGGTGCGTTTTTGGTACTTATGAGAATACCACCTGGTATGTTGTCTGGTTCCATGGAAGTATTACTTTTAACCTTTGACAGAGACTGTAAGATCCATTGCAAGGTGATTTCAGGATAAAATAAATCTTCAGGGATACTGGGGACAGCTGGCAGGTGGGATAAAGTTAGCACTGAATGTGTTTGCTAATATATTGTTTATATATTTGGGGTTTGGAATATGTGATTTCATTACAGATGAGCTCATTGCATTATTGCAGATTATTTCATAATTTCCTGACATAACTGAAGAAAGATTTGTAATTTCATGTGGTGTTTGCAGCTGCTCTGCTTTACGTTTTCTAATAGTTCTCAAGTTCATTGTGGCATGTTTCAGTGTAGTCCTGAGGTGAGGGCATGGGGCTTTGTTACAAGTTTTCATCATTTTCTTTCTTTTGTTAGACAATTTATTAATACACGAGTTCCAGTAGAGAGATTTATTCCTGAGTTTACAATTGTATTTAGGGTGGACATGTACTGACTTTTCTGTGCAGCTGTTTGGGTGTTGCTTAAATTCAGAGGTGAATGTGGCAGCCTTCTAAGTTGTATCTATTTGCAGGGAATTGCTGAAAATTTTGCATAGGCCTTTTACAAGCTAAAGTGGGTTTGTCCTGCTGAAAAAGCACTAAGTAGCGTGCTTAGAGATGTACAGAAGACAAATGGAGGTGGAAGGGACCACACTCTGTACCCCTGGCCATATCAAGCAGCCCATTTGGTGGCGCTGTCCTTTGTTTACAACATTATGTGTCAGTAATTCATGCTGTGAAGAATGGAATTGATTCCTTATTTTGTTTATATCATCTCCTAAGAGGGGTTCTTGAACTTGTCCCAGGCTGTGGTGCTACTTCTGATCACAAGTATGAGTGAGAGAACATTCTCTGCAAGCTCTTTACTACACAGGGACAGCTGAATCTCTCAGTTAATATCATCAGGTATGGTTTGCGGTGCCAGAGAATGCTGAAGGCTGGGAGGGGTAGAGGTCCAGAGGGGCAGTTATTAACCTGAAAGGTTTTTTTTAATTCTATTTTAAACCTATTTACTGTGATAAAAAGTAGTATATATGCAATATGAGATGTATATAATATATATATGTCCTGTATATACAGTCAGGTGGGGTTGCATTAAAAATAATTCCACAGAAATTTCATATGAAATTACAAATGAAGCTACTGCCTTTCTTTACGCAATTGCAAATTTGAATCCTAAATGGCATAGTCTTGGCAGCCCATTGTACACTTTATATTGCAAATTTGAAGAGAGACAAGAAATAGAACTACAGTCAAAAGTAGACCTGATTTTGCTTCATATATTTCCCGGACACTCATAAAATTTTTGATTTACTGATAAATAATTGAGGATTACAGTCAGTCATTAATGCCAGACGTAAGAGTTTCATGCTTGTTATCGCTCAGAAAACACATGTTGATGCAAAACCTGTTGTCCTATTGAATTTTTAAATGCCTTTGCCCCCCCCCCCCATTATTTTTTGGCATTGTCCTGAATTTGAGAGATATGCCTCTACTGTCTACCCTGAGGCTTTCAAAAGAAATATCTCTATCAGCTGTCAGTCGTCAGAAGTGTTCAACTACTAGGTAAAAAAATCAGGAAGTATGTTGTGTTGAGAAAATAAACATTGTTCTCTCGTATTAATGGTAACTTATGGAAAGGGTCAACAAATTTAGACTCCACTGATCCGTACATTGGTGGTGAAGATGTGTAGAAGCAGTGCTACAGCAGGAGAAGTGAATACTGCTGTGAAATGCGGAATATCTGGGCCAGTAGAGCTTTCTGATTGTCCTGTTTTGTGTGATGCTTGCATCCCTGGTCATAGTTCTGTCAGACGTTAATGGACTACATGGGGGGTTCAGACAGCTCTCAGTTTTTAGCCTTGTATTTAATTTAGGCAGGGTGTATGTTAGTGACTGGCACCCAGTGCCTTGGACGCATGTATAGCTCACATATTCTCTCCTGTTATCAAGAGCATGCCTATACAAATAATATGTCAACAAATGTATGAGTGACAGTCTCCTGCAGATTCCATGCCATGTGATCTGTGATGTTGCTTTCCAGGATAGAACACTTAGGACTGAATGTTGCCCTGCAGCTTCTTGTTGGCGTTCCATTAGAAATGGTCCATGGTGCACTGAGAATCGGGTTCGTCTATATCACTGGCGCACTTGCAGGTAATGTTTCCTCAGTCAAAAACTGATACATTATTTGTTCATTCCTTTTTGCTTGTGTGTTTGAAAGTGGATTTTCTACCAATTTTTGTTCAGAATGTTAAATGAATTCATTAAAGGTAGTAATCTAAGAATAATGTCACACAGGAAAAGATTCTGGCACAGATACATTTTTTTTTTTAATTTAAAATAAGGGTCAAGCTGAGAAAGTATCGGTAGCCTATACTGTCGTTTTCCCCTGCTACAATATAGTTTCCTTCAGTCGATCTAATTATGTGCTTTTCAACGCCCCTTATTTGTTTTTCACTTTTTGTCTGTAATCCATGAACCAATAACTGTATGCACTTAACTGACTTGCCAACGTTTTGCTGTTTTAAGGTATTAGTAATCAGTTATGATGTGCAGCTTGTGGGATTTATGCAACACTTGAGAAGTTGCTTTTCCCATAACAAATTAGCAGTAAATCATACAGTAGGATAGCTAAACTTGCACAACAACGTCTACTTCACTTTTTATCAATGACAGAGGACTTACCCCATGAAAATGGGATTAGCAGTGCTGACAACCATGAATACTATTACCATGAGAAATGCACACAGTTGTTCATCCTAGTTCCCCAAAAGGAAGCCAAAGCCCTAAAAAGGTCCAAATCCTTCCCTGAAAGGGGGTCATAGCAATGCTCTTCAGTTGTCATAATCCATCTTACTCTGATTCAACACACTGAAGTTTAGAGGAGATCCACGGGGGAAGTGGCTTGCTTGTCCAGTGGTACAGTGGCACAGCATAATTCTCCATCTAGGTGAGTCACAAAATGTTACTGGACTGTTACCAGCTCTTGTTCAAATGTTCACAGATTGTAGCCATTCTGAGTTTTATGTAACATTTTTCTCTTGTAAATACAAGTCAGCAAGCTGTACCATATAGTTGCATTTAAAACTGAGCACTACAATATAGTTGCTTAGTTTTGGTTATGTGATCCAGTTCCTCAAACTGTAGTCATCTGTAAAATAAGCAGATGATGAAGAGATGATAACTTCTTAGAAGGCATATTAAAAGTTATTTAATGTCCGCTGATATCCAGGATAGGATTTGTCTGCTGAAAGGATATGTAACAGATTCCTTAATGTCTGCAAATAAAATAAATGACTAGTGGGAAGAGAAGTTTTGCATAAAACTAATTATGAGAAGAAGTTAAACTTTTGTAAAAATGAATCTCTAATATACATAATATTTATATATTTATATATGAGCGAGTGAATGTCAGTAAAGAGGGAAACAAAGCTGCAGGATTTCTGGATATTGATAGATGGGATACTGAATTTAACCCTGTCAGGATAATGTGTAAGTGATCTGCAAGTAAATGTTTTGTTGCTGAGTGTTGTGCCTTTTGGGCATTACCCGCTGTCTCCATACTTGCTTATTTTGTAGATGTACTACTATTATATCTGACAATGCAGTGACCATCTCTCATCTGCTAATTGGCATTGCAGTACCTGAGGCATTTAACTACTACCATTACTGGTGTTCTTTCTGACTAAGAATGTTCTGTAAAGTAATTGCATGTAAGACTGCTATGTTAGTGTAGTTGATGTAAAATTATTGTTAGTGTAAGATGACTTGATTTTCTTTTGCCTGCATAGGTATTGTTTTTGTTATCTGTTATGACTTGTGTTTTGTTAAGAACTGTATAATTAACCTGATGTATGAGTTAAGTGGATCAGTCTGTTTTGCCTTGCCAATGTTGGTTGGGGTCGTGGCTAAAAGGGGTCCTTGGAGCAGTTGACTTACTCAGCTAACAAATACAAAATAAATAAATAAAATAGAAAAAAAAATGTTTGGCCAGGGACTACAAAAAGCTCACCCATGAGGTGATGTAAAAGAAATAACGTGTGAAAATTGCTCACAACTTTATACCTGCCTTATGGACATGTTAAGTTCCGAAAGCTATCTTGACAGGAATTTGATATCATATAGGCCAGTCAGACTCTACTTTCAAGACTTAACAGTTAGTTGGCCTGGATCTGGGAACTAGCAGTTGTCATGTGAAAGAGTTATTTTAAACTAATTAAAGTAGAAGTTTGGGATTGAAATACCGAAAGTGCATAACTCTGTAGGTATTCACAGACCAAGTTATCGAAGACCTGAATCCCAAGCCATTTTAAGTTTTAGTGAAACAAGGGTATTTCGCTGAAAACTGCTGTATTTCAAACTTTTCAGCTGTCAGACAACTGTGTTTGCTCAAAGTTAATAATATTATTTATTTGGCTGTTGCTGTACATATAGATTACTGTATGAAGGAGTATGACTGCTTGCCTCCTTAGAACAGCAGATTATTTCACCGTTTGAAAGGCAGTGTTAATTCTGATGCATATTTGCTTACAATCAGTTCTACTTCTTTCTCTTTAAGAATACCTTCTTAAAGTACAACATATTGATAATGTTTGACTGAAAGGCTCGAATCCTTGAAATGCATTTCACAGAATGACATTTTCTTGAAGATGTAATGATTTTTTTAAGTGGAGAAGATTAAAATATCAAAATGAAATTATAGACCTCAGCATTAAAATAATAATAGTAATACTATTACTACTAATAATAAAGGGTGTTATTGGGGGAAAACAGTATTATGGTGCAGGGGTAAAATACTAGTAACCACAGGAAGTGCTATAAATAATACAAATGCCAAAACTCCACAGCAGGGCAGAAAAGAAAGACAATAAAGGTCCATACACCTGTAGGCAAAGACAAAGCCAAGCCAAACCAATGTGGTATAAAGTTTAATACAAAATATCCACATCAAATAAGCACTTTCATTTCGCCTAAGGACACTTCATCAGAATGGTGTATTGTCACAAACAAACTGTTAAAATAATCAAAACCTGAATGTGAGTGGCTGTAAGTTAGTTACAGAACGTTTGAAAATTTAAAGAAACATCACTGAAACTTGTGTACTCTTGTTTAACATATATACACACACATACGCACAACACAATTTGGTAAAAATATTTACAAATATTTACAAAAATATATGTATACAAATATTATTTACAAAAGTGTATAGAATCTCCTGAACATGACAAAAAATGTTATAAAATGCTTGCTTTCAGTTTAAGACAGGAACTATAGAAAGGTGGTCATTTAAACCAGGGTTTATACAGGCATGAAAAATCATATGGCATACCATCTCTTGATTTGTATGCATATGTTTATATACATATATATATATATATATATAGGTTCATAGGTAGGTACTAGGCTATCTGCCCTAGGGCATTTATAAGCCTAGCCAGAATGTGTAGGCTTTCACCTCCCTTTTAGATTAGATTCCTGAGCCTCTGTCCAGCAGGGCCATAGAAGTGTTCCCAAGTGTAAATTTACAATTTCCCATCCATTCATCAAGATTTCTTTTGAAGAGGGTCAGTGAGGGGCTCTGCCTAACATGGACTGGGATTCTATTCCAGAGCAAGGAAAGCCTCTGGGATATGAATCTATCCCTCCAGCATGTCCTATTTATTCTTGTGCTGAGGTTTAAATCCCTGGAGCGTGTAGCTGTAAGGGATTTGGATTTCTTGAGGTGGAGCATGTCCATTAATTCTGGATTAGACATGGCCTTGTAAGTCAGGCAGAGATTGCCTCTGAGTAGGCAGTAAGCAACTGAGTAGAGCAGGAGTTTCTTTAGTCGAGTTGCATAGGGCATCTGTTTGAGGCCCACAATCCTCTTGGTGAGGTACTTTTGGGGTCTCTCTAGCTGTTTCAGGTGTCGGGTAAGGTACATCCCAAATGGGGCATTGTACTCAATTATGGACCTGATGAGCGATGAGTAGAGGGGCACAATGACCTCTCTTCATCAAGATGTGAACCCTTTCATGATTAGGTGGGCTATATAGAAGGTTTTTCTAACCAATTTGGCAATGTGATTATCAAAGGAGAGGTTACTATCTACTTGGGTCCCCAGATCCCTAATTACATCTTGTGTACTTACTGAATTATCAGCTATATGGTAGTTTGTGGGCACATTGTTTTCCCCAAAGGGATGCACTTTTTGCATTTAGCTTGAGGCCATGGTTCTGACACCAGGTATCCTTCTCTGTAAGACCCTTCTGGAGGATGCTTGTGTCAGCCGGAGAGTCTATTATGGCTCCCAGTTTGCAGTCATCTGCGAACTTGGTCAGCCACAGTCCTCCCGTGCTTGTCTGTACCTGAGAGAAGTATATACCGAACAAGAGGGGTCCCAGGACTGAGCCCTGTGAGACATCACTTGTAACCGGTTTGGAGTCTGACATGGCACCCATATTCTGACCATGTGGGTTCTATCCCTGAGCCAGTTTGCAACCCATCTCGTGACATAAGGGTTGATATTTAAGCTGGTAAGCTTATTTATAATGCCAGAGTGGGGTATTGTGTTGAAGGCCTTTGCGAGGTCCAGGTAGGCTGTGTGGACTACCTTTCCCTCATCTATGGCCTTGGTAACTGTTTCAAAGAAGTCAACTAGGTTTAAGAGGCAAGATCTGCCTTTAACAAAGCCGAATTGGATAGGGTCCAGTGTCTGGAGGTTCCCAATGTCTTTGTTTATGAGATTCATGATGATGCGCTCCATAGCTTTGCAGACCAGGCTAGTCAGGATTATAGGGCGATAGTTCCCGGGATATGTTGTGGCACCACCTTTGTGGAGTGGGATAACTGTTGCTGTACGCCATTCTTTGGGTACATATCCTGTAGTAAGGCTGAGTTTGAACAGTGACTTTATGTGAGGGTTCAGTTCTTTTTGGAGCTCGTGTAAGACGCAGCCCGGGACACCATCCGGTCCCATTGATGCTGTGTTTTTTATCTTTGGAGAGGGCTGCTTTCACCTGTGTGTCTGTGATGTCTGGGAGACTACATTCTTCTGAGATAGACACTGGCCCTTTTGTGGGGGAAGGGGGGGGGGTAAAGTTTGCACTGAACCTGTCCGCCAGGATGTTGGCAATGTCAGTGGGTTCAGTGTATTTTTTGCCATTTTGCACCAGCTCAGAGCAGATCTGAGAGTTGCCACCTAGATTCTTGACATAGCTAAAGAAGGCCTTGTGATTATCTTTAGAATCTTTGGCGATTTTTCTTTCGAAGCTGGCCTTTGATGATTTTATGAGGGATCGTAGTTTCTTGCTAATACTGATCAGGGATGCCTTCCCTTTTTGGGATTTTGCTCTATCATGTAATAGTTTCCTCCTTCTGTTGTATAGCTTATTTATGGCCGGGGTCCACCAGACTGGTCTCCTGTTTTTGGAGGAGTGAGTCTTGGTTTTACTTGGGATGGCTTGATCCATGCATTCCTGTAGGTTCATAGGTTCATAGGTTCATACTAGGCTATCTGCCCTAAGGCGTTTATAAGCCTAGCCAGAATGTGTTTGGCTTTCGCCACCCATTTTAAATTTATTTTGCTATGCCCTTTTTCGAGGTTAGTATACTGTGCCTCTGTCTAACAGTGACACAGAAGTGATACCCGGGGTAAACCTACGATCTCCCATCCACTCATCAAGATTCCTCTTGAAGAGAGTCAATGAGGGACTCTGCCTAACCTGGACTGGGATTTTATTCCAGAGTGAAGGGAGCCTCTGGGTTATGAATCTGTCCCACCAGCATGTCCTATTTATTTCAGTGCTGAGGTTCAAGTCTCTCGAGCGCGTAGCTCGATGGGATTTGGATTTTCTGAGGTGCAGCATGTCCATTAATTCCAGGTTGGACATGGCTTTATACGTCAGGCACAGATCGCCTCTGAACAGGCGGTATGCCACTGAGTAGAGCTGGAGTTTCTTTAACCGGGCAGCATATGGCATCTGTTTGAGCCCTTTGATCCTCTTGGTGAGCTACTTTTGGGGTCTTTCCAGTTGCTGCAGGTGTCTGGTAAGGTACATCCCAAAAGGGGCATTGTACTCAATTATGGGCCTGATGAGGGATGAGTAAAGAGGCACGATGACGTCCCCTGATCTAGATGTGAATCCCTTCATGATTAGGTGGGCTATATAAAATGTTTTTCCTAACCACTTTGGCCACGTTGTTGCCAAATGAGAGATTGCTATCAACTTGGGTCCCCAGGTCCCTAATTACTTCTTCTGTACTTAATGGATTACCACCTATGTGGTAATTTGTGGGCACTTTGTTTTTGCCAAAGGGGATGACTATACACTTTTTGGCATTTAGCTTGAGGCCATGGCTCTGGCACCAGTTGTCTGTTTCTATGAGGCCCTTTTGGAGGATGCTTGTGTCGACTGGAGAGTCGATTATGGCGCCCAGTTTGCAGTCATCTGCGAACTTGGTCAGCCACAGTCCTTCCGTGTTGGCCTATACCTCCGAGAAATATATACCGAACAAGAGAGGTCCCCGGACTGAGCCTTGTGGGACACCACTTGTAACTGGTTTGGAGTCTGACATGGCTCCAGCAATTCTAACCATGTGGGTTCTGTCCTTGAGCCAGTTTGCAATCCATCTAGTGACATAGGGGTTTATATTTAAGCTGGTGAGCTTATCTATAATGCCGGAGTGGGGTATTGTATCGAAGGCTTTTGCGAGGTCCAGGTAGGCTGTGTGGACTACCTTCCCCTCGTCAATGGCCTTGGTGACTGTTTCAAAGAAATCAACCAGGTTTAAGAGGCAGGATCTGCCCTTAACAAAGCCGAACTGGGTAGGATCCAGTGTTTGTAGGTCCCCAATATCTTTATTTATGAAGTCCATGATGATCCTTTCCATAGCTTTGCAGACACTCATAGAATGCATTTGTAAAAGATTCTGCTGTTTCCTTTAGCCTGGGGGCTTTGAAGCTTTCCACCTCGGTCTTGAGAAGTGTGAAGTTTGCTTTTGTGAAATTTTTCACAGTAGTTTCCTTGGCTGGGGGTGGGGTCGAGATGTGGATGTCCAGTGTGATTAGCTTATAGTCTGATCTTACCAATGAGGGGTTTACCTCTGGTATGGAACATTGAGCTCCCATGTTGGTGATGACCAGGTCCAATATGCTGTCCCCTCTTGTGAGAGTGCTGACCAGTTGTGCATGGCATTTAAGTTTATAAACTCCAGGAATCATTAGGCAAAGGAGTTAGGACTTGATTAGTTTTCCCAGTCACTGTTTGGGTAGTTGAAATTACCCAATATCATGGTGTTTGGTGAGATTTTCATATTCTCCAATGTTCTCAGGAATGCCGAGTGGGGGTCCTGAGGCAAGTTGGGTGATCTGTAGCAAGCTACAAACTGAAAAGCAGTTTTTCCCACTGTTAGTTGCACATGGATGGTCTGCGATGGCTTGTGCAGTGCAACTAACCTGGCGGTCTGGGTATCCTTGATGAAAATGGATACTCCCCCACCTTTTGTATTTCGGTCCGAGTTCTGGGGCCGAAAAGCATGGTATGAGTTATATCCTGGTAGTGCTGGGGTGCTCTCTGGAGCATTGAACCAGGTTTCTGTTACTGCACAGATTTCGATTTTCTCCATACTGAGGAGTGCCTCGAGTGCGTGCATCTTGAGGTTTAGACTTCTGGCATTCAGTAGCATTACCCTTAGTTTTTTGTTTCTTGTGTTGTCTATGGAGGTGGGTTTGTCTTTTGAGGCTTGCCTAAAAAAGGCACTATGGGGGTGGCAAGAGCCTTAGCCAGTATTCGAAAGCCTAAGGGTGACAGGTGCAAGCGGTCCCTAGCGAAGCAACGTGGCTTGTCGAGCATGTCATCCCAGGCCGACAGACACTGGAACTGGAATGACAGCAATAGCTTAGCCCATTGTTAAAATTGATCATTTTGTCTTTATACTGTGGCATCATTCTTGGTGAGAGCAAGATGCTACTCAGGGTCAGGGTCATACCGGCCTGGGCTACATGATCAGAGAGCTCCTCTATGTTTCTTTTCATGTAGACCAGGGAGGTACGTCGCAGGTCATTCACACGAACATGGACAATGACAGAGTCATATTTGTACTTGCTTTGGAGTGACCTGAGTGCTTGTGTTATGTGGCGGATCCTGGCACCCGAGAGGGAGCTTACAGTGACCTTCTCCTTGTTCAGTCTGGTGAGCGGGACGTCAGTGTGCCTGACAATAGAGTCTCCTATTACTAGTGTATTTGGTGTGTTTTTTAGCCTTAAGGGCTGCGACTGTGTGGCACACTGACTTTGTGAGGTATGTGATACGTGAATATTGTTGTGGGGTAGCGGTTGCTTGGATGTCTGATTTGGAGGTCTCTGCTGCTTTGGCAAATTTTTATTTAGAGCCTCCGAGTATATTTTTGTGTGTTTATGTGTCTTGTTTGCTGATACGATTGGCCTATGTGAGACTGATTGTGAGGTGCGAGTGGTTTCCTTCTCCTCCTGACTGACTGTGCCAGTCTTGGGTTGAGAGAGCTCGGCCTCCAGTTTGGCTGTATAGTTGCATCTCTTACATACATTTGAGTTTGTTGGAAGGAGGAGAGGGTTGTCTGTGTACATAAGGCAATTGTAACATTGCCTCAAGATTCCCAGATTCACCAGCTGGACTGGAGATTATACCTGAAACTGCCCTTTGGACATGCCTGAATAGTTTAAAGAACTGGTTTATTGATTGTCCAGAAGGGACGAATAGGGATCCTTGTACTTTTAAATTGTATAAGGGGGTGTAGTGCTATAGTTTGTTAGTGCTTACTTGAGAAGTTTGAGCAAGTGCTGGGCCGTAAAAGGAAGGTTGAGTGCTTACTTTGAGAGTTTGACTAGTTCTAAGGGAAAAATTGAAGAGCAGACTTTGTGGAGCCGGGAATAGTTTAAAACTGCTTAAACGGCACTGCGCAATGTTGCGTGACATTGCGCGATGCGCAAAACTGCGCAAATGCGGGTTTTAAGGCAGGGAGCTTGAAAGAGATAGGAATTAGCCCAAAATGGCCAATAAGCTACTAGTTGCTGGGCTGAGACCACTCCTTCAGGACAGATAGGCTGCACAAACCTTCCCACCCTCACTGGTGAACAGAGAAGCTTCCTCCTATCCAAGTAAGGATATGGGCAACACAGGAACTTATACCACAGTCCAGAATTCAGTAAAACCTGAAATCCGGACTACTCTAGTTTATAAAAGGCGGGAAACAAGGATATGTTTTTTTTTTTTTTTGCAGAACAACAGTAACTTACACAAGAAACACTGTAAAGGCTTTAAACAGGCTAGTACACTTGAGTGTGTAGCCTACAACAGTTAAACAACACAAAAATTACTTTAAATGACTTTTGAAGTGCAAAAATAGTAAAAAATACAAAAAATAATGCTTTTTAAATCTTAGATAAGCTAGAAACTCACTTTTCGGTGAGAAAATACAGTTGCAGGTAGAAAGGCAGAGAAAAAATACTTAATCTGGTGAAAGTCTCTCTTTTGTCTATCTGCTGCTTTTAGCACTCTGCAGAACACCACGAGGAACTGTGCTGAGTTGGATACAAGTGCAAAACCGCACAAATGCAGGTTTTAAGACAGGGAGCTTGAAAGAGATAGGAATTAGCCCAAAACAGCCAATAAGCTACTAGTTGCTGGGCTGAGATCACTCCTCCAGTGACAGATAGGCTGCTCAAAGCTCCCCACACTCACTGGTGAACAGAGAAGCTTCCTCCTATCCAAGTAAGGATATGGGCAACACAGGAACCAATACCACAGCCCAGAATTCAGCAAAACCTGAAATCTGGGCTACTCTAGTTTAGAAAATGCAGGAAACAAGGATATTTTTTTTTTGCAGAACAACAGTAACTTACACAATAAACACTGTAAATGCTTTAAACAGGCTAGCGCACTTGAGTGTATAGCCTACAATAGTTAAACAACACAAAACGACTTTAAATGACTTTTGAAGTGCAAAAACAGTAAAAAATACAAAAAACAATGCTTTTTAAATCTTAGATAAGTTAGAAACTCACTTTTCGGTGAGAAAATAGAGTCACAGGTAGAAAGGCAGAGAAAAAATATATAATCTGGTGAAAGTCTCTCTTTTGTCTCTCTGCTGCTTGTAGCACTCTGCATGACACCATGAGGAGCTGTGCTGAGTTGGATACAAGCGCAAAACCATGCAAATGCGAGTTTTAAGGCAGGGAGCTTGAAAGAGATAGGAATTAGCCCAAAATGGCCAATAAGCTACTAGTTACTGGGCTGAGACCACTCCTCCAGGGACAGGTAGGCTGCTCAAAGCTTCCCACTCTCACTGGTGAACAGAGAAGCTTCCTCCTATCCAACTAAGGATATGGGCAACACAGGAACTTATACCACAGCCCAGAATTTAGCAAAACCTGAAATTTTAACTACTCTTGTTTAGAAAAGGCGGGAAACAAGGATATATATATATATATATATATATATATATATATATATATATATATATATATATATTTTTTTTTTGCAGAACAACAGTAACTTACATAAGAAACACTCTAAATGCTTTAAATAGGCTAGCACACTTGAATGTGTAACCTACAGCAGTTAAACAACACAAAAATTACTTTAAATGACTTTGGAGGTGCAAAAACAGTAAAAAATACAAAAAACAATGCTTTTTATATCTTAGATAAGCTAGAAATTTGCTTTTCGGCAAGAAAACACAGTCGCAGGTAAAAAGGCAGAGAAAAAAATACTTAATCTGGTGAAAGTCTCTCTTTTGTCTCTCTGCTGCTTGTAGCACTCTGCAGGACACCACGAGGACTGTGGTGCTTGATGAAAATAACCTAGCAGGAGAATCTGCACTCTAAGCTCAGAATTCTGTATTCCTAATTATTTGGCTTATTAACAAGAGTGAAAAAGGAACTTGGAGGTCCACAGTCAGGTCATCTGGGGTTGTGGCAATTTGCTGCCCTGGGCCAGGATGGAAGTGTGGAGAATAGTAATGTACTTGTAATGCAGCATGACTGTAGCACTTTATTCAAAATACAGTTACTATGGGCACGTGAGCACTGCAAGGCACTGAGTGGTGAGAAAAGAGTCTGAGGGGTTAGGCAAAAGACTCTGTTTGGTGGAGTATTCATTGCAAAGCCTATTCTTGGGAGTGGATGGTATAGGCCTATAACTAAGTGTATATTTCCTGCATTCTCTTGTGGCTGCACTTATTGAATTGTTTAGTGATTCATAACCGTGTGCTTTTTTATGCTTTAATCTGTTTAGTACCAGTGGTGTGACTCCAGAAACTATACCCTGGTGGCCTTCAGATCCTAGCGCTTAATAACGATAGTTTATTGGTCAGCAGTGGGAGTAGATATGAGGACCATAGCCTCTGCCCATTGTTTTGCCAAACTGCTGGCATTGGTGGGATTCAAGACCCAGACTGTCTGTCACCCACCAACTTTACAAATAGGCCTTCACAATAAGATAAAACAATAAGACTTGACTACCCCTATCCCTCTGAATCAGATACACCTTTTCTTTGGATATGAATGCATCCTTTCTTTGGAAATGAATACACCCCTTCTGATGGAATTGAGTTCAGTCTTTTCTGGGCAGTACTTCATTATATTTAATCTGTATCTTTTCTGAGCATCTCAGAGGTGTATTAAATTCTATTGTGAAATTGGTAGTCATTTTCTGATATCTGACTGGTTGCTGCCCTTGTATTAGATTGATCTAAGTAAAGGCAGAGGTGCAGTTAGCCACAGACAGTCATCCATTTCATAGTGTCAGTATATCACTCTAAGGATGTGGTCTGAGCAGTCATGATGTACAGCTACAGGGGCTAAATATGTTCGTCCATAAGCCACTTGCCCCTTGTTGCATCTTTAATCATGCATTAGAACTGTTTAATGCACATACTGTTATGTCATACTGATTATGTAATACAGAATTCTGTGTCATGCATCCTTTATAAACAGAAATTCAACATGCTGACCAAATCTTGACCATTTTCCTTAATACCTTGCAACAAATTTCAGATTTATGGGAGGACTGTAAAATGCACAAATTCAAGTCAGTCACATTGTTTTACTGAATATACTCTGGTCACATGCTGGGTCAGGTCATACCATTACTAGCAAAGTCATATAAATGGCTTAATGCTAAAGACCACTATTTTCAGAGGAATGTCTCATAAATGTAATCATAGCGGTCAGGTGAGCTATCTTCAGTGCCTATAACTCCAGAAGTAGTACAATTTGGCATTGCAGTGTAATTAATGTGTGTATTCCCAGATTTTTTCAGTCTATGTCCTGTTTTGTAATTAGAGAATGCCTCTCTTCTTTCTCACAGATTAGTACCAGTCAGCAGTTTTCTTCAATTCAATAAATACTGATAGTGGGAAATGATGAACCGGAATTAAAGAAAACATTAAGGCATGTACCTAGTAATCAGTTTGCAGACAGTCACTTAAATTGCTTAAGTTTGTGTTGTATTGCTTGCATTTATGTTAGACATCACCAGCAGTTTACAAGAAAAGACCTCACTTGAAAATGGATCAATATGTAATTAAAACAGAAAGTGATGTGGCGTGAAGTCCCATGGCTTCAGCTGTGACAGAGATGAAAGTGTCTGACTCACTTTGTTGTTCAGCACAAGATTTATGAGGTATTTATCCTTTAATTTAAATTTCTTTCAAAATTAGTGGGTAGGGAGGAAAGATAAAGGGGGTCATAAATCAACTAGCTGAATTACTTATGTGCGTCTTGTAGTATCTGGAGACTTGAAGGTGAGACAAGTCACAGTACTATATTAAATCTGAGATGGCAGAGTAATCCCCCAAACATAGACAGTGGTTAATGTTGAAGTGTATTGGTGTGGGTATTGGTACTACAGTGATGGTCCTGGCTTTTTATAAGTGCAGGCAAAAATACTAAATGCAGGATAGGTTCTTGCGGCCAAATTCTGTTTGAGGAACAGCTCAGTTTCATTTAATGTATCATCCTGTCCGAAAGCCAGCATCAACTAACTGCAAACAATAGAAGATTTTAAAACAGAATCTAAAATTTGAGAACACAGAACCCCTGCTGGTCCAAAGGATGAATGCTGTATCTCACCCATGCTATGATTCTGTCGGCGGCAATGCATTCATTCCTATGAGGAAAATTTCCCTTAGCTAATTCAGGTCTTTCCACTGATAACAAATGCATAAAGGTGCTTGGCCAGCTAATCTGATGCTCGGAAAATTCTGGTCTCTTAACACTGCCGTTGCACCTTATAGACTATTTTTTTATACATTTCATTCATGCCAAGCCTTTTTTTGGGGGGGGGGGAGCTGCAGGGCATGCAGGGCAGCATGTCATAACTATGTGTCTGTCATACAGGATATACAGGTTCAAATCTCGCCATAGACTTCCATTATAAAACACTTTAACCTACGGGAATCACATTTTTTGAATATATGGCACTAAATGTAATGAATTAATAATATTTTTGAATTTATAGCAACATTCCTGTACCGTGTCTTTGTTTATAGTATGCTAAGTAAAATAATTTTAAAATTGTGCATTGTACTTGTATTATTATATCTGTATAGATGTTTTTGTAAGAGAACATGCTTTTACAACAAAAAAACATTATCTTTCAGGCTTGCAGAAAAGGCCTTTGGTAGGCAAAACATTCTTCTCTAGTAGTAAATCTATTTATATGCTTTATTTCCTAAATACCCCAAAAAAGAAAATAGCATTACTGTTATTATTCTGTGTAAGAGATGACAAATATAGTTATTGAGATATGATGTCTGTTCTCAGCCATGAAAAAAATTCAGAGTATGAAAGGTTTGACTGTCAGATGACCCCTCAACAGTGGTGCCAGTTACTGACAAAATGTCAGTACTTGGGCCAGAGACACAATTGTTTTTTTTTTCTCTTCTTCCACACTAATGCTAGCTGTTTATAAACGAGCTGTACTTGCTGATAGTGTCTCTCATTAGCTATAGTAATCATTGCCTTCTCTCTCTTTTATGTGATAGTGCACAGGGCAATGTGTCATAATTGGGATTTCTTATTTGCCATAATCATTGTCTGTGCTTTATTCTTTTTCATATTTTTGAGGCATTATAATGCCATCACTAAAGTTGTGTGTATTCTTCTTTTTTTTTTAAGTGCCTTCCCCAACTTGCTTTATACCTACTGGACTTCTACCCTACTACCCATGTCAGTGGCTGAATCTTCCAGCCCCTGCTTTCATCCCTTGGACTAACACTGATTTTTGGGCTGGGGCTGGCATGGGACCTAAAGTTTTGCTCGTCCTATGTTATGATTCAAGACGAAAAGGTGGGGTAGTTCGTTTATATGCTTTATTATACAGAAACACATCAGGATGGATAGCAGCAACATAAAATATAAACAAACCGATTAACTGATAGACCATTACATGTATGCATGCTTACATTTCAACAGTTCTCTACAAAATGGTAGTCTGGCTAGCAAGCTCAGTATTTATACACATGTGCAAGCCCAGTCTTTTGTTCAAATCTCTAGGATCAACACATATTCTGATATCATCTGAGCTTTTCTTATGAGCTACCACCGTGGAAGATGCCCATTCAGTTGGTTTGTCAACTGGACAAATCACACCTTGCTGCACCATTTTATCTAGCTCGGCCTTGACTCTATTCTGCATAGCTAATGGAACTTTCCAGGCTGCTCTGACAACTGGGCTGACTTCAGGGTCTAACTTTATGGAGTACGGAAGTGGGAGTTCGCCTAGTTTGTCTTCACAAAGATCAGCATAGGTAGAAAAATAGACTGGGCAAAATTAGAACAGTGGTATTTTAAGCTTACATCGTAGACTTCCTTATTAAATGAAAGTAGTCCCATATTTAAACTGTCTCTGAGGCCTAATAATGACTGTACGTGCCTTTTGACTATGTAAAATTGCAAGTCATAGCTGTTCCCATCAGAATAACATGAAAGCACCACTGAACCTTCACCACCATAAGCAAGCTGTTCCCAGCAGAATAACATGAAAGCACTACTGAATCTTCAGTTTGAATTTCTTCACCACCATAAGCAATAAGCTTCGCACACTTTGCCAAATCAGGCTTCTCTCCAGCACATACTTTAGCAAATGTTTCTGCTGACATAACATTGCACTTTGAACCTGTGTCAACTTTGAGCTCTATGGGTCTTCCTTTTATCTGAACAGAAGAAAATATTTCATTCTTTGCCCATAAATCCAGTGGCGGCTGGTGACTTCAAATCAAAGGGGGGCTGCAGGCTGAATGGGTGGGGGCCAATGGGAATGGGGTGTGGCCAACTATAAAGGGGAGGGGCTATGCTCAAAACCACAAAAACTGGAACTTTAACTACGCTGCCCTGGGTGCCAAACCATCATTATGAGAGTCCAATCAAGACAAAATGAAGTGTAGAAGAAAAAAAATATTTCAGTGCATTGGCTGCATGACAGCTTACTTAATATCTAGATGGAAATAAAAAGGTTGTGAGGCATGAAAAAATAAATTACTTTTTAAATACATTACTGGAATGCCAGTCAAAATCAAGTATAAGAAAAACAAGCAGCACTCAACTCAAACTACTTCTCCTTGCACTGCAATTCTAATTATAATTTATATTTAGCTTTATTAAAGTACCAAGTAACATGCTGAAAGTAGCAGTCTCTGTGATACCCCCACTTGTAAAAATGTTTCTTAGCCAAAAATGTCCTGCTGCCTGACAACTATCTACTTGTTTCAAGGGGAAAACATGATCATAATAATAACAAGCATAAATCAACAGTATAAAAATATGACAGAAACCAGAACATTCTGCAAAATCAATGACAGATGAAAAGCCACTGTAGTACTTGTGTCTACCTTGGATGGGAGGATACTCTGCACATTTACACTGCATAACTGCTCCTTGCCTTGCTTGGACACATCCAGAGTCACTACATAGGGGAATGGGGTACAAGTATGTCACAATTTGAAACGTCTCTGGCTGACTGTGATGGCCCTGACACATATGTCATACCTCTCAACCTCAGAGCAAGACATCTGGACAAAGTCATACACAGAAGTGGGACAAAGGCCCAAAAATAAGGACAATTTTTAAATATTGCTCTTATAAACTTAAAAAGATAATACAATATTAGGTCTTGCATTAGTATGAATTTTCTGAGGGGTATGAAATCTGAAACTGAAATGTCTGTCATTATTTTCTAACTTCAATCTTTAATGATTTGCCACTAATTTGACAAAAAAACACAATTTTATGAAAAATGGACCAAAAATGTGATGCACAAATATAAAATAGCCACACAATACAGCTGGGAACCTGTCAAAGAAGGGGCACTTTTTTAATATTAGCATTGCTAACTTGAACAGCTGACAAAATAAAAGAATCTACATGCATTTCTGAAACAAAAGTAATCTATAACTCAGATTATTGCAGTTATTTCTTAATTTAAACCCTCCACATTTTCTTCCAAAATTGCCATTTTGTGGCGGGATTATTAGGGGAAGAGCAACATTTTGAGCCAAAATTGGGGACAGTTGAGAGGTTTGGATATGCCTAATTCTGTAAAGAAATGTATTTGCATGTACCTCTCAACCTGTTAATGCAGGAAATCTGGTCAAGGCCAAATATACTGGGGGAACATATAAACAGTACTAAAAATTGTTGTATAAACTGAGGCAGTTGATAGAATAACAGGTCTTGCTTTAGCATGCATTTTTCTGAAGGTTATGAAGTCTGAAACTCAGTGTTTGTCATTATTTAGTGACTTAATTTGTAAATTATTTGCCAGAAAACCACACATTTTATGAGGAGCAAACCAAAAATAAGAAGCAAAAATCTATTCATTCTGTGAAAATCTGGACAGTTGAGAGGTATAGTTCAGCCGGGGCTGTCTTTGAGTTTGCCGCCCTTCCCCCTCACAAAATCATTGTCAAATGGAGCCTCTGCAGCATTCCTGAACCATTACTTGGCTGTTTCACACCATTTACCATAAACACTAATGTGCATATGCTTTACTTCTACGATGATTTGGACTTCATTTGAAAGTTTTATCTTGCATTTTACAGCACAAACACTAAAACATCTGCTAAACAAAGCAATGCAATCTCACAATGAAAACAGACTTATTAGCATTAAACCTTCTCTGCCCTTGAAACTCACATTCATTGAAACAGCATTGAAACCTACATTCAAAGAAAATACATTTTGCCAGTAGCAGATAAAGATTAACTTTGGGCTGTTTTCAAATCATAGGCCCCTTGCACACAAAACATACACGTGCCCTTTGATACACCTTCCTGATTGTATTAAATTATATCCCTTGTACAATATAATATCTAGATGGAAATAAAAAGGTTGTGAGGCATGAAAAAATAAATTACTTTTTAAATACATTACTGGAATGCCAGTCAAAATCAAGTATAAGAAAAACAAGCAGCACTCAACTCAAACTACTTCTCCTTGCACTGCAATTCTAATTATAATTTATATTTAGCTTTATTAAAGTACCAAGTAACATGCTGAAAGTAGCAATCTCTGTGATACCCCCACTTGTAAAAATGTTTCTTAGCCAAAAATGTCCTGCTGCCTGACAACTATCTACTTGTTTCAAGGGGAAAACATGATCAAAGTAAAAAATGAAATGCAAACAAGAAACAATCTCAAGATACATTACTTAAAGGATTACTGTACAGGTAATGGACCACACATGATAGATTGGCATTCTGTTTGGTTTACAGGTAAATCCTGCAAAGATGACTGCAAGTCTCCAACAAATGTAATGAGCTTCCAGGAGCGGCCTTAGGTCAACTGTTGCCCTAGGCAAAAGGGCTACATGGCGCCCCCCACCATACCTCCCAGTGCTCCCATCCCAGTGCGTTTTAAATTTGTTGTTTTGAACATTTTTCCAGTAAACAATGCATGCACCAATAATGACAAAAATGCCCAATTCAGAACATTTCTATCATAAAAGTCTACTCAAATTCTACAGTCCACCAGTATCAGTAAATATGCACAATCTCTGAAGAAGTAAAAATCATCTAAATAATTCCACAAAGAAATCTGTAACTAATGAAGAGGTTGCTGCTAGCAAACAACTTTATATTTCATTGTTTCATCTACAAATAAAGTGCCTGTTGCCCTTGAGGAATAAATTGCCTATGTTGCATCAAAAAAATGATAAGCTAGTAATATTGCAGTAGGGAATGGATGGCAAACTGATAACAGGTTCATATAGTTACTAGATATCTTCACCAAAATGGACTGCAGCATCCACCCCCTTTACAATACAGTACAGTATCAGCAATGCATCTATTTACTGTGGGAGTAGAACCCACAGCCTTCTGCATCAAATGCAAGTACACTACCTGTTATGCTATTAACAATGCAAGCAGACTCAGCATAAGCAGCACTAAACTTTTGTTCCCCTGCAGCTCTCAGCTTCTTGTAAAATCTAATTGACACTCAGCTGTATCTCTGAACTTTGCAGCACAAGAAATCTGGAAAAAGCCAAAATTTAGGGGGGTGGGGCAAAAGACCAAAAAACAGTGACACATTTTAAACATTGCTTATATAATGTTGGAAAGTTGCTAGAATAAAATGCTGTGTTTCCACCATACATTTCACTGCTAAGTATTTAACCCAGGACCCTGTGCAAAATAGTCAGAGCAACATACCACTATGCCAAATCATCTGTTTTATGAAAGACAGGAAGATTGAAACTTAAATGGCTACCATTTAGTGAATTCAGTTCTCACCACAGCTGTCAACATCTTGACACAAAACACCTGAACAAAGCCAATAATGGGGGAATACAGCCCCCAAACATATTCAGTGAATTCAGTTCTCACCATAGCTCTCAACCTTGGCACAAAAAACCTGGATGAAGCCAATAATGTGGGAATACAGTCCCAAAAATAGGGACAAATGTCAAATATCCTTCTTATAAACTTAGAAAATTGTTATAATAATAGGTTTTGTGTTACCATTTACTTTCTGAAAAATATGAAGTCTGAAATTCAAATGCTAGTTATTTATATTTATTTAACATTTGTTAACCAGGAAAGTCTGACTTGGAACAAAAGCCAGTTTTTAGCAGAGGCAGAAACACTCCAGACACATATCTTTGTAAGATGGGAGGACACCAGAGCAAACCAGCACAAACACAGGGAGGACATATAGACTCCACACAGAAGGCACCCCAGCCAATAATCAAACCAGACAACCTGCAGCTGTTAGGCAACAATGCTACCACTGCACTACTGTGTTAAAAAACAAAAATACAGAAACCACAGATTTTATGAGGAACAGAGCAAATATGAGGCATAAATCTGGAAATTTTTAGATGGTGGTGGGTAGGAAATTTAGGCTCTTGCCACTTGGGCCCAAGATACTGGGTTCAAGCCTCATTCTCTACCCACCACCATGTAGCACCTGGGGCATTGTACTCACACTTAGATATATAATGTGATCTACCCTTACAAGTGCAGTTATACAACATCAGACACGTTTTGATTGTGGACAGCAGTTGCACTTAGAGAAAATATATTTTTCTGGAGGGCAAGCTCCCTCTTACACCTCACATCATGGTGGCTATGTCCATACACCCACTCTGCTTACATATCATCTCTAAGACAGCTTCATCTTTGGAAAAGGAGAAAACTCAGGATACTGAACTCTTGATATTTAGGTGCAAAACAAGTTTAGCACACACATATGACAGCATGAATTAATCTATATGCGCGCGCGCATGTGTGTGTGTGTATGTATGGATGCAAGATGAATAATCAAAATGTAACTTTTCCTGAAATCCATTTTAGTGAACAAAACTGTTAAAAAAAATGGACTAATTGAAAAAAAAATTTTTTTGCAGGGTCAAGCTGCCATGCATTTGCCTCACCCACCCCTCAGCTACTAACTTAAATATATCAACTCTGAGATCACACACTACAGGAGAAAAGAAAACAAAAACTTTTTTCTAGTATTCAGTGATCTCTACAAAACAATGGTCTTCCATTAATCTTTTTGGAAAGCATTATCTTCAACAGTTTATTTCAAACATAATGCATTCACTATTGTTGTACTTCAACCATTAAAGTTTCCGCATCCATGTATCAAGTTTACTTCTGATTTCATTTTTGCTAGTGAAGTACCAGCAAGTGTTATCAGTGTCATATTCCTCTCAAAGAGAAGACAAAGTTAATTGATATGTTTTTCGTTAAGGGTAGTTCTTTCTGACTGCCAGAAATACTGATGTCCACAATACTTTGCATGAAGGTGAATGACTGTTTTTTTTTTAATGCTGAAACTTTCGAATGTACCAAAAGTTTCAGCATTAAAAGTACGAGGGAGTGTGTGTGCGTGTATGGTTTGCAGGTTAGGATTAGCGTAAAGGGTATGTGAGGGGATAGATTTAGTGTTTTGTGTATGTGTTTATGTGAAATGTGTGTGAAAATTTTGTGTAGTGGTATTTGTCAGGAAAATGGTTGCTGATAAGTTAATGTTTAGAGTTGGGGCTGGGGTAGTAGTAGGGTTAGGGGTGGCACACATGAGTAAAGCGGCATGGGAGGCAAAGCCCCCTGTCCATCCATATTCATGTGTGCTAACTCCAACCCTGCTGTTTTAACCTTACTCATTCACTTTTTTTTTCAGTTTACCAATAACAAACAAAGCCTTTAACAACAAATAAATTCCAAACACCAACAGTGTTAAAAAACAAATTGTAACCAAAAAATAATAATGTACATTCAAACAGGGAATCCCCTATGAAATTAAATGCTTTCCTCCCATTCCATAGAGAACTTCATCAGAACATTTTATACATCCACAGACCATAATTAACACTTAAATAACATTACCTGTCAATCAACTATTATCAATACAATAAAAATAATTAGGAACACTAAAACATATAAAATCTCACACACACACACACACACACACACACACACACACACACACACACACACACACACACACACACACACACACACACACACACACACACATACACACACACACACACACACACACACACACACACACACACACACACACACACACACACACACACACACACACACACACACCCTACCTGAGCCAAAGCTTTCTGCGGCATTGTACAAAGTCCCTGCAGCTCACTTTTCGTGCCGAATTGTACAGCAAAGTCCCAGTCCCTGCAGTTCACACTGACATCCCTCCCGCAAGACGACAAGAACACCAGTAGTCCTTCCTGCCTGCGGACGTTGCAGTCCAATCCCCTTCCAGTCTGTGCAGTTGTAACTGCATAGACTGCTGGGAAAATTCAGAGTTGAATGTTGCCTTTATACTCCGGACTGCTTGTGGAGACAGTCTGGATTTTTTGCGCATGCTCCAGACTGGTTCACCAGCAGTCCGAATGCCGCGAGTGCGCATGCGCGATGTTCCGGGACTCGCGTTTTTTTATTTTATTTTTGTTTTTGTTTTATTTTTTATTTTATTTTCGTTTTTGTTTTATTTACTTTTGGGCTGAGCTGCACAGCTGGGAGGCTGCAGTCCTGCAGTCCGATAGCACGAGCCACTCCTGCATAAATCTACTGCATTGACTGTTTCATTCGTACAGACACACCATCAACATAAAATGTAGGGTCACAGCTTTCTAATTGATCGACTTGTCTCCTTGAATGTTCTCTTTTAATAACAGAATGAGCCTCTTTTGATTTACAAAATCTTTGGAAATTATTCCACTATTTTACATCTGTGGCATTGCTGAACAAAAGCTAAGCACTTTTCTCTTTTAGACACATGATTGCCAACACAACTATGACAGTTGACTATGAGGCTAGGTAGGGCACATGCTTTAAGTTTGCTGACTCACCCTTGAGATTCACTGAAACTGTATGTGCTCTGGAATTTGCTAGAAAGCTACAGGGTTTACCAGGGGGCTGCTGCAGGTCCTGCAACACTCCCATGTGCTTGGGTCTGTTTCTTTTAACCACGTGCTGCATATTATCAACATTAGCACTAGAAGATACTGGAAGCTTGCATTCAGGTGCGGCCTTAGGCCAACTGTTGCCCTAGGCAAAAGTGCTCCATGGCGTCCCCCATCACACTATCCGATGCCCTCATCCTGGTCTATCTAAACCAAATAAATACTGGAAAAGTGCCCCTGCTAGAGTGGTGCCCTAGGCGGCTGCCTAGCTGGCCTATGCCTAAGGCCTGCTATGCTTGCATTTCTCATTTGTAAGCATATCTGACAAATCTCAGTGGCCTTATTCAAAGTTAAATCACTGTCTGTCTCGAAGCAGTCTTTCCACACAGCATCATCTTTAATACCACACACAAGTCTGTCTTTTATCAACTCATCCCTTAAATCACCAAATCTGCACATTTTAGCTTTGTTTCTCAAGTCAGTTAAATGTGCTGCAAAACTTTCCCCAGGCTTTTGATCCATTGTGTAAAATAAGTGCCTTTCCATTGTAGTATTCATTTAGGGGTTACACATTTCTCTAAATTTATGTTTTAAGCTTGATTCAGCCAGTACCACTATATGGCGGTTCCCTCTCCCCTGCAAACACAGCAAATGAATGAGCATACACAAATGAGCACTCCCTTTCTATGGCCTCTGAACCAGCTGAATTAAGCAGAATAAATGCCTTTGTATGCGCATCTTTGTCAGAAAATGCAGCTTGTAACATACTCTTGCTCAAACACTGTCCAATTCTCTGCAATATTATTATCAAATACAAGTGGAGCTGGTTTTTGAAATCCTTCAGCCATGTCAACAAAGTATATATAAACACACTGCAACTATGGCCCTTGTAATTACATACGAACATGCACACACATACCAGGTACTTGTAATAATCAAATTCACAATAAACTCTTCAATGTACTGTACTTTGCAAAATATGCTTTGAAATGGCTGTATTTTGCAAAATAACTGTACTGTAATACTGCACGAACTTGCAAACACTCTGTATACTTCGAATATCTTGAATAGCTTTAATTAATGTGAAAAAGTACCACATAGCGAAAAATGCAGTCGTTTTCCTTATTTTATACATTTTATGCAATCCTGACATTGTTTCAAACATTTTCATAACCATTTCAAATGTTTTTATCAATTCTGAGTGCTTTGTTTTACACTCTTTGAGTAAGAAATCATTAAAGCAAGTTTTAATACCTGGAATTTGTTTCTGACCCATGGGAGCCGGAACCATAGAGCGAGGGGGGAGGGGAGCCCCCCCCCCCCACTTTTGCAGATCATCTCATTTAAAAAAAAAAGCCATGGCTCAAAAGACAGATGCAGCTGAATGATTCAGCTGCATCTATTCTAGCATGTCTTTTTTTTTCAATTTCCCAACCCAAATCACTACTGGCAGCCGAAAAGACAAACAGATGATAAACTATACTATAGGCGCCGGAACCACAGGGTGAGGGGAAGGAGGACTCAGGTGCACATCGCACACTAATTTAAATACAAAAGTGCGTGGAAAGCACTTCTTGCTGATAAGGCTCCCAAGTGTTAGCTCGATGGATAACTGCTTACTTCTAAGGCTCCAGTTCTGGGGTAAGTCAGTGATATTTCATTCTGTTACGCTTATGCAGTAAGTGATGGCCGTTTATTTTATGCAGTAGCTGCGAAGTGATAGCGATGGCCGTTTAGTGCTAGCTCCATTTATTTTATGCAGTAGCTCCGAAGTGATATTTCTGGCTCCATTTATTTTATGCAGTAGCTCTGAAGTGATAGCGATGGCCGTTTAGTACTAGTTCCACTTCCATTTATTTTATGAAGTATCTCCAAAGTGTTATTTCTGGCTCCGTTTATTTTATGCAGTAGCTCCAAAGTGATAGCGATGGCCGTTTAGTGCTAGTTCCATTTATTTTATGCAGTAGCCAGATAGCTCACTTTGCCATTAGCCTAAATCTTTCTTTATCCCACTATGTTTTGTAAAGTGGCTGGAATTTCCCTAAATACCTTAATCAAACCAGTCACAAAATGGTACACAGATTGTTACAGATTTGATTGTATTAATGTTAGTGTACGCATTGCATTTGTAATTCTGTATTTTAAATATACAGAATAGAAAACATAGGAAGTAACAGTACATGAGTTTACTGTATGAGGAATTGCTGGCTGTTCCCATGGTGGTGTGAGAACAGTGTGAAAGTTGGTGAAATATTTGAGGCATTGCTTAGAATTGTCATCAAGGTTTTAAAACATTTACAGTCAGTTATTTTGGTGTTATAATGGGCTCTGACATTGGGTACCACTTGAGAGTGCATAGTATTCCAAGATGTTGATGACTGTTTCTAGAGGTCATTTACACATAATTACAAGTGTAATGCTTTCACCAAGGATGTATTCAAGTTGTTTAATGTCTGGAATAATTTATGTGCTAGAGTTTATAGGTACAATGCTACTGGATTTATATCAAAAAGGGCCGTAGCTCCAAAGTGATAGTGATGGCCGTTTAGTGCTAGTTCCATTTGTTTTATGCAGTAGCTCCAAAGTGATATTTCTTGTGTGTAGCTCCAAAGTGATATTTTGTGTGTGTGTGTGTGTGTGTGTGTGTGTGTGTGTGTGTGTGTGTGTGTGTGTGTGTGTGTGTGTGTGTGTGCAGTTGGGCTCAAACCCTGTACCTTACGTACAAGGTCCTGCATTTTCTACCCACACCACCACATGTGATTCAGGGAATTTGGCTCATACTTTTGGTCTGTTCCTCTTAAGATTTATGGCTTTCTGGCAAATCATAATGAAAGCCCTTTAAGTTTCAGTCTTACCATATTTTTATTTGGAAACACACAGTCAGGGCCGGCCTTAGATGAACTGGTGCCCTAGACGAAGTAGTACACCGGTGCCCCTTAAGCACCACCCATACCGTGCTCACGAAACACCCCTATAAGCCACACCCACAGGTCAGTCACTCCCCAGGAAAGCCACTCCAGCCATTTCCTTCATTTAAATGCATATGAAGAAAAGATACCTTGTAATGTAGTTAAACTGAAAGTGAAGGACAGTGGAATTTTCCTTTAATAAACTTGCTTTATCAGTTGCCCCATCACATATATTTTGGTATAAAAGTCACGTCCTTAGAAAATAGAAGCTCACATGCCTTGTTTTAAAGAGTTGCTTAAGTTAATCTAAACATTTTAATTTACTTTGGGGTAGGCAAGTGAACCTTACAGCTCAATGAAAGTAGAATAGCAACCTCCCTCCTCCATGTGTACAGTAGCTTAAGCTTGAATAGCACAAACACAGATAGACATTTGCTAAACAATACAGTCTCACAATGAAAACAGACAGCATGAGCAATAAACTTCTCTGCCATTGAAACGGCATGAAAATCAACATTCATAAAAAATGCATCTGGCCAGTGGAGGCTTAAGTTTACCTTTGGGCTATTTTCAAAATGGACTCCTTGCACACATTTTTAGGGCCATACATACATGTATGTGTTCTTTGATTCACCTTCCTGATTGTATTAAGTTACATTCCTTGTATAATAAAGCACCACTTGTTAGTGTGTTTTTTAAATTTGTAGTTTTGAACATTTTTCCACTAAGCAATGAAACAAAATGCATGACCCAATAATGACAAACCTGCCCATTTCAGAACATTTTAACCATAAAAAGGGGATAGGAGAGTGGCCTAATGGTTAAGGTGTTTGCCTTACAAACACAAGGTGCAGGGTTTAAGTGTCACAAGGGATAATTAGCTAGGCTTAAAATGGCTCACAAGGGCAGTTAGCTTAGTACTAATCTATGAACCTATAAAAGGCCACTCAAAGTTCTGTCATTACCATCTACAAGTCAGTAAGCACAATCTCTGCAGAAGTAAAGTTCATCCAAATAATTCTACATTAAAGAGATTTTTTAATAATGAACAGTCTTGTTGATGACAAATAACTTTACATTTCAGTGTTTCATCTACCAATTCACTGCCTGCCGCCCTTGAAAAATTACTTTCCTATGTTACACAAAAAAAAAAAAAATGGTAAACAGGTAATATTGCAATAGGGAATAACTGAGAAACTGACAACAAGTTCATAGTTACTAGGCATCTTATACAAAAGAGGACACACTCGGGAATGCAAAACCCCTATCCCCCCTTAAAATGCACCAAATAATCGGCAAGCAGTGCATTATATACATGCCTCCATACTTTTCAATCTCTTTGTACAAGAACGCTGGAAAAAGCCTGAAACAGTGGGGGGTGGCAAAAGAGGGACAGATTATAAATATTGCTCTTATAGACTTAGAAAGTTGCTAAAATAACACCATTTTCTTAGCAGGCATTTTCTGAAGGGCATGAAGACAAACTCAAATGTATGACATTTAGTTATTTCAATCCTCAGTGATTTGCCAGAAAACCACAAATTGTATTTGGAATAGGTCAAAAATATGAGGCAAAAATCTGAACAGTTGAGAGGTATGCTCATTACCATATGGGCATTTGCTAAAATTATCATAGATCTCCCAAGAGGCAATGTTGTGAATGGGACCCAACAAAAATACAATCAGAGTAGAAGTCTTTGTGGGATATGTGTCTTCTACAAAAAATATTGGTTAATCTTTTGCAGTGTGACCATACCCTAAATACATGCAAGGCATCTGACCCTAACCCACAACTAAAATAGGACAAGTACCACAATAAGGGAAAAAAAAAAAAACAATTTTCAAAATGGGGCACTTACTTGCCAGCCCTAGGAAAACAAGTCAAACTGCTGGACGGATGATGCTTTACATGCAAGACACAAACTGCACTGCGGCAAGAAACAGTTTAAAATGGGTTGGCATCTGAAGGTGGAAGGGTGCAAAGCTCTGTAGGTTTATGACTACTGCACAAGTGATCCATATGATGAACATCACACAGCTACTAGGTTGTGCTCAGATTGCATTTTTTAATAATGTTCCTGTCTAGAGATGGCAACAATAGTGTGTAATCATGTGCCTGTTACATAAATACTACCAATTCAGTGGGAATAGAACTAAAGGAATAAGCACACCCTTTACTGAAACTTTATTAGGAACAGATAAATACACCAATAAGGTAGCTGGGACCTACAGGTAGCCTGCAATTACCTTGCAAATAAAGGCCTCCATAAGTCAGAAGGTGGGAGGAGAAAGTAGACTAAATTAAAAAAAAAAAAAAGGACATTGCAAGTCTCATCTTAGAGTGTCCCAAATCAGTTAGCTAATAAAAAAAACATAAGTCCAAATCAGAATTTTAAGAGATGCAGAGAGTTCTGTGTTCTAAAACATATTAAGCTGCATTAGAGGTAAACAAAGAAAAGAAGCAACAAATACATTTAATACACACACGTCCTGAGGGCCAAATGTGGAATAGTTGTAACAGAAGGCTGCCATCTCTTCAGATCTCATACCTAGGTTATAATAAACCCTGACCACTTACATGCTGCTAAGGATCTTTGTGCAGAGTATCAGTTCTACCGCACCAAAACACAATTAAACCCATGTGGTGGACACTGCCATTTCTTAGTGGAGTGAGGCTACTTGTTTACCATGTTTAAAACCATGACGAATGGAATTGTGAATGAAACTCAACAGCTCCTTAACGTTTTTAAATAGGTATTTTACCCCTTTCCCTGAGGTACAGCAATCTGAGTAAGTTTATATATAATCAGAAAAAAGGCAGGGAGCACAGCTACATGTAAAAAAACACCAGTTTAAAAATTCCACTTTTTGCAGTTACAGGCATTCAAGATGCTGGTCTTGGCAAATTCAGCAGGAAACCATTTTTCATGCAAACACACACAAACACACACACACACACACACACACACACACACACACACACACACACACACACACACACACACGCTCTCTCTCATACACAAACGGATGATTTAAATTACACACACACTCTCTCATACAAGAATGATTTAAATTACACACACACTTTCTCTCTCATACACAAACTAACGATTTAAATTACACACACACGCTTTCTCTCTCATACACAAACAAACAATTTAAGTTACACACACACACACACACTCACACACACACACACACACACACACACACACACACACACACACACACACACACACACACACACACACTTACCGTCTTTCTAAACCAAACGACCATACGCAAACACATGGACTTAACTCATCTCTTAAAAGAACTGCTGGCTTAAATTCCACGTGGAACTACAGAACGTATTTAAATCCACGTTGGCGTCATGATGCACACATAAAGGAGAAGACTCTTGTATCACGCATGCTGTGATGTTAAAGCCTCCTGGCCCATCTGCAGCTGTAAGTGGGAGGGCACTCCCCCTCCCCCTCTCCCTATGGTTCAGGCACCCTTGAACAGGGTGCCGAGAAGAGATCAAAAGTTATGTTAATTAAAATAAATAAATAGATAGATAAATAACAGTTACGCCCTTTTCAAAGCTGGCCTGTACAGCTCCCTAGGCAGATGCCTAGTTCGCCTATGCCTAAGGCCGGCCGTGCACACAGTAACACAAAACACTATTTTAGCAGCTTTCTAAGATTATACAAGCAATATTTAAAATGTGTCCCTGGTTTTAGCCCTTTGCCCCCCCCCCCAAATAAATTTTGACTTTTTCCAGATTTCTTCTGCTGTGAAATTGAGAGATTTACTTGTGTCAAGTAGATGGTGCAGTGGTAGTGTTGTTGCCTCACAGCAAGAGGTTATGTGGTTTGATTCTTGGCTGGGGTGGAGTCTGTATGTCCTCCCTGTATTTGGGTGGGTTCCCTCTGGGTACTCTGGTTTCCTCCCATGTTACAAAGACATGCATCTGGACATTTCTCCCTGAGCCTCCTCTGAAAATTGGCTTTCTTCCAAGTCTGACTTTCCTGGTAAAAAAATGTTAAATAAATAAAAATTTTTCAAAGATTTGAGAGCTTCAAGGGAAGAGAAGTTTAGCGCTGCATATTCCAAGACCATTTGCATTGTTAGCAAAGAGGTAGTAGCTTACTTTTGATGCAGAAGGCTGTGGGTTCTACTCCCAGAGTAGGCAGATAGATCACTGATACTGTACTATGTTGTATTTTAAAGGGAGTGGATGCGACAGTTTTGTGAATGTCCTCTTTGGAGGAGTTACCTAGTAACTATGAACCTGTTATCAGTTTGCCATCCATTCCCTGTTGCAATATTATTAGCTTATCATTTTTTAATATAACAGCCAATTTACTTTTAGAAGAAACAATGAAATATAGAGTTGTTTCCTAGCAGCAATGTCTTCATTAGTTAGAGATCCTTTAAATGTGGAATTATTTAGATGACTTACTTCTGCAGACATTTTGCATATTTACTGATATTGGTGGATTATGAGAAGTTTGAGTGGCCTTTTACGGTTGAAATTTTCTAAAATAGGTAGTTTGTTTTGTCATTATTGGTTCATACATTTTATTTCATTGCTTACTGGAGGACTGTTCAAAACTACAGATTTAAAACACATTCTAACAACTGGTGCTGTATTATACAAAGAATATAATTTAATTCAATCAGGAAGTTGAATCAAGGAATGCATGCATGTATGCATGGCCCTAAAAATGTGTTTGAAAACAGCCCAGAGGAAAGTGTGAAAGGCTCAAAATCATGGACAAATTTTAAGCTTTACTCTTGTTACCAAAGCAGTGGATAAAGGTAAAACAGTTCACACCACATTACCTTGACCTGGCCAAGCCTTTTGACACAATCCCATACTCAGGTGTAGTACAAAAGATGAATAATGTAGGAACAAACACTAACATCACCAACTGCATTGCCAACTTGGCTCACAGGATGCAGGAGATCAAAACAATGGAGGAGACCAGTCACCAATGGAGTCTCCCAGGGTTCGGTGCTGAGACTTTTTCTGTTTGGCATATACATCTCAAAAGTACAAAGAAATACCAAAGAGCTTTGGCCAGCTAAGTTTGAGATGACTGCAAGCTAGGAGAAGTTACTGAATCCCCAAATGACTTAACCATCATGCAGGAAGGTTTTTCCCAAATAATAATTGGTGCCAAAATCATGACAATGCCATCTGAGAACTGATCCAGTTGTTTGGCATTTGGGAACTTGTGTGTACAGTGACCTAACATTTGACCAACATGTGCCCAGAGTCATAAGAAAGCCTTTCTATATTGCACAGCTTATAAACAAATTGATTGTGACTAGACCCTTTACAAAGCTCTCATTAGGTCAGTCATTTTGTATAATGCCCACTTTGGCATGTATCTGTCCGGCCCCATGCAACAATTGGAATACCTTCAGAGATACCTTACTAAAAGGATACAAGTCCTAAACAATAGGTCTTGCATGGACCACCTCAAAGATTTATTACTATACTCAGTATCCTACAGAGTGCTTACAGGTGACATGTCTGGCATACAAAGCATCCTCTGACATAATACAGATGGACCTACTGAACATCAGCAAGTCAAATGGCATCAGAAATACTCAGTCCAGCTATCTAAACTGAATTTTGTGGAGAGATGGATATATGTCACAGAGGCTACCTCTGTTCCGGAACAGACTTTCCATAAAAATAAAGCAAAGCTCATCCATCCATATTCAAATGCAACTTGGATCTAAGGATGGGTAATAGAAAATGTACTCCGGGATTTCCCCTCATGCCACTAATGGATAGAGGCAGTTCCTAAATGTTGCATCCCTTACATGGCCCCCTCAAATTATCTATGGTATGATCACAGTTGTTCTCACTAGGGCTAATATACAATTATCAGCCATGGGGATAGCTAAGACCAATCAGAAAATGTTAATTCAAGCACCAAAAGGGAATTGGCTAAGCTTAAAATGTTCTCCAAGTGAACCTATGTTGTGGTAGAAAATAGTTATAAAAAAATTTCCTTTTTTAGTTCACTAAGTGCCCCTGTCACCCTCTGCCCCTCCCCCAGTCTTTAACAGCTTCCGACGGCTATGTTCTGACCTGTTTTGCGAGTTGTACGTGCAGTACAGATGATCCATTCCTCTGTATTCCTCCAACATTAACTGAGTGCCTCTTGGTCTTGATTCTGGATCCCATTCTGACACCATGTCACTTGTCCTATGTTATGATTCAAGACTAACAGGCAGGGTAGTTCGTTTATATGCCTTATTATATAGAAACACATCAGGATGGATAGCAGCAACATAAAATATAAACAAACTGATTAACTGATAAACCATTACATACATGCATGCTTACATTTCAACAGCTCTCTATATCTGGCTCACACGTGCTCAGTATTTATACACGTGCAAACCCATAGAAAGCTTCTTAAAGATATACATACATACTGATTTACATAAGGGCATCCTGGGGGTTTCAATGGCAAGTGCTCACAAGAAGGCAGGAGGGATTCTTTCACATTAAGAGCTACCCTCTCCCCTCTTCTCCTCCCTATGCTCATCCCAGAAGTACCAGAGAGGACTATTCCCCTCTTTATGGACCACACCTCCCCTCAGGGAGCACTAAGATGAATGCCCCCCAGATATGCATGCCCATTCCTTCCTGCCAAACATGCAAGCTGTTAATTGAACCCAATACATGGACTGCAGTTAGGACTTTATCCCTGTAGGCCATGGCACTTGCCCTTGAAGTTTTTTGCATTCTTAATTTCTTGTATGAGATTTTGAAGCCTGCAGATATCAGTCAATTGTACTTTGTCAAGCCTATGTGAGCATAAACAATTGTGATGCTTCTGCTACTGGAATAAAGTTTAAGTTGGTGATAACCTGACCTGAAATCAAATTTACTGAATACCCATACTCCACTTATCTTAGATATAATATCATTCATTACAGACATCAGGTGCCTTTCTATCTATATACTTTTATTGGCAGCTCTTTTGATTTTCCAAATCTTTGTCTGCATTAAATCCCTTCTTTACCTAGACTCTTAGGTGTTGTCACTATGGTTGAAGCCCAGTATTAGAACCAGTTATTTAAGGATCTTCTCTTTCTGTTCTTCTTCCTTGACCCTCTGCCTCAGATGGAATGGGATCTATATGCACCTTTACCCATAGTCCTTGAATAGTCTTTCAGTAATTTGTGCAGTCTGTTAGATGTCTATTTTCATTTACATTGTCAACCTGCCAGAACTGTGTTGTGGTTTGCCTTCGCTGTTTCTGCTTCAGAAAATTTGAACAATTATTTTTTCTTGCACTTCTCACACACCTTTCCTAGAGCTGAATACTAGAGGATACTGCCCACTACAGTATATGTGCTATGTTACTTCTTCTTCATCTTTTTGTGCCACTCTGTCATTCTTGCTTGGGTTTGTAACATATCAAGGAACCTTTTAAAGTCTATCAGCTTGTCTAATGTCTTTTCAATATATAAAATCAGAATAGGATAGTTCAAATACTGTTTTGGCAATCACAGCTGATTAAAACACTCTAATAGCATGCACCCTAATGGTACAGATCAATAACATTTTTGCAGGGACAAGCTCCCACGCCCTCATGTAAGGCAAGCCCCCATATGTCCTAAATTTATGCATACCAGCTCCAGGTCACACAATGTTGATGAAGGCAGAAGTTCCTTTAAACAACACAGTTATCTCACGTAATTGCTGTTTGCAGTCTAACAAGAGTAAGCAAGTGATTTCTGAGGGGAAATAGGACAGTCCACTTCAGGCATGTCAGAGCTTTAACCTTATTCATCCATTGCATAGCCTGTATTAACAGTGATGTTCAACATTTAGATCACTGTTACAGACGCATAAGCTGTTTGGGTCCTGACCCAGTCACCATTCAGCTTTCAAAGCTTAAGGATGCCTTCAACATGCTCTAAATGCCAAGAGTTTGAGGGGTCCCCAGTAAAAAGATGGAGAGCTGCCAAAGTGCAGCCCTTTGGTGGGCCACATGGAACTCTTTGTCAGCTAGCAGTCCTTCAAGGCAGGGCAGTTAAGTTCCTAGTTGGGGAAAACCTTCCACTAAAATTCTTTTTCTGTAGAAAACTTTTTTTCTGACTAAATGTTTCTCCTTGCTAGGAAACTGTCATTGCATTTCTCTGAGAGATTATGTGTAAATAAATTTGTGAGCAGTTTGTATAAAAAGTTCTATTTTTTGACCAAATTTACCTAGTGGTACTGTAGGTTTCTCTATTTGGGGCAGGATTTTGTATTTTTTGGGGACTGTCAGTGGTTTACTTAGCTCAGTACCACGTTTTCTACTGTACCTTTTACCTACTCTTCCAGGCTACCGTGTCCTTCTTTCAGGTCCATTCTCAGATAGCTCCTGGAGCAGCTACCAGTCTCCATGGTTTTACATTCCCCTGTCCACAAGAAAAAGAAGAACGTCATCAGGGAGACTTTGGGTGTCAGCCCAGCTCCTGTTGTGCCTCAGCCACTGGTGGGTGACTCTGCCGTGGCCACTCTTGATTCTTCAGACTGCTTATCTTTTTCCACCAGTCCCTCTGCTGTTGCACCTACAGCCACATCCTCTGTGACTGTAAGTGTGCCTTTGGTGGACAAGGGACAACTGCTTTTGTCAGTCTCAGGGGAAGAGGTAGGTGAAGGTCCTTCACTCAGCTCTAATAAAGAACTTGAATCACGGTTGAGTATGCCTACTGAGGGTTGGCCATTTTCCAGGGCATCTCCCAGGAAATGTAAACATAGCGAGACAATATCTTCTCCTTTCCAAATTTCTTTGGAAAGTGAAGATTTACTGTGATTTACTAAGGAATTAATTTCTGCTCTTTTCTTGATTGCTTCTTCAGCCAAGAAAAGAAAGAGTTTCCTCTCTTTCTGACTTTTATTTTCAGTCAGAGGAACAGACTTTAAAATGTGAAGGTTCTCTTCAGGAATTTATTCTCATTATGAACGTTATAATTCTAAGAGTGGCATCATTTCAGATTTTCCCCTTGAGGATTTATCTTTTATGAGACTTTATCTAAGATAAAAGTGTTTTTTCAGTGGCAGCACAATGAACTTCCCATGGCACAGAAAATGAATTATAATTTATTTTAGCAGAATATGCCCAAGTCTGCAGCTGTTCCTCCTGTTTGCCTGCTTTAAAGAATGTTTTTCTCACTACTTCTTTTTTGCCTGACAGTGTAGCTCTTGCTCTGACAGGTTATACAGGGTACCGCATTCTCATAAGCATTTGTTTTCTAATCCTAAGGCAGATCCAGCAGTGATTTCCCTATCCAAAACTGCTTCTGCTAAGCAGATTGTTGCTGCTACCCCATTTCCTCTGACAAGGATGGAAAGCTTTGGACAAGTTAAGCAAATGTCTGTTCTTCTGCTACTTTAACTTTCAGGACTTTAAACTGTCATGCTCATAAGTTTGTACTTGTATCTTTTGAGAACATGCAAAGGTTAATAGTTAATGTTCCTTCTTCTGAGTTGCAAATGTGACTGCCCCTTTAACATCTGCCTCTTATGTGACTAAGCATATCTTAAAGTGTGTTATGATGCTGCTGCTGAGTGTTCTTCCAGAGCTGCTGTGTCTGGGTCAGTAATGAGGAAATTAGCTTGGCTTTCTTCTCAGAACCTTCCTGAAGATGTTGAAACTGAAATTTGAAATTCTCCCTTAGACAAGGAAGGTCTTTGTGGACGTTGTGCAGCTGAGTTGCTCAGGAATTGTAATGAAAGGGGAGAGTTGATTCAAGAAGAGACTCGAATATTTCATCGCTCCTTTTTTAAGGCAAATATAAAGTTATCTTCCCCCTCAGCTCACTTTTTCAAAAACCAATTTAAGCAGTACGGAGCTGTCAAAGAGGATTTAAAAAAGCAACGTCAAGGAGGCTCCAATTAAAAAGGAAGAGCCTCAAAAAATCAAGGAAATTCCTCCAAGTCCACTTGACTATTTGCCTGTTCAACCCCACACCCATCCCTGGCAATTTCTCTCAGTCTGTCTCTCTGTCTGAGGCTTAATCTTTCCTTGTGGCACCAGGCTGATGCAGACAAATGGGTTTTAAATGCAATTCAACAGGGGATTCCTCCTTGCCCAGTGAACCAAATCTCCTTTTTTTCCTAACCATTTTGCATCAAATGCTTGTAATCAAACCAGTGGACCTCTGCCAGATGAGCAGAGGCATTTATTCAAGGATTTTTCTGATACCAAAGAAGGAAGAATTCTGGAAACCTATGCTGGACCTGGAATCATGCCATAGTTAGTTTGAGGGGACCCATACATGGGATAAAGCATTTAAGAGCTGCCTCTGTCCATTAGTAGTACAGGGCACTGTTCTGGGACAAATTTTCTGTTTTCCCATCCATATATCTAACTTGTGCTTGAATATGGACAGGGAAGAACTTGGTTTTATGTTTAGAGGGAAGTCTGTTCCAAAGCAGTGGTATCCTCTGCAACATATACCTGTCCCTCCAAACCATTCTGTTGATGTTGCAGAAGAGGTTTAGATCCCTAGACTGAACATTTCTGATGCCATTTGACTTGCTGATGTGCAGTAAATCTATCAGTAATTGATTGGAGGATGCATTTTTCCAACAAATCCCAGGTATCTGCAAGGGAATTGCTTGGGATTTGAGGTACATGGCATCAATGATTTTCATGCCTTCCCTGGACAGACTCCACTAGAGGAAAAGCCAGTGGTACCTCAAGTCAGTCTGTATCTTAACCTTTTTCTTTCAAATCTCTGCTCTGGGAATTGTAAGAAGGGAGTTTTTCCAGTTGATTGTCCACATAGCTCACAATCCAGATCTCCCATTCTTCCTTCCAACCACTCTCCAGTCTGTCACTACAGATACATCAGACCAGGTGTGGGGAGGAGTCCACAAAGGGGTGAAAGTGTAAGCTCTGTGGAATTCTCATGACAGACAGAAGCATATAAATGTCAGTGAGATGTTGATGGTTATCAGCTCTTTGAAAGCCTTAAATCATCTCTGGTCACCTGGATCCCTGCAATTTTACACAGACAACACCACAGTGATGTGGTATATAAACAAACATATAAACAAGCAATAGGGTGCCAGATTGTGCCCTGTTTGCAGACTTCGTCTGATAACCTGGGATATAGCAACTCAACTCAGTATGACTCTGCAGGGCCATGCATTCTGTCAGAGGAAAACTTAATTGCATACAAGCTAAGCAGGACCAGGGAAGACCTTCACAAATGGATACTTCATATTGCGGTCTTCCAAGAACAGATCCAGCTGTGGGGAACACCTCAAGTAGATCTGTTTGTCTTCTGTCAGAACAAACAACTAAAGACCTTTTGCTCCAGGACTCCTGCAGACAGACTTGGAAGATAAATGTCTTCTCATTTCCATGGACAGGAATGTTCCTGTATGCTTTTCCATCCTTTACAGTGATATCCAAAGTTCTTCTGAAGATCTAGAAGGACTTCCCAAAAATTGTGGTGATAAGTCCCTTTTGGCCCCAGCAACAGTGGTTTGCCCTTCATTTCAATCATTTGGCAAGACATTTCTCTGAGTTACTGTCCTCTGGCCTTTCGTATTCTTGTATCAAAGTTCATTTGCTGGCCATTTTTGCTTGTCTGCCTTTAAAACCCGCTTTCTAGTCATTCTTAAGTTAAACAGTTTTTGAAAGGGGTGCTGCATATCCATCTGCCTAGAAAACAGGTGGCTTCTCCTTGGGATCTTAACTTTTGGCTTGAAAAGCTTGCTCTTTTTCTATTTGAACCAGCTCATCTGGATGAATTGAGGTTGTTAACTTGCAAGACTGATTTACTCATTGTTCTGAATTCTCCTAGTAGAATATCTGAGTTACAAGCATTCATGATGAGGCAACCCTACCTCATTTTTCACAAGGACTGGGTTTCTTTGAAAACTAACCCTTTTTTATGCCTAAAGTGTTCTCAGGGTTTACCTTGAGCCAGAACAAAGAAGAAAATATTCTTCGCCTTCTGGATGTCCACAGGTATCTCAGATACTAACAAGACAAATCTCGATCTTTCAGGAAAGCTGGCTAGCTGTTTGTCTGCTATGAAGGTAAGAGGAAAGGACAACCAACGTGAAAACAGACTATTTCCACATGGTTGTCTCATGCAATTACCTTTTGTTATACTCACCATTATAAGCTTCTTCCATGCAGGTTTAGAGCCTGTTCTGCAAGGACTTTGGCTTATTTGGTGGCTTTCCAGAAATAGGTGGACTCTGGAAGCATTGTCGAGGCAGTAACTTGGTCCTCTGTACATACTTTCACAAAGCATTACAAACTGGATTCCTTTTCCTTATCCAGAGTAGGCTTTGCTAGGACCATTCTCTGGTGTCCCTTGGACTGTTAGTTTACTTTTCCCTTCTTGGCTTTTAATCTATGTTAATCAACCCAAATAGTTTTGGCTGTTGCACCAGTGATCTAAATATTGAACATACTACAGATGTGTAAGTAAACTTACTGTAACAGTAAATGTTTGAGAAGATCTTTGTTGGGGTAGCAACTCCTCCCTCCAGTGCCCTTATTTTGGATGTTTTCATTTTGTATTGACAGAGTGTGGATGTATAGGCCTTTATGGGTCTATATTAGAAGAACAAAAGATCAAAATCGCGAATGCTCTAAAGAACAAAAATGCTGGACCTCAAACTCCTTATTGTGGGGGGCTGCACCCCCCCCCCGCTAAATATATATTCCGTGTATATATACACCGAGATCGCACTGCAGTGAGGAAAGGGCAAATATTCTGATGTTCAGTGTACTGTGATCTCAAAAAGCACTTTGATGTCCAGCCTTTTTGCTCTTTAGAGCGTTCGCGATTTTGATCTTTCATTCTTCTACTATAGACCTGTCCTTTATGTATATAGTTTATCATTAGGTTTGTTTCCTAGCATTGTCCTTTCATGGCTCCTGCCTCCATTTTGTAGGCAAAAATGCTTGACTGATTTGGTGGTCTGTATTTTTATTGAACCTCCCTCAAGATCCTGACAGAGCAAGTGGAAGGAGCCTTAAGCTTTGAAAGCTGGCTGATCACTGGGATAGGACTCAAATAGCCTAGGCTACTGCAACAGTGATCTAACAGAACATCTACAGTTATAATAAGTTTACTTATACAACTTTACTTTTTTCTCTATAAATGTCAGTAAAGTCAGTTTCTTGATAGTGTACATCTTTGTGAACTTATCTTCTTTATGTGTAGCATTTCTGTATTTGGATGTTTCTTACTGTATAGTTTTCTTCAGTTTTAGATTATCAATATAGCTTGTCTATGACACTTTGGAATCTGATCTCTGATCCTGTAATTAATTTGTGTATTTCATGTATATGGCAGAAGAGCAAGTTGTGACTTTGTTATACATATTGAAATTCTTTGTGCATTGCTGTAGTTACTTTATCTGGAGAGATACATCCACTCTGTGTTTATATCCCGTGTGTCATAGTGAATCTTGTTTATTTGCAAGCTAGGTCTCTAATTATAGGTTTCCCATTCTTAATTCCTTTATCTTTACACTTGTATTCCTTTATTTTGCATTGTAAGAAGAAGAAGAAGATCTATGGGTTTCCTAATGTGTGCTCCCTCTGTTTCAGAGACTGTCTTAAGAAACTAATTTGTCATTTAACCTTTGTAGTTCTCAGCCAGTTGTAACCTACTTTATAGTTTCGCTCTCTCTCTGTTAGGAAAAATATGATTTTGATCATTTAAAATAGTAAAACAAACTATCCATTTTATATATATATATATATATATATATATATATATATATATATATATATATATGTTTTTCTTATGAATAAACCATTACTAGCTGTAAATAATTGAATCTTTCATGTCTTTGTATCTTTACCTTTTCTTCTGAAGTTGTAAATCCCTCATGTACTATATTGTATCTGTGTTCTGTTCTATGTAACACATACAACACAGATTCTTACTTACACATACAATGTGGAAGCTGTGAATTGTGTTATCACGTATACACTTGTGCTTCATGCAAGTTATGTTATTAGTATTTTCTTGTTCTTTGAGCCCAGGTCATGGCTTAAAAGGATCAATTGACCAGCTCACTTATCTGTTTACCAAATAATACTAAATTAGCTTTCAGTCACCTAAGAATACTGAGATATAATTTCATACATAAATATGGTGGAGAAGAGAGGGTTACCGTGAATGGAAGTAGTTGGTTGGCCTTGGTATAGTCTAGAGCTGCTTGATTTATGGACAATAGTGCTGTTTTACTTTTATTGTTTTTTAAGCCCAATCAAAGGTAGAAATTATCCAAAATTCATGATATTGCATGGAGGTCTTGGGAATGGACTGCTGGTCAGGATGAAGCAGTCATCAGCAAATAGTAAAATCTTAGCTGTAACTCCAATTCCCACTTAGTGAGTTTTCCTTTGATTCTAACAAGTTGTGCTGAGGGTTCTTTTCCAAGGAGAAATTGTGTAGAAGAAAGTGGGCATCCTTGCTTGGTCCCATACCGCTCAGCCTTTTAGCATAAGAAGTTTGGATAAAGCTTAAAATAATGGGGGGGGGGGGCAAAGACCCAAAAATATGGACAGATTTTAAGTATTGTGCTTATAAACTTAGAAACTTGCCAAAATAGCAGGATTTTTGTTGGCATGCATTTTTCTGTAGGATATTAAGTCTGAAACTCATATGTATGTCTTACTTAGTGACTTCAATCCTCAGAAATTTCCCATAAAATCGCAAATTTTATAAGGACACAACCACAAAACTAAGAACCACAACTGCGCCAAAACACAAAACCAGCACTCAGAAATGAAGGTAACAGGCTGCAGTCACTAAAAAAAATGTTTAATAAACTTGATTAAGAGCTTTCATCACAACAAACTTGAATTCATCAGAATCTAGTTACAACATACAAAAGCAGGTTTTTAAACCCCCCAGTTAATCACATGACATTGACCCAATTAAACACCACCCATTTTTAAAGGAAAACAACATAAGCTTTTAAAACTTTAAAACATATTGTGTTTTATACTTTATAAGATAGAAGTCTGAAAGTACTGGCTATTGAAATACATTCATTTAGCACAGGGAACACATTAGCCCATAGTCTGAGTTGCCATAACGTTTCCCTCTCCTCAGTTAAATCCTCCCAGTATCCACTTCTAGAATTCCTTACCACAATGTGCAACCCATAAAAGACAAACTTATGCTCAGGTTATTTTTCTGTATGTTTATACAGAGAGCTAACTGTGTCCATCTTTCTGATACATGCCATGTGCTCGTATATTCTTTCTTTAAATTTTCGCTAGGTCTTCCCCACATAAAAACATTTACACTGTTGGCACTTAGCCAAGTAGATCACCCCCTGGTGTTGCAATTACAATGAAAGGAAGCAAAAATGTTAGTTCCATTAACCTGAACATTGTCACCCATCCAGAATATTTATTTATTTATTTATTTAATTAATTTATTGCAGTTTGTTAAACGGGAAAGTCCACTGGGCCAAAGTAGCCCGTTTTCAATGGAGGCCCAAGGAGAAAACTCCAGACAGAAAGACAATATTTAAAAAATTTCAAAAGTAATGACTAAGTACAGCATTTTAAGATATTTACAAGAATGGCAAATTAATGTTCAATTAGTACATTATAAATGGAGACAAAAGAAGTATTCATGCAATGGCTGTGTTATGAGTAGGATAGGATAAAGAGAGGTGTTAGGATTCAGGAAGGATGAGTACAGGAGGATTCCCAGACAGAGGAGAGATAAGAGTGGAGTAATGTTTTAAAGGAAGGGAGATTCTGGGTAGTTCTAATGTGAGGGGGAAGAGAGTTCCATGATCTAACAAGGGAGAAGGATAGTAAGAGTTGCCCTGGAGAATGTAAAGGTTTGTAGAGTTCCAGGAGATTTTGATTTGTGGATCTTAGTGTTCTATGTGGCTGGTGGATTTTTAAGGTAGAGGAGAGAGACGGATAGCTAGAGGGTTTAAAAATGAGTTTGTGTGCTGTTTAGTTGAATGAAAGTTAGGTAGTTTGGGAGTTCCAACCAGTTTAGGTCATGGAGGGAGTTGCAATGATGAGTGGAGGATTTGGATCCTGTGGCAAGCTTAGAAATTTTATTCTAGCATGAAGGTAGTTTAGATTTCAGGGTTGATTGGAGTTTAGTGAGTAGTGGGGCTCCATATAGAAAGGAGGGGGTGAGGTAGCTGGTGGATAGCAGTTGTTTGGATGAAAGAGAAAGGTAGCGTATGTGACGATAAAACATTCTGAGCTTTTGATGTCTTTTTTTTATATTGGTTTGTAGGTGGATGTCGAATTTTAGCTGGTCATCAATAAGGACGCCCAGAAGTTTTGCATGTGGAACTGTTTCAACAGAGGTCTTGTTTTGACAGAGTTTAGAGAAGGATGCTCTGTCAATAGCAGTGTGTCTAGAAGGGGAAAAAATCATTATTTTGGATTTGGAGGCATTAAGGGCTAGATGGTTGTCAAGCATCCAGGACTCGGTGGAAGAGAAGGCATCTTGAGTAAGGTTTATTAATTTGGGGAGAGTTTTGGCTGAGCAGATGATAGAGTCATCTACATATTGGACGAGTTTAGCATTGGGGATTTTTTGGTGGAAGTCATTAATAAAAAATTGAATATACTTGCATTGTCCATAACAATTGCATTTGAACATACCCCTCTTCCTACTAGTAGAAACCTGTTGGTCTCCCTTCACCTCAAGCAAATTCTTAAGGGATCTACCTCCCTTATACACAATAACTGGTCTTGCTCCAATAACCCGACCATTCCTTTCAAAGCAAGAAAAAACTCCCAATATTTTCTCAATATACCAGTAACAACCTCATGTTCCAGAGTAAAAGTAGTAATAAAGGAAGAAGAATATTCATTAGCTCCTAGGGTAACCTGCTCCTTAACCACTTGAGTTCGAGCAGTACGTAAAATGGAAACAACTCACCACCCTCTCTCATATGTAACACTTCCTGATGTACCTCACAAATTAGGGACCTAGGGTATCCCCTAGCCATAAACATAACCTTCAGTTTATTAAATTCCTCCACGAGCAAACAGTCATCAGATATCATACGTGCCAACCTAATATATTGCCCCTTAACAATACCCCTCTTCTGCTTGTCAGGATGGTTAATATCATAGTGCAAGAGGAGGTTAGAATAGGTAGGTTTTCTATAAATATTGCTAACCAGCCTACGCCTACAGTAATCCTTGCTTAGACAAACATCCAAATAGTTGGTAGCATCCCTGTTATACTGATAGGTAAACCTCCAAAAAATCCGTAGTGTTGTTCAAATAATCAGTAAACTCATGGGCCTCATTTTCTTTACGTTCTCATGCTATAAAGATGTCATCCAATCACAAGTATAATTTCCAGGGAACAGGTATACATTTTTCAAATAGGTTTTTCTTCTCCCATCGTAAAAGTACCATATTGGCAAATAATGGGGCACAAGAGGCCCCCATTGCCACACCCTTGGTTTGATGAAAATACTGCCCATCATTGTACACAGAATTATTCGTTAACAGATTTTCTGTAAGGGTGGATAAAACATTGGCTTCATTGTTACTAAACAATCCTGTTTTATGCAAAAATTCACTGAACCATTCTAGTCCACATCGTGGGGAATAACATTAAACAGGTTAACAATGTCAATTGTTAAAAAACTTGAGTTGTCAGAAAACTCTACTCCACCCACTTTGAGAAGTAAATCCCAAGAATCTCGACACAAATGCTCATATTGCTCTAAAACGCCTTTTAAGTTAAGATCAATGTACTTAGCCAAGGAATGGGTTTTAGAGGTACCCGAGTTAACAATCGGCCTCATAGGTGGATTAGTAGTTGATTTGTGAACCTTTGGGATACCAAAAATGGAGGGAATACAGGGGAAGCTTAGTATACAAATAGGTGTATAAAGCGACATCAGTTTGCTCCTGGTCTAACATATCTGGTAACCAGAAATCAATTCTTCTGTAAGCTGTATTAATAAAATTAAGGGAGGTCTCCTCATAAAATTCCTGACTATTAAAATACTCAAACATTTTGTTAAAGTAGTCAATTCTATTCATAATAATGACCCCTACCCACCTTTGTCAGGTTTCATTACACAAACATTCCTGTCCTTAACAAGTTTTAGTAACAATAACCTTTCATTGTCTTTTAAATTACTACACACCCTAGCATCAGTGCCATTCAACATTCTCCTTAAATCAAATAAAATCTTAAATCAAATTCATATAGTTTTTCAAATAAAATTAAAGACAAAGTCAAAGGAGGATTGAACGTGCTATTTCTCCAAACACAGTCACTGTAGTTCACACAGTTTTTGCCATTAAACAAAAGTTTCAACTATGCAAATTTGATTTAAGAAGCATGTTGAACAGCACTGATGCTAGGGTGTGCAGTAATTTAAATTGAACTGAATTTCAGTATAGGAATTAGGAATCTGTGGACCCGTGTTGGGTATAAGTAGGTTAGGATGGTTTGTGTTGAGAACAGATAGCACTGGGCAGTGTGGAACTATGGTCAGAAATCAACCTGTGTTAATGAATAGTTGTGTGACATTGTGGAAGCTGTTAAGGATGTGTGGCATTACATGAGACTATTTTTGGAATGGGTAATGAGTTAAGGTACAAGCCTTTGTTAGGAGCAGGGCACATGGGGAATATCATTGTTTAGGGGAGGTGTAGAGAGAATATGCAGAGGTTACGCATCAGCGCATATGGACCTGTTAAAGATGTGTAACACAGAAAGGTATGGCTGGTGTTAAGGCTGGATAATGAGGGAAGATATGGAGATATTAAGATCATGTAGCATGGGAGAACATGGGACATCCACGGTGGTGCAGCGGTTAGCATTGCCGTCTTACAGGAAGAGGTTCTCCTGTTCGATTCTCAGCTGGGGTGCCTTCTGTGTGGAGTCTGCATGACCTCCCTGTGGTCACGTGGGTTTCCTCCGGGTGCTCTGGTTTCCTTCCACATCCCAAAGACATGCAGTAGGTGAATTGGACACTCTAAATTGGCCCTAGGTGTGAGTGTGTGCATGTGTGTTCCTTCTGTGGAAGGTTGGGCGGTAGGCTGGCAACTTGACACCGTAAAACTCCACTGCCAATCATGAGCGGACATATGATCCGCTGTGGCAACCCCTAACCGGGAAAAGCCGAAAGAAGAAGTGAACAGTTGTTGTTACTAAGGTTTTTCTTTTATGGGATGGACACTGTGGTAAGGAATCCTAGAGGTGGACCTTGGGAGGATTTAACTGAGGAGAGAGAGACGTTATGGCAACTCACACTACGGGCTAATGTGTTCCCTGGGCTAAATTAATGTATTTCGATAGCCAGTACTTTTAAAGTATAAAACACAATATGTTTTAACGTTTTAAAAGTTTATGTTGCTTTCCTTTAAAAATGGGTGGTGTTTAATTGGGTCTAATGTCGTGTGATTAGTTGAAAGTTTTAAAAACCTGTTCTGGTGAAGTCAGGTTTGTTCTGATGAAAGTGCTTAATCAAGTTTATTAAACAACATTTTTTTTAGTGACTGCAGCCTGTTACCTTCATTCCTGAGTGCTGGTTTGTTTTTTTTTTTTTTTGGCAAAATTTTATAAGGAACAGACAAAAAATATGAGGCAAAAATCTGGACATTCTGCAGAAATCTGGATATTTGAGAGGTATGCTTGGTCCCCTTTGGGAAAGGAGAAGAAAAAGGTTGTCCTTATCAGGACTCTTACTTACTGTACAAAGGAGAGTGATAAAGAGCATATATGGCTTATATGGTTTGTGGATGGCTAGCTGCTGCAGTATATACCCCGGGAAGCTCCATTGTGTAGAGTCAAATGCCTCCTTACAATCAGCCACCTCTGCTGTAGACGGGGTTATTCTATTTTTTACTGCTTGAAAGTAGTTTGTTAGTAAATGTGCATGGTTTGTACTGAACATCCCTTCACAAAAGCAGACTGTAATGGATGTGATCAAAAATGCCAGATGAGCATGGTAGCCCACGTTTGCATAAAGTGCTGCATCCAAACTTATCAAGGAAATTGGACAGTAACTACCCACTTGAGAAAGATCTTTCTCAGGCTTAGAGAAGACTACATTGTGAGACTCTTTTAGCATCGGGGAATGTGAGATGCCTTGGTCAGCCAATTTTTAAACACCTTTTAACCATGGAAGCTGAATATACTCAGTTAACTCCTTATATACACTAAATGGCAATCCATCAAGGCTTGGGGTGGTGCCACTAGGGAGACAGTTATATAACATGACAAATTTCCACTGTTTTTAAGGGCTTAGAAAGATGTGATGTAGGTAACGGGAGCGTTAAGAATTCAGAGAAAGACAGGTGATTTTATTACTTGACGTTGAAGCAGATGCAGTATCATGACACGTCTGCATATAAGATTTTATCATTGTTGTGAGGATAAGCCATAATGTGCACTTCGTGCTTAAGGAACTGGATATCTATCAAGGCTTGATGTTTTCTTTTTGCCTAAATTCCAAAAAATGTCCTTGTTTTCCTCAGGGTCCATGCTTGTAGTGCCACTTTGCAGATACAGTGATACTTTTCCTCCTAATACCCTTGCTAGCTGATTTTTTCAGCTTGAATTCTGTAAGGATGGCCTGTTCTCAAAAGCCTCAGAAGTTACACTTGTTTAGGAGAGGTAATACCTCTGATTATAGTTGCTGTATTTATCTAAGAGGTATGACTCTTTTAAAATCAATATAAACTGTAGTTTGAATGTCTCCTACCATGGAAAAATGGACACCGATTCACCAGATTTAATTGTATGAAATTAGGTTACTCCTTTCCTCAAGAGCCTCACTGTTTCTGTACCCCCTCAATGTTAGCAGGTCTGCTCTTCATTTTTTATGACTGACCATGCTATTTGGGATATAGGAGAATGAGCTTATCCCCTCATGATCTAATAAGGGAGAGGCTCTTATACTTAGTGCTGGTACTTTTTGCAGGATGTGGTGGTGCTGCGGTAGGGTTGTCGCCTCACAGTAAGACGCTGTCCGGTTCGATTCTCCACTAGAGCATCTTCTGTGTGGAAACGTGCATGAATGGGCATAACTTCGTTGAAGGTTGTGCGTCAGGGCTGGTAACTCGGCACGTAAAAATCAACTACCAATCATTAGCGGACCGGAGTTCCGCTGTGGCGACCCCCTAACCGGGAAAAGCCGAAAGACAAACAACAGCAACTTTTTGCAGGATGTGAGCAGAGCGAAGTCATTATAGTCTATATGGAGTTTGTTGCTCACACTAGGAGATGTAAATGTTCACTCCTTATTTATATCTCCCACAGGTCTTTCAAGTCAAAGTATTTTGATTGTGTATTAAGAACCCTCTGCAATTGCAGACATTTTCCCCATTCTGGCCAGAACTGTAGAGTCTTTCACATCACTGAAATTCCACACTACAAATTATCCTTGCTGTTTTATTAAACTTTCCAAGCTATTCAAATACTTAAGCAAAAAGACATGGTTGTCCTTATTTGGGCCATGTTCCCAGAAATTTGCAACCCCCATCGTTATCTTTAGCATCATCCGTCTATTTTTCTTAGCCAGTGTTAGACAACAGAAATGATAATTCACCTCACTTGAAACCAGGTGCCAAGCTGCATCCTGCAGATCCCCTATAAAAGTGTTGAGGCACTCCCTGTGCTACCTGGCCACTGTCATCTCTTGAGACAGTATAACATCAGATGCATTTTTTTTAAGATTTTGCTGAGTTGCATTCATTTTGATTTTAGAATTGAGACCATGTATATATCTGGCAGTATAACACTAAAATGAATTCCAGTGAACTCCAATCCAAAGACATACAACATACAAAACTACTATATGGAATCTTAAATTGTATTTTTAAATATGGCACAAGAAAAAATTGACAGCATGGACTTACATTTTGCACGCATGTTTGTGAGAGTTGTTAGTGTCAGGGTCTGTACACACCACAGGCACAACCTACAGAAAGGGTGCTAGGAGGTAGCTATATGCTAACCCAGGGGTAATAAGCAAGACTAAATATAAACAAACTAAATATTGTAGGTGACTTTCTAAAGTATTTTGCTGTTCTTCTTTTTCCAGTTTTAACTTGCATGGCTTTTTGCCAGGCATCAGTAAGAAAATGATGTCAGTTTTAAGTTTGGTTCAATGGACTCTTCATTGTTCAAAAGCTGTTTTATGCATAGGTGTCATAATACATTGTGGAACCTTTAGTGACTTACTGTAGTGCTGTTGCACAGGTGTCATATTACAATGCAGAACCATTAGTGATTCGGTGTGGTAATAGATAAACCCTGGTGAATCACCTCCCTTCCTGATCAATCTTCTAATGAGGTCATTCTGTCTCCCAATTTTAGTGGCCATTTCATTCTCCCAGTTCCAGTGGAAGGAGGGTTAAGCCTGGTCAGATTTTCTGTGGACTGCAGCATATTTACAGGAAACCACTGATAGCTTTGAGTGTTTCTCTGTAGCTTTCAGGAAGTTTGGAAAGTTGCACTGAGCTGGTTGTATTTCTGTAAGTTACAGTAGGTCAACAGCTGTGTTTGTGGATTGCAGGAAAGTCAATGCCACATGGGGGGTGGTTCATGAATGACTTTTTGTCATCTTTGTTGCTTAACAATAAGGACTCCAGGGTAATTGAAGAGAGTATTTCTCCAGCTTCTGGAAGAGATCTGCAGCTCCCTCCTTGCCTTTTCATCCTTTGAATAGTCTTAGTACAATCTGACAGACTGCTCTATCAGTAAGAGCTCTTTGTCTTCCTTTGAAGCACCCAAAAGCCTGATCTTATCTTTATAGTTAAGTAGTTTAAAGACTGTATATCTAGGAGCTCTATTAGGCAGGATAGGTAGTTTATGGGGAAAGTGATAATCAGATTGGTTGGGTTCAGAGCTCTGGGGAGTTGATCCTATAGAAAAGTGATAACATCTGGAGAGTCATGCTTTCTTTCAGTCCCATAAGCCTCTGGTTGTTGTGCTTTCACTCTGTTTTTCAGGTCATCCAGTTTAGATGCAACATATGAATAAATGTACTGTTTTTACTGTCTGTCTCTTATATCTCCTGTACCCTCATGACACTGGTTCCAGCTGTCGGTTACATAAATGATGCTTTTCATATAAGCATACCTCTCAACCTCATAGAGTAAGAAATATGAACAAAGCCATCCATAACAGGGGACAAAGGCCCCAACATAGGGACAATCTAAAATATTGCTCCTACAAACTTAGAAAGTTTATAGAATAACAGGCTTCACATTAGCATGAAATTTCTGAGGGGTATGAAGTCTGAAACTTAAATGTCTGTCAGACTTTAGTCATCAAGGATTTGCTAATGATTTGCCAGAAAACCACAATTCTGTGAGAAATAGAGTACAAATATGAGGCAAAAATCTGGGCAGTCTGTGAAAATCTAGACAATTGAGAGGTATGTTCATAAAATGTTGGATATCCTCATGATTCTGCAAAGCAGTTCCTTTGTTTTAGTTGTGTTGGCTAAACTTTTGTTGAGGACGGCTGTCAACTTGTCCATTTTCTGTTTCAGGGCTGAAAGGGTGAAAGGATGCCTCTGGGTCACCCACATAGCTAGCCAGCTCCAAAAATCCCATAATGGATCCATCATATAAATGATATTCTCCAACCATATTGCCCTCTCTAGCATTTTTCAAGTTGGAGCATTTGTATAAAATAAAAGGAGTACTTGGGAAGCTAAACAACCTATACAGACAGATGTAATCACCTAATTTTTTGTAATCGTTTAAAATCTGCAGTGATAGCCTGCTACTGTCTTGACAACTACTCCCTAACTAGTTGGGATGCATATAAAGGTGCATTAATTGCAATGAGACATGTCATGTAACAATGTCAAATGTTATGCTAATTTCCCTGTGTACTAATGATTATATTGTAATATACTTTGCACAAGCTTATATTAGTATAGTGTAACATACCTGCTTAGAATATCTGCAGAGTTTTTTGTTTTTTTTTCTGTAACCGTTGAAATTTTCCCCAGGCCTTCTCTGATCAAAGACTGCACTCCAGTGATACCTCTTATTTTAAATAGAAATAAATAAATGCAATAAATGTTAACAGCATCTTTCCTGAATCATGGTTTAGGCATTAGCAAGATCCTTCCCGACTATTTAGCTGTTCTTTACTTAGATCATACAGGGTCATATGTTTATATTTTACCATGAAACTGATTTTTAAGCTGGGAAGAGTCAAGAGAACTGAGTTGTCCTTTTAAAACATGTTTTGTTTTCCTCCCCATGACACGTTACATGTTAATGAAATGTCAATTTGTTCCTAGGTTCCTTGGCAGTATCTGTAGCTGATATGACGGCACCAGTTGTGGGCTCCTCTGGAGGGGTTTATGCTCTCATTTCTGCCCATTTAGCCAACATAGTAATGGTAAGACACTAAATGCTGTTAGTGTGTTTGGAAGGTGAACTGTAAAAAGATTTGTCACTTTATATATACAGTACTAATTTCACCTATTTTATTTCAGTTTTATACAAAAAAACAGTTGTTTTCATCTACGCATGAGACCTGCATATCTAATTAGAACAATATGTGCTAATGTGACCTGAAATACCCTGCATGAGTGGGCTGTACATGAATATTTATTATTATTGAATTTTAAGTTGTCATTTAGTGAAAAAGAACAACTTACAGTGAGCATTGCAGGTTTACGAACAAATGTTTTAGGATTTGGCTAGTGGGATTTCAGGACACTATCTGATAGATTCATGCAATATATCTTATGTTGATATCAAAGAAGCACAAAGGCAAAGAAAATTTGCTATTATAGTTTTAGAAAAGGGCTGCTGTTGCATCAGATTGATTTTTATCCCTGCAGATTTTAACTTTTCAGTCACCAAAGGCCCTTCTGTAAAAAGCTGTGAAGGAATGCATCAAAAGATGTTTATAAAATGAGCCTGAAACTCAAAGAACTTAAGTAGTTATATTGTTAGAAAGTACAGTTGGGTAAAATCTTACCAAAACGGTAGATGTCCTTGCCTTCACTGCTGCAGTATTCATTACCATATGGGATTTCCTGCCACAGAAGCCAGGACATCTGGCCAGTCTACCAAAGACTACTTGTTACTTATGTAAAAGGTACACTGAACGTCACCCAAACACTCCTTGCATAGCATAGGGCATAAAGGTGATGTTCAGGCCTACCATAAACAAAACTGATTACCCCAGTAGGAACACCAGTCCAAAGAACCCAAGAGGTAATCTGTACAGCCAGAAAAGCAAGAGACTAGGGGGATGGAGGGAGGGAACGAATATTGCAGCAGCAAAGGCAAGGATATCTACCATTATGGTAAGATTTTACACAACTGTACTATGTCCTTGCATTCACTGCTGCAGTATTCATTACCATACAGGGGACTGAGGAAACTGGGGAGGGGGAAGGAGCAGAAGATTCTCCTAAAATGCCATGAAGAATGGCACTAGCAAAACCAGCTGTAGCTCTAGAGACACCATTTAACTTGTAGTGTTTTGTAAAAGTATGCACAGAAGTCCAGGTAGCCGCTTCAAGAATAAAGTTAGTATATAAGCCCTTGAAAAAACACCAGAAGAAGCCATAACTCTAGTAGAATGAGCCTTAACTGAAGAAGCAAAGCTCTTGCCACGAAAAGTGTAACAAAAGGAAATGCCCTTAGAAATCCAAGAAGGAATAGTTTGCTTGCATACAGAAGTCCCAAAGATCTATGATGAAAAGAAACAAATAACTGATCAGATTTTCTAATAACCTTAGTCCTATCCAAATAAACCCTGAGTTGCCTCTGCACGTCCAAAGTATGCAGCACCTTCTCAGTGCCGTCGTGTGGAGAGGGGAAAAAAGTAGGCAGATTAATAGACTGATTAAGTGATAGCTCATTAACCACCTTAGGCATAAAAGAAAGGTTAGTGCGCAAGGACACTCTGTCCTCATGAAAGATCAAAAAAAGGGGGACAAGCCATAAGGGCATGTAACTCAGACACCCATCTGGCAGAAGTAAGAGCTAACAAGAGAACAGTAATGCAAGGAGGCTGAAGCAGCAGGCTCAAAAGGAGCCTGAGTCAACTTCTCCAAAACAAAGTTAAGATCCCAGGGAGGAGGAATAGGCTTCCTGGGATGTCTAATATTAAGTATACCTTTAAGAAATTGTTTCACTTCAAATCTAAAAGCTAGAGGAGGAGAAAAAGGCAAACAAGCAGCAATAGCTGATAAGTGGGCCTTAATAGAAGAATTGGCCAAATCAGCATTGAGCAATTCACACAAATAAGAAAGAACCAAAGGAATATCCACAGTAAGTGAGTCCAGATTATGAGAGAGACACCAAATAGAAAACCTATTCCATTTGGATAAGTATGATTTCCTAGTAGTAGGTTTCCTGGCCTACTGCAGGACTTGCGGCATATCCTCTGAAAACAGATGTCTATAAGGAATCAAAATCCTATCACCCACAGTGTCAGCTGAAGTGTGGACAGGTGGGGATGGATGAGAGATCCCTTGTCTTGTGTGATTAGATCCACCCTGTGAGGTAGCTTCTGATGATTGCCCTTGGCTAGATGCAGACGTAGAGGGAACTAGTGCTGTCACGGCTAAAATTGGGTCATCAACCAGATTTTGGGAGCATCCTGTTGAATTTTGAACAGGACCTTCCATACCAGAGGACCTGAGACTGTGGCACACAACTGAGGAAGTTGTTTGTTCAGAGAAGAGGCAAAATACCCCACTGGTGGATAATGCCCAGAAACACGTCCCTGTGAAGCATCCATTTGTGGGAATGAGTTAAGGACCTGCTTAGAGTGTCTCCCACAATGTTTTGACCAGAAAGGATATAAACTGCCTGAAGTGTCATTTGATACTTGACAGCAAGATCCCATACCAAAAGTGCCAACTGGCAAAGAAGGTAAGATCTCGTTCCTCCCTGTTTGTTGATATACCACATCAATGTGGTATTGTCTATGAAAACCTTGAGAGGCCCTGGAGAAAAAAGGGATGAAAGGCCTGAAGTGCCAGAAGAAGAGCTCTCATCTCTTTGACATCAATGTGCTTCTTCTGCTGATGAGGCAACCACACCCCCTGTACCTTCAGGGAGCCAAATGTTGCCCTCCATTCCATGTCTGAAGCGTCTGTGAAAAATTCCTGAGAGGGAAGAGGGGGATGAAAAGGGATCCCTGGATTCAGAGACAACTGCTGAATCCACTAGTGAAGTTCCTGTCTGAGACAAGGAAGAAGAGGAACCACAAAGTCTAGAGGATATGCATGTTGGAGTCACACTGACTTCAGAAACCACTGAAACTTTCTTATGTGAAGTTTGGCCAGAGGGAGCATTAGAATGGTGGATACCATGAAACCCAGAGCTCTCAGAAACTCCCTGGTGGTAATGGAAGCCAGAGAAAGAAGAGTCTGAAAGAAAGAAATGAGAGTTGCAGCCTTTGGAGGGGGCAAGGATGCAAGCATTGGCACCGTCTGAATCCTGCAACCCAGAAAAACATGATCCCAAGAAGGAGTCAGAGAAGACTTTTTTGAAAATTATAGTGAACTCCAGGCTCTGAAGAAGAGAAATGGCAAAATGAAGATTTTGCAAAAGGGTCTGTGGAGAGGATCCCCGAATCAACAGGTCTTCTAAGTAAGGAATATTTTGATCCCTTGAAGCCTGCAAAAAGGGGTCACAGGGGCAAGGCATTTGGTGAACACTCATGGGGCAGTAGAAAGGCCAAAGGGCAAAGCCGAGAACTGAAAATGCCAGGAAGCAACAGAAAAATGAAAAAACTACCTGAAAAGAGGATGGATAAGAATATGGAGATAAGCATCCTTGTGATGCAGAGAGACACCATACAGGCCCGAGGGAGCAACAAAGGAAACAGAACCTGAAGGAACAACATCCAAAAGGAAGGCACTTTTAGAAGTGTTTTGATGAGAGAGGTCTAGAATAGATATCCAAGTGTCCTCTTTTCTGGGCACTAGAAACAGTTTGGAGTAGAACCCTTTCCCTCTTTGGGACACAGGCACCTCCTGAATAGTACCCTGAGTCAAGAGATTTTGAAGAACCTCTGGGAAAAAGGGAAGTTTTTCCCGAGGAGGCTGAGGAATGCCCATAAAAGGAGGACAGGATTTCCACACCATAAAGTACACCTGACAAATGATCGACAGAACCCAAGAATCCTGAGTGATCTGAAGCCAAACAGGAAGAGAAAGGCAAAGAGAAAGAGGAATGTGGCTGGAAAGAGACGAATAATTACACAGCACCTGGTTTGTCTGGAAAGGAAAGCTTCAGAGTCCCTGAAAACTGAGTAGCCTTAGTAGGAAGAGCCCATTTGCTACATTCCTACTTTTAGTAAAAAGGATTGCCAAGAACAAAGGTAGGCTTAGTGGAGTAATTTCTCTGAAATTTATGAACGGTAGAAACAAACACGTTTAAGCTCCTGCAAGGCCTTACCCTTATCCTGAAGGGACTTAAACAATCACCAGCAGCTTCCCCAAACAAAAGTTTAGAATCCAGAGGATTATCCATCAACTTAGCTTTAATATCATCAGGTAGAGGCTGATGCCTAAACCAAGAATACCTCCTCATTACTGAACTAAAAACAGCAGCCCTAGAAGAGGCATCTGCTGCATCATAACTACATTTGATAGAAAGATGAATGACTTGAGAGGAAGAAGTCCCTAGCAAGAAAAGAACAGAAGTTTTACCGTCAGAGTCTGGAAAATCAGAAATATGTTGGTAGGCCTGAGAAAGAAGAGCCAACACATACCTAGACATATGGGGTCTGATAATTAATAGGTATAAGAAATAAAGGTCCAGCACCAAATGGAAGTTTCCAAATAGATATAAATTTATTAAATAAACATATCCAAATGACTAAGGGTGTCAAACACCCTCAGTGAAGCACAAAAGTGCTCTGGAAAAAGCAACCAAACCGGTTTCGGCTGTATTAGCCTTCTTCAGTGCACAAGCCAAATCAATAAAAAGAACATACATCAGAGCAGTAGTATTTATATCATCTTTAAAGACATAACAATCAAATAATCATATACTTAATGGATTCCTGTTAAAGACATAATTAAAGATGTTTATTCAAACCTGGGCTAAACAGGCTACCCAGTTTAATTATCCATTTTCTTTCCTTATTATTTAAAATTGTATGCAACCACTTTTGAGGGACCTATCCCCTTTAATTATATCAATAACTTTAAAATAAAAAGAGGCAGAGGGATGCTTAAGTGTATATTTATAAAGTGCACTAGAAAGTTTGTGATTCCTTATGTCACTCATATGTTCAGAAATCCTAATACGTAATGGTCTGCATGTCTGACCCACATAAAAAGCTGAGCAGGGACAGGAGGCCAAATACACCACCCAATCTGAACCACAATTGGCCAAAAACTTTGTCAAACACTCTGTCTGTATTGGGGCTAGTGAATTCCTTAATTTTAAAGACTCTAGAACAGTGTGTGCAATGACCACATGGATGAGCACCACATAACTTGTCACCCAATAACGTTTGTTGTGTAGGTCCAGTTGGGACCTGGGAGGTATGTTTGTAATGGCTCAAAAGTAAGCCCGAATTTCTGCCACATTTAAAGGGAAAAAAGCATCTCTGACCCACCTTGGAAGCTGATTTTGGATCCGATAGTAAAATGTTCCAGTGTTTCTGGATAATATTCATAAAAGATTTGGTGTTGCGTCCATATGTAGTCACCATTCTCAAAACATCCTGATCTTCTGGTGTTTTATCCTTCTTTTTATATTGTAAAAGGTCTTCCCTTGCTTGTGTAGATGTCCAATTACTGGCCATGGCAATATTGCTGGCTTTATACCCCATTACGAAATCGATTGGCTAGGTCCATCTTATATTTATGGAAGGTATTATTATCAGAAGAAATACGTTTTATTCTCAAAAATTGAGATTTGGGGATGTTACGTATCACGTGTGGTGGATGAAGACTACTGGCATGGAGTAAAGAATTATACTGGGGGTGTTTTCTATATATCTGCGTGCTCAAGGTATTATCCTCATTTCTGGTGATGGTCACATCCAAAAAGGTGATTTGCTCCAAATCAAAATTTGCCTTGAACGCAATTCCCCATTTATTTTGATTAAGATATTCAACAAACTCCAAAAGTTAAGCCACATCCGCCTTCCATACCAGCCAGCAATCATCTAGCTATCATCTCCAAATATCTGTTTCCCCCAAATAGATGTTATGATTGGGATTATAGATCAGTTCAGTCTCCAGGTAGGCCATAAACAGATCTGCATAAATGGGGGCAAAATATGCCGCCATCGCAGTGCCCCGTGATTGCCAATAACATTGTCCATGGAAATAAAACACATGTTTTGTAAGGACATGTTCCGTCATACACAACAAAAGAGTATTAAAGCCCGGTGGATATAGGGCACTTTGATCCAAAGAATATTGCAAGGCCAATAGCCCTGCCCAATGTGGAATATTGGTGTATAAGGCGGTCGCATCTAATGTGCAAAGAAGCCAACCTGGTTCCAACTGAGTATTGGAGATGATACCTAGAAATTGGGTGGTATCCTGGATACGTGATCTAATACAAGCCAGGAGAGGTTTCAGGTAGAAAGTAAGATATTCAGATAGGGGTTCGGTTAAGCTGCCCCTCCCTGAAACAGTCGCTCTTCCTTTAACAACTTTAATGAGTATAACATCTCTCATCACAGTCTCTCAAAGACTGAACAAATAGCTTTGGAGGATTTGATAAATAACAAAGATCTGGTCATATTATCAGCTGACATAGAGGGAGCGGTAGTAGTTATGAATTGGGACAGTTATCATCAGGAGGCTCAGAGACAGCTTGGGGATGCCAGGCATTACATGCCCATGCCCCTTGATCCAACAAACAAATTCAAGGTTGAGATTAATAGATTCTTATCTCAGGCTCAACAGGAAGGTATTATTACAGAATTGGACATTTATCATCTTACTGTTAAGGATCCTAGATCACAATATATTTATTTTCTACCGAAAATAGATAAGGATCCCTGTTGTCCGCCAGGAAGAGCGATTGTTTCAGGGAAGGGCAGCTTAACCAAACCCCTATCTGAATATCTTACTTTCCACCTGAAACCTCTCCTGGCTTGTATTAGATCACGTATCCAGCATACCACCCAATTTCTAGGTATCGTCTCCAATACTCAGTTGGAACCAGGTTGGCTTCTTTGCACATTAGATGTGACCGCCTTATACACCAATATTCCACATTGGGTAGGGCTATTGGCCCTGCAATATTGGTTGGATCAAAGTGCCCTATATCCACTGGGCATTAATACTCTTTTGGTGTGTATGACGGAACATGTCCTTACAAAAAATGTGTTTTATTTCCATGGACAATGTTATTAGCAATCACAGGGCACGGCAATGGGGGCATCTTTTGCCCCCATTTATGCAGATCCATTTATGGCCTACCTGGAGACCGAACAGATCTTTAATCCCAATCATAACATCTATTTGGGGGAAATAGATATTTGAAGTCGACACCTAGATGATTGTTGGCTGGTATGGAAGGTGGATGTGTCTTACCTTTTGGAGTTTGTTGAATATCTTAATCAAAATAAATGGGGGATTGAGTTCAAGGCAAATTTTGATTTGGAGCAAATCACCTTTTTGGATGTGACCATCACCAGAAATGAGGATAATACCTTGAGCACACAGATATATAGAAAACACCCCCAGTATAATTCTTTACTCCATACCAGTAGTCTTCATCCACCACATGTGATACATAACATCCCCAAATCTCAATTTTTGAGAATAAAACATATTTCTTCTGAAAATAATACCTTCCATAAATATAAGATGGACCTAGCCAATCGATTTCATAACGGGGTATAAAGCCAGCAATATTGCCATGGCCAGCAATATTGCCATGGCCAGTAATTGGGCATCCACACAAGCTAGGAAGACCTTTTACAATATAAAAGAAGGATAAAACACCAGAAGATCAGGATGTTTTGAGAGTGGTGACTACATATGGACGTAACACCAAATCTTTTAGGAATATTATCCAGAAACATTGGTGCATTTTGCTATCGGATCCAAAATCAGCTTCCAAGGTGGGGTGCTTTTTTCCCTTTAAATGTGGCAGAAGTAAAGGCTCACTTTTGAGCCATTACAAACATACCTCCCAGGTCCCAACTGGACCTACACAACAAACGTTATTGGGTGACAAGATATGTGGTGCTCCTCCATGTGGTCATTGTACACACTGTTCTAGAGTCTTTAAAATTAAGGAATTCACTAGCCCCAAAACAGACAGAGTGTTTGACATAAATTTTTTGGCCAGTTGTGGTTTGTATTGGGTGGTGTATTTGGCCTCCTGTCCCTGCTCAGCTTTTTATGTGGGTCAGACATCCAGACCATTACGCATTAGGATTTCTGAACATATGAGTGACATAAAGAATCACAAACTTTCTAGTGCAATTTATAAATATACACTTAATCATTCCTCTGCCTTTTTTTATTTTACAGTTATTGATATAATTAAAGGGGATAGGTCCCTCAAAAGTGGCTGGCACATAATTTTAAACTATAAGGAAAGAAAATGGATAATTAAATTGGGTAGCCTGTTTAGCCCAGGTTTGAATGAACATCTTTAATTATGTCTTTAATAGGAATCCATTAAGTATATGATTATTTGATTGGTATGTCTTTAAAGATGATATAAATACTACTGCTCTGATATATTTTCTTTTTATTGATTTGGTTTGTGCACTGAAGAAGGCTAATACAGCCGAAACCACTTTGCTTGCTTTTTCCAGTGCACTTTTGTGCTTCACTGGGGGAGTTTGACACCCTTAGTCGTTTGGATATGTTTATTTAATAATTTTATATCTATTTGGCAACTTCCATTTGGTGCTGGCCCTTTATTTCTTATACTTGTTTTTTGGCCTTGGTACTTGCCGTACCTGCATGGAGCTTTGGTTGAGAATGATAATTAATAGCCCTAAAAGCTAGGGTACCAGAAGTGTAAACCTTCTTACCAACATTTCCATAATTCTGCTATGCTTGTCAGAAGGCAATAACTTGGGAGAAGGAAGAAATTGAGATGGCTTAATCAGAGGCTGCAAACAATACAGAGGGGTCAGCAGCAGGACATTTATATAGGAAAGAACAATCCTCATGCACCCTATAAAACATGTCAGGCTCCTTGGGAGCAGGAGCAGAGAATCAGGTGCATGAGAGGCATTGGAAAAACATCAAACAAAGCAGCCAAAACAGGAGGAATAGCTGCAAGTTTAAGGGAGTCCAACTGCAGAAACTCGTAGTACCTCTTATGGATATCATAGACCTGAGCACAATCTCACTTAAAAAAATCCATCATCCTAGAGAATATCCCCCCAAAGGAAACTTCCTCAAAACGAACATCTGGACAAATAGATTCCTCCTTCTCTGACCCAAAGTCCAAAGGAGAAGGAATCTGAGTAGAATGCGTCAGGGATTCATTATCAGAATCTGACCCATCCTCAGAAGAATCCTATTCTCTAGGTCTTTTAAGGGGAGTAGAGGACCAAAGAGGAGCAGGAACCAAAACCCCTTGATGAGGTTCTAAGGACATTAAAGCAGTAAATAGCCCCTGAGTGAAGGTCTGCCAGTCACTTTGTGGATCCCTAGGAGCAGAAGAAACATGTTTAATTTTTTGTTTCTGTTTTAAAGGAACTTCACATCCAAAAAACTGAGAAGGCTCGGACCTGGGACAGCAGTCGATAACTGTGGTAGGAACTTCTTCCCCATCTATAGACTGAGGAACTTCACTAGGCCCCTCAGAGAAACTCAGCCGTGGTTCCCCCTGAACGTCCGAGATGGACACCTGCAAAGCCTCTCCAGACGTGCTGCCAGCTGGACCCTCACCAGCTTATAACACGGTGGTCACGGTAGAGTAATTCAACAACACAACCGGGTGAGCCTCCAGGTTTGTAACAACCTCAGGAGAAACACCTGGCAGAAGCTGAACAGTGGAAGACTCCAGTTGTACCTTTTTCACCTTCTTCTTCCCTAATGGCTGACCCTCAGGGTGGAAGATTCCTTCCATTATATCTTTAGCAAGAAGATTAAGACACTGGTTCTCAAGATACAAGTGAAGGGAAAAAGGGTTTTCAGGACAAACACCTGACAAACGGAACAAGACATATGGTCGTGCGAGGCTCCTAGGCAAAAAAGGCACTTATTGTGGTGGTCTTTATGGGGAATCTGTCTCCCACACTGGCATTTACCATTCCTGGATGACATTAACCTCAAGGAGCACTTAAAAAACAGAAAAAAAACCCTCAACAGGGCACTTATCTGCAACTACAAAGAAGTCAGCAAGCAGGTGTAGGTAGTCCCTAGAGAATGAAAATGCATTCAACTGGCAGAAACAGATGCAGAAAAACAGACAGACGGTGTAATGATACATTCAGAACTGGGCCGAAGAATTTCTGTTTATGGTAGGCCTGAATGTCACCTTTATGCCCTGTGCTACACAAGGAGTATTTGGGTGATGTTAAGTCAGGGAATATGTTTTGCCAGCTTGCAATTAATTCATCAAGTTAAAAACTAGAGCTAAGCCAGCTTTGTGATGCAGAAAGGTAAAGCTGTGACCATCACCAGGAGAACCTAGAATTGATTAGTGACCTGAGCATTGGAGAAGCATGCTGGGGATGGTGAGAGTGAGTGGCTACCATTGGTTCAACCATCTTGGAGGAGATTCGGTCAAGCTTTTTGCTACCCTGACACTCATCAGGAACTGCCAACAGTACAGGGAAATGTCAGGGGTATGCATACTTAGCATGTGTGCTACAGTCAGGGTGGGCAGGTAAGGAAGCATGTATGTTTGGGGCCATAATTGTAATCACCTGTGACAGCTGTCATGGGCATGTTAAAGATGTGGCACATCTGTAAATATTCACTGTGGCTGCCTGGATGATGTCAACCTCCTGTAAGGGATTCTCAACCCACAAGCACGCAAAGAAGAATGAAGGAGTAGAAAACGTTCGCACTTGTCAGGTCCCATAGGGGAACATGTAGGCTGGGAAGGGAAATTGACTGATGGTCAGTAGGCACAGGGGAAGAAAAAGGATATTAATAAAACTGTAATTAGTAATATTTAAATGAAGTGTATACAAGAGATGAGGCCATCCACAGCACTTTCTTGTTATTTATTATTAAATCCTGTTTTTCAGTAAAGTGAAATAAGTGCAAGGTATCAAAACATTTACTGTACTGGTGAAATAAGTGCAAGGTATCAAAACATTTACTGTACTGGTGAAATAAGTGCAAGGCATCAACACATTTACTGTACTGGTGAAATAAGTGCAAGGTATCAAAATATTTACTTTACTGGTTAAATAAGTGCAATATATCAAAACATTTACTGTACTGGTGAAATAAGTGCAAGGTATCAAAACATTTACTGTACTGGTGAAATAAGTGCAAGGTATCAACAAATTTACTGTACTGGTGAAATACATGCAAGGCATCAAAACATTTACTGTACTGGTGAAATAAGTCCAAGGTATCAAAACATTTACTGCGCTGGTTAAATAAGTGCAAGGTATCTAAACATTTACTGTACTGGTGAAATAAGTGCAAGGTATCAACACATTTACTTTACTGGTTAAATAAGTGCAAGGTATCAAAACATTTACTGTACTGGTGAAATAAGTGCAAGGTATCAAAATGTTTACTGCGCTGGTGAAATAAGTGCAATTTATCAAAACATTTAGTGTACTAGTGAAGTAAGTGCAAGGTATCAAAACATTTACTGTACTGACCTGTCAGGGAAGAGAGTGCTGGCAAGATGGTGTCACTGAGATCAGTGTATATATCTTCTTGATGTTTCTGCAGTTTAAGTTAAAAAAATAAATCAAGACACAGGAAAATGTAAAATGAAATATCAGACATGACTTACTGAGGATGTGTTTTTGCAGGGACAGACCCTTACATAATGAACTTCCCCTAGACGTAAATGTATCCTGACTCCAAAGTTCCTATAACCTCTTAGCAAAGGAAGAGGATGACTGCAAAACACACATTAAAAAAAATCAATCTCTTAAGAAGGAGACTGCTGTTAGAACTTAAATAAAGTATGTGGGAGTATATGATTTGCATTCTCTACTTAAATAGCAACACTAAAGTCACCACATCTTGGGGGCAATAACATATTTTTCAGAACCTGTTGATCTTGGAGTACGAGAACAGTTGGCATACACATATACACACATGTATACATGTATATATGTCTATATCTATATCTATATTTGTATCTATCGATATATATATATATATAGACATATTTAAATATACACACACGTGTATACATGTATATATGAGTCCCCTACACATGATCGAAATTTCAG
>NC_056733.1:13073892-13096392 GCF_019279795.1 Protopterus annectens
CATTCTTCTGTCATGCAGTACCCATGACACTCCTTGCCAATTGGTTGCAGCCCTTCTGACTCTAGGTTTGACCTCCACATTCAAATTTCCCTTCTCCTTACCTGCCATCCCAGATACTTGAAGCTGTTAACCTGTTCCATTTTCCCTTCTATCTCAATTCTCAGCTTGTTCTGATTTCCACTATTTGGTGCCATTACAACTGTCTTATCTGTATTCAGCTTCATCCCATGTGCCTTCACTTCTGCATTCCATTCCCCTATCCTTTGTTGATGTTCTTGCTTAGAGTCTGCGTGTAATGCCACATTGCCTGTATACAGCAGCTTTGTTGATCTGCCCTTCTGACCCATTTGCTAAGGCAGTACATCTCCAGTATGAACACTAGTGGGGTCATTGCTGATCCCTGATGTACACCTACTCCCTCTGGAAACTCTCGTTCAGACTGAACAATTTTCATACTTGAGTCACTGAGTCCTTGTACATAGCCTGCAGTAATTCTGCTAGTGTTTTTGGGCTACCAATGTCTCTGGGCTATTTGTACAACAAAATATAATGGCTAAAAACTATCATGGGAATGGAAAGCTAGGCTTCTTGAAAATCCTCACCGATCAATATCCAAGTAAGTACCTATGAAACTATTAAACCATAGATCAAGAATTGTGACTTTTTTAAGCTTAATTAACATCGGCAAGCAGTGTAAAGCTTATCAAGTCTGTGTAGTGATGTACTCTTGATACCATAATTAAAAGGTAATGGTATATAAACTGAGTGTTAATGGAGTTCAGCCTCAAAGTGATGATTTAATATATGATCAGATACTGCTTCAGAAGAAATCCTAGACCATAACTGACATAGGATGTAGATAGGTGACTCTTGGTGGCATGAGGAATAATATCCAGGTGGACAGAGGTTGACCTGAAGAAGTGAGAACACAATAGAGAAAGGCCTGGACTTAAACAACTCCCCAGAGTATGTAAGAAGGATCAGTAAAAGATCAAAGAAAAAGCATAACTGATCATTTACCAAAATAACCTTGAAGAACATAATCCATGTAGAGTAGGGCATCAGTGAATTACACTAAGCCCTTTGGAAACAGCTAATACTTAAAAAGAGGATAAGAAGGGTACCGCCTCATTGTAGGAGTCAGCAAGGACTTTTGTAGGAATGGTAATGGGAAATGGACAGTGTGATGTTCGACTTAAATATTAACATCCTAAAGTCCTTATTCAAACAGGCAAAATGCAATTGCTTCCTTAACAGATGAGTTATGTAAGTATACCCCAAAATTTCCCTTCTCAGTTTACATCCTGTATGCAGTTTACTGCAATTATAAGTGTTTAAAACTGTATATTCTGCATGGCAGTGTTACAGATATACTATAACTACTGTGTGTGCAATTGTAAATACTCAAAAGTTTATATTCTGTCTTACAACAGGAACATTAAAACAGCTATGTGTTACCTTTGATCTGACTGGGAATTTCATTTATCCTTGGGCTGAGCTTGAAAATGGTCTAACAGAATCAGTTCTCTACCCTGGTCAACAAATAAATAAATACATAAGCAATTAAGAGATAGTTAACTGTCAATAAAGGTATTAGATGGGTTGTGGTTTTGATGAGGGCAGTATCAGTTTTGATACTAGGTAAGTATTTATTAAGGTTAAGTGAACTTAAGTGGAAACTTGGAGTATAGATTTCAGTTTTAAACCTTTCATCCCAATTTAATGGGAGAAGTAATACATAACAATCTAATGAAAAATAAAATAATCTATTAAAGAAATTCCTGAATGAATTTACCAGGGATGGCATGCATCTGAAGCAAGTCAATTCAGTCATCTATTCCAGTCTTTTCTGAAATGTCTACAGAAGACCAGAATAGATACATGGTGGCTACTGGTGAGACCACACCAGAGGCATTGGTCAGCACAATGGAAGATGATTTTGGCTTTACCGCTTCTTTTTCCACAACTCGACCGCAGAAGGATTACACAATGGGAATAAATGATTGCATACTTATATTACAAACACAGTCATAATTGTACAGATGCCATACATGCCCTTCTTGTAGGTGAAGCACTTTTGTTCCTGTGACACCCGACCATATTTAGCTGCTGCTGTTCTGCTCCTAGAAAACAAAGAAGGTACTCCTAAGTATGTGAAGAACAGAAAATGATTATAGTCTGTTCCATGCTCTCTCCCGCTGACAAAGCACATCAGGGTAATGCTTTCTGCAGGTCACTGAACAAATCCTGGCATTGTTTACCAGTGTGTAATGCCATTGGCATCATTCACCTTCTCAGCAAGCTCATGCCGGCATCCATCTTCTTCAGTGAGCCACCATACTGGCTCAACAGGCACTGTCTAAAGTTCCTGTGCACACATCGCTGGAGCACTGCATCCTACAGTGCATAGAGTAACCATGACTACTCACACACTTCCATTCAAGAAGCAAAATGGAAGTCCTATGCTTCAGTAGCTTAACTGCCTGTCTAATTAGCCCTTGTTAGTGTGAGATAAAGCACTGGCATTGTTTTGCACAGTACTGCTCCTTACAATACAAATGGAGGCTAGAGGGATTACACCAAAGATTATGTAGACTTGGAGATTCATAGAATTAAGGAAGAAGTCCTGCCTTTTAGAGTACCTCAGTGAGAAAAACAAACCTTGTGGTGGATGTCAGTGACACTGAGGCAGATGTGCTATATGTGTAACTGGGAATCTATGACACTGACATGGCTCTGCACCATCTCTCTATGGCTGTGGGTGTTTCAACCATGTATAATGGAAACCTTGGGAAGGACATTGCCACAGGGGGTATGGGGTTACAGGGATGTATGGTTATATATATGTAAATATATATATATATATATATATATATATATATATATATATATATATAGATATAGATATAGATATATATATATATATATATATATATATATATATATATATATATATATAAGTTTGCTAGAATAACAGATTTTGTGATAACATGCTATAGTGGCATTTTCATCTGTAGCATTGGGCATGCCACAGGAGTTATAGAGGCATGTGTGTGTGTTTGTGTGTGTGTGTGTGTGTGTGTGTGTGTGTGTGTGTGTGTGTGTGTAGACAGACAGTGGTGCATGTGTGTTTCTGCTTTCACAGCTTCTACTAATGGACAGTCCAGAACAACAGGTCAACAGAAGGCTTATGTCACCAGGGACCCTGTGGCTGATGGTGAGAATATTCAAGTGACATGATCCAGTAACACAGTGGAACTGTGTACAACACTGTAGAGGGAGATGTTAAGCATATTCACCATTACAGGGACCACCTGTAGATGTACAGGTGAGCACATAGCTTCACCAGAGCATGACAGACTATTCCTATCTTAGAGCACCTCTCCACCTGTGTCCCCAGCACACCCAGCACTCAAAAAGCACAATACCTGTAAGTTTAGTATAGGCGGTATAAATGGGTTGGCTCTAGGGTCATCCCTGATATGGCTACAACTCTTGGCATTAACCAGAAGATGCATGGGTTAGTGATCAGGCACACTCAGCTGCTACCTACTGCATTGTGGGTATGATGAGTGTACTCTGTGGCTTGTGGAATGATGTGCATCAACTGCACAGCATCTTGGAGTATAAGGACAGGGGCACACAATACCATTGTGCTGTAGTTGCTGATCACATATTGATTCCGCCATCAGGTTTGCCTCCACAGGCTATGCCTTCCACGATCGTGGAAGGATCCAGATGAAAGGAGGTTAGTCAAAGGACATCTCAAGTCAGATTACACAGGCTGTTAGTGAGCTGGCATCACAGTCACCTGTAAGCTCTCAACTCTCCACTCAAAGCTGTCTGTTTCATGTAGGTCATGCGCAGTTGTACTCCTTATAGGTTCATAGGTTCATCGATGTTTACTAGGCTAATAACCACAAGGGCCGTTATAAGCCTAGCCTTGCATCCCAAATCTCTTGACAAGCTGTGGTACCTCCTTCTAAATAACTGGGATTTATCCTCAGGTTACACTGACCTGTTCCTGTAGTTATACTTCCTTCCCTTTGCCTGTGGACACAGTTTACCACCTCAAGTCATGGGCGATAATAAAGTCATGGACAACAGCATTCATCATGATCAACGCATGATGCATCCCATGAAGTGGAAGTTCTCAGTCCAGTAGTTCTTTGCCTTCCCTGCCATGGACCTTATCAAGTGCTGACACCACAGATGAGCACAGTGGACACTCCCAGTAGTCACAGCATGCCAGGTTTACCCCACCACTGAAGGGTGTGATCACAGACTTCTCCCAGCCTCCCATAGTATATGACTACTGTGTTCACTTCCCTTGACTTACCCTATCTCATTAGTTTTGCAGTTGTCTGTCACCTGTGCAAGGAAGAATGACTTTGTCCTACCTACCCCTAGCCTGTGTGGATGTGGTGATGCATAATGTACACTGTAGCCAGTCCATGCATTGCACTGGATAGACTGGGTGTGGTAATGTATGCATTGTTTCACTCTGTGTTGTCTGAGTCATGGTCTACAGTTGTGGACCAGATGCCTCCTTTTTGCCAGTGCTGTAATATATTACACCTACCTCTGCTTCTGCTGTGGTACTGATGATGACTGTTCCTCCCCTGTCTCTCCACCTTGCTCTTCTGTTGCTTGGACACCTGGATGGAAGGTCATGCCAGTATGTTCACCTGCCACTCCATCTTTTTGCTCATTGCCATGCTGTACAACATGGCAAACACAACAGAAATCTTGCTGTAGATGTCTAGACTGTCTTGCAGTGCCCCACATGCATCTAGACAACAGAAGTGTCCCTTAGGTAGGCTGAACACATACTCCATTAGGTTTTGCATTTCTGCTTGTGTTGCATTGTAGGTCATCTCCTACATTGCCTGTGGATTGCAGATGGGAACATCAGCCAGAGCTGTAGAATGTCAACTAGAGCAACACACAGCAACAATATATTATATGTGCTCTAATCCCTGCATATGTATATGCACCTATTAACCAGACTGAGCCTGTGGGAAATCCCCTTGTAGAAGCCTTTGGTATAGGTTTGACATGTAGAAAATAAATGAGTCATGGGAACTGCCTGGGTGGTGGGGCATTACTGACTACCTGGCAGTTCCTGCTGAAGCCTTGCAGGCCCTCTGGAACAAATGGAGGTTTGATAACAATGTGATTACAATCTGTGTCTTCCAGAACCTCAGAGAAATGGCCTATGTCATAAGCTGCCTCCTAATGCTATCACCTCTGCAGTCCTGGGCAGCCAGATATTCCTCTGTACATTTTGTAGCATAATTCTGAGGAGCTGGATTAGGACTGATGAAGTTGAAACCTGCGATACCTCTTACATGTCCCCTGTAGCTAAGATGGGTAAAGTTACACATACATGCATCCACCTCCATTTCACTTTTGGGTGACACAGTTCTGCTAGGTCCCTTATAGTCTTCCTGTTAACATGGAAATGGTCCACAATCTGCTGGCCTGTGAGCTACTGACACTTCATGTGCTCTCTTCACCTCCTCTTGCATGCACAGCTGTGACACACATTGTGACCACTGGGTCTGATGGCAACTGGTAACATATGCTGCTGAGCTACTGTTAATCCTAGTACTTCTCCTCTCATGGACGCCATGAGTCTCACTGATCAAAATGTGTGTTCACAGCAGCACAGTGCAGCCATTTTATACATTTCTGAATCAGTGCACCACTTTGTGTAACATCATTTGCAGTCTTCCTGTGGCTCATTTATGGGCTTTACATATCATCAGCTGCAGACTTCTTCTGGCTCATTTATGTGGAAGCCCTCATTTCTGTGTCATTACACACTCATTAGCATGCACTACATAGCACACTGTTGTGCGACCTGCATGATCGTGCTGAGTATTCGAAGCTCCCACACAATGCATGCTGCTGCTACCTGTGTTGTTTTATATCATGCATTAGTCATCTATGAATCCCAGCCTCTTTTACCTGAGAAGCTGTTGGTTGATGTAAATGAAGATGCAAACTTGAGGAGCCAGATGCAGTTAGGCAAAACTTAACTAATTTCTATCTCATCCAGCAAATCATACCTTTCTTTGCTCAATGATTCTGGACAAAGCTAAAAATAATGAAAGGGACACAGGCCCAAAATCTGGGACAGTTTTTAAGTATTACGTACTTTGAATAGTTAATAGAACAACAGGTTTTGCATTAACATGCATTTTCTGAACAATAATAAGTCTGAAACTCTAATGCCTGTCATCACTGACTGTCTGTAACCATGTAATCCTCAGTTATTTGCCTGAAAATCAAAATGTTTATGAGGGATAGGGCAAAAATACAAGACAAAATCAGGGAAAGCTGAGAGGAGTACATTGCATTTCTACTATAAAGGGAAACTTCACCCAAATTTCTCATTTTAAAGTGCTTTTCATTCCTTTTAATCCACCCTGAAGACTGACACCTGTAAATAAATTCTGTCTTCTTTTGATTTTGCAGGCTCTGTGCAGACCCTTTTGGCTTTCTATGAAATCTTCTATGGTTTCCTTCTGGTATTCGTCACATCATACACTGCTTCATGTGACACCATGAAAGCCCCTGAGTAAGGGAGAAGGAGGCAAGGAAAGCTACATCCTGAATACCTACAGCCTTAACAAGCAAATGACGTCATTGATTCTCAATACAGATAGGGTCACTAAAGCTGCTAAATAGTGTATGTGAACCTAAGAACACTGTTAATTAAATTATCATTCACGATGATGAGTGCAGTCCCTCACATGAAGGGCAGCCGACACCTCAGCATAAAATAATAATGAAAATAATGAGGCGATTAAGCAACTCTTTCTTGGAAAACAATAGAAGTATTCTTAACAGTTTACTACTCCTAAAAGTCAGAGGTAGTCATAGAAAACATTCTAGCATTCTGTCCAAAAACAAAGACTCCAGAAATTCAGAGAACTGTCACTGTAGGTCCATGAAGACACAAGAAAACAGAGATTGCTATGTCATATGAAAGGGAAAAAGACAGAAAAACTCACATTAATATGGCATTCCTGTTAAGCTATACTGTGATATATGATAAACAACAAAGTAAAACTGATGGGTAAGAGGGTAAACATTTGAAATCTTAGGACCTGCTTTGATGAGTCCCAAGATGTGGAAACCAAATGGCTAAAAATACAAACTTACATATACTAAGTCCGAGATCATTCCTCAGAATATTCCTTTTTCTTTGAGATATGATGATCTCATAGTTGGTATATATAAGTTCAGAGAAGTGAGGGGTTACCCCCACATCCAGAGCTGGAACTTGGTTAGATGTGGCCTTGGCAGGCTAATGGACTAGACACCCCCCACCCACATTGATTCCAGGGTCCCATTTACTTCTCACTCTCCCCAGTTACCATAAACACTGTTCAAAACTGTCAGTTTGCATATTATTTTCTTATTTACTTTTTAAATGAAAACAAAGATGTGAATTTAATTTAAAACTTTATTTGTCCTTTGACTAGGTTAGTTCCACTAGGCTAGAGGCCTTTTTTCAGGGGAGACCCTTGGTGGTATTTATACTATTAGGGGAAATTTAGCCAGGACATTGAGGAACTTCTCCCTAAACTTTTCAATAACTCAGGTGGATGTAAAAGATCTCACAGCACCTACCATAAACGCAGGCAGATGGAGCCACAGTTTAGCATTTCATCCAAAGGAATACACACTTATACTGCTCTGCAGTGGCAGCAATTCATCTGCATGGTGTGGGAGTAGAACCCACAGCCTTCTACATGGCAACAGAGATGATCAACATTCGAACTTCTGAAATTCCAATATGGAAATTCTATATTTGCATTTACAATTTTGCAGGGGGAAAGCCCCCTGCACCCCCCACACCTCCTGCAAATCAAATATACTAACTCTGAGATTTCACTACAGTGAAGAAAAGGGTAAATTTCCTGATCCGCACTGTACTGCAATCTCCCTTCATAACGTCAACCTCATATCAGTGAATGAATACTCACTTTCTGTAGTGTAACCCCAGTCACTTTCAGTTCAGCATTACGAACATTTTGACAACGTGCATTTGACCAACCCAGTTTTGAGTAAGTGCCATTCTACATTATGATAGTAAACCCATACACAACACTTTGCTGCTACTTGCAGGTTCTGTTATAATGAAAATGTCCTCTGGCATTCATGCTGCAGTCATCCATATGCTGCTTGGAAGTTACCCATGGCATTCAGTCCAAAAACACCCATGATGAAAGTTACTTGTGGCATTCATTGTGCTGCTGCAAGCATCCATAATGCTTCTTCTTTCAGTCAAGTATTTTAGAAATCAAAATTTCACACATTGTTTGTGTTGCAAGTGCGTGTGTCTTGAAGAAGGAGCAACAGAGAGATGAAATGAGAGTGAGAGGAAGACAGCTGTAAAGAAGTAAATGTAGGAAACTTAAACTTTTTTAATTAAATTAATATTTTGGCCACCCCCTCCCAAGCCAGCAGGCCCTAGGCAGGTCGCCTAGTGTTGGATGTGGTTCTGCCTGTGTCAGGGGGTAAGGGGAGACTCCCCCCGCAAAAAAGAATTTTAAAGGATAAGCATGATGACAAATACTTGCTGTTTTGCTACATTTTTGGTCCTTTTACCCAGCATTTCAATAGCGAGACGAGAAAAAGTTGTTCAGAAGCATTAAGATTGCATTAATAATCACAATATAATAAAAAGTAATTTTGTTTTTCAAATTTGTGAGTGGAGTTATCCTTTTAATGGCATTTGTTTAGCTTCCATGACAAATCAAAGTTCTTTTTGAGAAAAAAGGATGTACCTGTTTTAAGACCTGTAAATTACAATGTATGCAGGAAGCATACTGGATTTGTAGTGAAGTTTCCAGCAGCAGTTCCATGATAAGTGAGCAGTTATCAAAGGAAGCCAGGGCTGTGAACACTGTCACTGTGCCAAAAAAATACCAAAATTGTAGTAGATGTTTGGGCAGTTGAATAATAAGCATCTTATTTTTTCCACTTTCCAGTATATCATCAGATGAGATGTTAAACTGGTGCAACATTAAATGGAAAGCTTTGTGCATTAACTGGAAAATCTATTTTTCACCATGGTACTAATGCCGTTGTTCCACTTGTTTAGTATTATTTTGTAAGTTGTACCCCTAAATAGCCTGATGACGACTGTCACATTTATGTGATTGTTTTTTTTTCTGCCTATCTTTATCCTATGCTGCACTATGTGCCTCTGCAATATGTCATCTTAGATAACAATAAATCAAGCAGTCTTTTCTCTGTTCACTCAGAGTGTAATGAGACATGGACTTTTAAGCTGTCTGTGGAAACAGTATCAGTGTTTCCTTCTTTTTACCAAATTACATTTTAATTACTGATTATTAATAGTAATTATTATTAATGATTACTTTTAATTGACTGCTTTCAATTAATGATTATTTAATTACTATAAGTTATACTATTCGTAATTGTATTATTACTTTCAGTTATTTAATACTATTGATATTTATTAATTATTAATAATTATTAATTTAATTATAATTTCTTAATTAATTTTAATTACAAATTACTAATTTATTTTTACCAGATTCCAATAAAATCAGCCAGTTCATTACTAACTCCCATGATAATAAACACTACTGCCTAACTATCACCAAAGCTAAATGGTTCCCAGGTACATTTGAGAGCTAACCTCCTACTAGGATCAGTAATTCACAAATCCCTTTCTTCTGTGACATCGACCCCTCTTACTGATAAACTTTTCACTGGAACCCTAACATATAATCTCAGGGGTATCTCTCAATCTCAACCCACCTTACTAACTCCAACATGTAAACCTTAGCACTATAAGTGATTAAAGATTTAGATTTAAAGATTAAATAAGATATATGGTGCTTTAGTAAACAACGTTTTAAGAATTTCATGATCTATATAAGCACTGATGTGTCAAATCAGAAGCAAGTAATGTGCTTAGTAGCTAAGCTGCAAATTATAACTGGTATTATTGACTAGTTTTAGATATGCAGATCTGTTTTAGTAAGCTTATACCCAGTACAAACACTAGTGAGTGCAGGTGTTAATACCTATGGCTTACATGCAGTGTTACTTCTAATATTGTTACTGCTTATAACTGATAAAAAATTGCATAAAATTGTTTATTAATAATCAAATCTGTATTTATCCACCTAGCTAGAGTGTTTATAAGAGCAGGAATACACTGTTCTCATGTATATGCTGTACTGAGGTGCCTTAGCAACATTTGACAGCTTATTACTATTTGAACATTATTATGTTTACATATGTCTTCATATAGATACTCTGATCAGATTTCTAGACTTCTATTTAACTACACAAAAATTGTCTTAGTTTGTGGGTGAATAGATATTATCCATATCATTAGTTATATGTTCTCATTCCTTTCCCTTATACACACGCACACTCCTTTTTATTTTTATCCTCCCACTGGGAAACTAGATATGTTTATAATCAATAAGTAAAGAAAAAGGGAACCATCAATACTTTATTGATTTGCTAAATATTCTATGTTAATTTAGAAGCATCTGTAGAACTAATTTAGACCATTTGTTTGATGACTCACCATTTAACTACGTGCCCTTTAAATAACAGAATTACTAAGTAAATAGGTTAAATGAATAATATATGTATTGGGGACAAGTTAGTAGTCAAGCACATTTTTACTTACATCTTTCTTCTTGAATTTCAAATTATTAGAACTCTTGTTTGTTTTTTTGTATTTTGTGGTTAGTTACATTCATATTAGTATTGCATTGACATGTCTGACTATTGTTGATATAATTATTAGCGTATAAGGGAAATTAAAGCCTGATTGGATGAATTGTAAAATTACAAGTTATCTCATCTACAAGTTATTCTCCTTTAATAATTATTGTCTTATGGGCTTGGAAAGAATAGAAAAAGAAGTTAGGATTGTTAGTCTAACAGATTTATTTTTGCCTGTTAGACTAGGAATGTTTTTCATTCTATGTTTAGTGTGGGTTAAATTTTCTATAAGTCTAAATTTTGTTAACATGTTACTATCCAATTTATTTTCTAGTCTTAAAAAGCCTGACTTAAGCCTTTTTCTATCAGTTTTCATGAAAAAACATTGTTGATTAAGATAATTAGAAATTTGCTAAGCAATATAGAGTTAACTCTACAGGAGGAGATTTATGTATTTAGAAAATCAATAATACAAATTCTTTCTCTAGAGGAAATCTGACATGGACCTAACATTGGTGTCTTTAAATACTAATGGCTTAAATAATCTGAATAAGAGATCCAGTTTATTAAGGTGTCTAAAACTAAACAGAGCTCATGTAGTTTTTTCTACAAGGAACTCATTTTAAAATCAATGACAAATTTATATGGGACCCTAATAAATATATAACAGTCTATTCTTCCTATAAATCAAAGACCAGAGGAGTAACAAATTTATGGAAAAATAATTCATTAAATCCAGAAGTTACTTATAAATATGTACACAGGGATGGACTTATAGCCATTGTTTTACTAAAATTTAATAACAGAATGTGGACTTTAGTGAACTTATATTGGTTTCCTGGTATGGAGGTAGGGTTATTAGCTAAGAAACACTTAGATCTTGTTACAACTATTTCTAAGGGTAATATAATAGTAGGAGGTGATTTTAATTGTATCACGGATGTTACAGAAACCACAAATAAGAAGTTCCCTTGACTATCATCTAATGCTAAACTTTTAAAAAATGGACTGAGATGTTCAAATTAAGAGATGTTTATAATGCTATAGGATCTAATTCATTACTTTTTTCACATCAAGATTATACATAAGGCACCCAAACCAGAATAGATAATATATATGTCTCTCAAGATCTATATTCAAGAATTATAAATTTCTCAATACTGCCATGTCCATTCTCGGATCATAACTGCCTTGTACTGGAAATTCATATGGAGTTTAAACCGCTAGTTATTACTTCCAGCATTCCTTCATACAGTACAAAAATCAAAGAATTTAAGCCTTGGTTAATTTCTGAACTTCATTTTTTTCTAGAGATTGATTACAAACCAGAAATTAACACACTTATGGTTTGGGATTCACTAAAAGCCTATATATATATATATATATATATATATATATATATATATATATATATATATATATATATGGTAAAACCATTAGTTGGTTCAAAAATAAAATTAAAGAATGGGAATCAGAATTACAGGAATTGCAAAATCAACTCTTACTACATAAATCCCATAAGAATTTAAACTCTACCAAGAATAAAAAGAAAATAGAAGATGTAAATAAAAAATATAAAGAAATATTATCCCATAAAGCTAACTTAGCTATGGAAAGATTAACAATAAATTCTTATGCTACATCTCCAAAGCATCTACATAGTCTATCCATGAAAGTTAAAATGCAATCCAAAGCCAATAACATTGTTAACATCTTACATGAAAGGAAGGGAAAAAAAGTATCGGACATAGGTGATATCCTGGATGCATTTAAAAACCATTATGCTGAATATCATAAAAGTGAAATAAATATAACTGACATTTGAATCCGGAAAATATAAGCCCTAACATCAAAAGATTTCTGAGGTATTAAAGTTAGAGCTAAAAAATCAATCACACAGAAAGAAATTATGGATAAGATCAAAGAAAGTAAATCTAGTAATGCGCCAGGGATGGATGGTTTAATCATAGAATTATATAAACTACTGTTTCCTACGTCCATAACTTCTCTCTTACATAAAACTTTTCTTGAAGTCCAATCACTTGCAATAATCCCCCATCATGGAGATATTCCTTAATCACTCCTATCTTAAAGGAAAGCAAAGACCCTAATTATTGTAACTCTTATAGACCAATATCTTTGTTGAATAATGGTTATAAAATCTTCATGTCAATTATGGTTAACAGGTTCATAGGGATCACTGCAGTGGCTCTACTAGACAGAGGCACAGGGAACTAATGGCTCTGCTGGACCGAGACACAGGTAACTAATCTAAGGGAGTGGTGAAAGCAAACACATTCTGGCTGGGCTTATAGATGCCCTCTGGCAGATAGCCTAGTACTTACCTATGAACCTATAAGTAGGTACTAGGCTATTGGCCCTAGGGCCTATATAAGGCTAGCCAAAAAGGTACCCTGGCTTTCGCCACCCAAAAAATTATTTTCATGTGCCCCCTGTCAAGCAGAGTCAAAGAAGTGATCCCGGGGTGAATTTCCTATCTCCCTTCCAATCATCAAGATTTTTCTTGAAAAGTGCTAATGAGGAGCTTTGTTTTATATAGATAGGTAGTTTGTTCCAGAGTATGGGAAGCCTCTGGGACAGGAATCTATCCCTCCAGCATGTTCTGTTTATTGTGGTGATAAGGTTTAGGTCCCTAGAGCGTGTAGCTTGGAGGGATTGGGATTTCTTTAAGTGGAGCATGTCCAAACAGCTCTGGGTTTGACATAGCTTTGTATGTTAGGCAGGGATCGCCTCTGAGTAGGTGATATGTGATGGAGTAAAGCTGGAGTTTTTTTAGACGGTCTGCACAGGGCATCTGTTTGAGGCTGGTAATCCTCTTTGTGAGGTATTTCTGTGGCCTTTCCAGTTGTTGTAGATGTCTTGTGAGGTACATACCAAAAGGGGCGCTGAATTCTATAATGGGTCTAATGAGGGATGAGTAGAGGGGAACAATGACCTCTTTTTTCCTGGAATTGTTACTAGAATGAAAATCGCGCTGTCTAAAATAATTATCAATGATCATACTGGTTTCATATATAATAGACATACGCAGGACAATATTAAAAGGATACTAATGCTAATTGATTATTTAAACAGAGAAAATCAAGGAGCATTGATAATTGGTCTGGACATAGAAAGGGCCTTTGAGTCTTTAAACTGGGACTTTTTAGTTAAAGTTTTACATATATTTGATTTTCCTCTCTCTGTTATCACCCTTATAAAGAACGTTTTGAAAATAACTTAGCATTTGTTAAAATAGGACCTTTTACTCCTGAAGCAATTCAGATCAGTAGAGGTACTAAACAAAGTTGCCCCATGTCACTTTTATTTGCATTGGCTATAGAGATACTTGCCATCTTAATATGCAACAATCCAAAAATAAAAGGTATAGATGTATATGACCAATATAACTCCAAAATAATGTTGTTTAATGATGATGTGCTTCTTACTTTACCTAACTCTAAAGCGTTAGATAAAGTAGACTTATTAATAGGAAACTTCCAAAAGATCTCAGGTCTCTACTTTAATAAATCAAAATCAAAATTCTTGATGTTAAATAAAAAAGGAAATACAAGTACTTGAAAATCGCATTATTGGTAACCAAGTTTCAGCTTTAAAAACACGAAAAAGCCAAGGAAAACGTTGCACCAGGCGTATAGCAAAATAGCAAAGTAGTAATCCACTCGCTGCCAAACACAATGTCAGGTGAAATAAAATCAGCAACAGTTCGCAACTATAACGTATAACTTTAACATATGTGAACTGTTGCTGATTTTATTTCACCTGACATTGTGTTTGGCAGCGAGTGGATTACTACTTTGCTATTTTGCAACGCTTTCCTTTCATTTTCATAGTTTGTTCGGCTTTTTTGGAATTCAAGTTTCAGCTTTAAACTATTTGGGGATTGTCCTGTGTGAGAATAACGCAGAAATACTAAATACCAATTAGACCAACATTATAGATTTAATTAAAACATAAGTTGAATAAATGGAATAATATGTTCATAACATTCGAAGATAGATTACAGTTGATAAAAATGGTCCTACTGTGTAAAGTAATGTATGTAGTTCAGGCTCTTTTATTATTACCTGAAAAAAGATTTCTTAAAGAGATCACGTCAATCTTGTTAAAATTTTTATGGTAGCCTAACAAAAAGTAGAGTTGCATTTTCTCATCATATTAGACAATGGGAGCGGGGGGGGGGGGCTAAAATTTCCAGATATTGAATCATACATAAGGGCTTCTATACTTAAAACTGTGATAGATTAGGTAAATCCTAATTATTCTTCTAATTGGAAATTCAATCTTACATTCAATCTTGCTAATGAATGAAAATACTTTATCAAAAAATCTCTTAGCCACAGATAAAGATAATAGAATATGGTACCCTCTGAGTATAAACTTAAAATATAGTGTAGCAAAACCTACCAAACAAAATCTAATAAACCATATTTTTGATGTCTTCAGGAAATTTATTAATATGAATATAGACACAAAGCTTTAGTTTGCATTTTTAATTCCATTCAGTATTACAAGGAATTTCCTTGATAGGGTGCACAGAAAGATTTTTACATACTGGGAACATAACAATTTAATATGTTGGTTTCATTGCATAAAAAATCAACAAGTCTTGGAAGCACAATATTAATTGTCAGCTTATGGATTAACTTCTCATGACTGGTTAATATCACAGAGTGTTTTAACATATTCTAAGGCGCTATGTAGAATAGCAAATAATTCATCTCTTAAAAGTATTCCAAAATTTATAATTTGGTTGTTTAAAATTATTTACAACAGTGCTAATATAAAGAACAAGTTATTGTATTTATATAAAGTAATAATTGCTTATAAAACAGCTCCTAAAGTATCTTATTGGCAATATGTAACTAAAGATATATTGGCCCCCTTATCACCAGAAGATAAGTCAGATATCTTACCTTCAGTTAAGCTAACATCCTACTCACAATATTGGAGAATATTTAATTGGAAATATCTTCATAGATCCTTTTTAACTCCTGATAACATGTCAGAAATCAACTCTTCTAGTAACGCGTTATGCTGGAGATGTCAATCATCAACTAATGCAGACTGGTCCCATATTTTTTATGATTGTACCAATACTAAAAGATATTGGAATGGGATTGGTATTTTTTTAATAAGCAATATAAACAGATTAATTTGTTTTGACCAAACCTTTAATTTTATTGAATGTAATTAAAAGTTCTCATTTGAAAAAAATAGATTTGCATTTGCTATGGACAATACTAGCAATAGTTAGGAAATGTATAACTAGGAGATGGAATTCCAACACAGGGCCCACCACCATGAAGGATTTTTTATGTTCACTGAAAAAGTCTGCATTAATGGAGATCAAAATTAAAGAACTAAGAATCCATCCTAAGCCATTAGTAAATAATCCGTGGAGGGAAGGTTTTGACTTTGATTGATACCTTGCAACTGGAATCAGTCTCTTCCTGATAATCTATGCACAATGTACTATGATTATTATCTGTATTTAGATCTGTTATTTTAATCTGCTATAGTCAGGCTTGATGTAAATATTATATACAGTTAAGTAATTACTTATTAAAATGTAAACAAATTTTCATTATGCTGTATGTTTAAAATAAAAACTATTTGAGAAAAAAATGTAAACCTTATTGCACTGACCGTGCATTCTCCATCTTAACTCCTCTCTCAGTCCGAGATATGTAAAAGTACTTAGACTTCAGACAACAGTTCAAGGAACACCTCATCACCCAAGCAAAATACAGCTGCACTCACTCAGGTCATGTTAAAAGAACCCTGCAGCTCCCTCACATACCCCTTTATCTGTACTTCATCCTTCCTTAACTCATCTTGTCATCCCCTTATTACTGTCTCTCATTCATCCTTCTTCCCATTTTTCTTTGCATCTCTGTCTATTCCTCCTCCTTCTGCATGCCCGTCTCACTTTTTTCTGTTGTTTCCCCATAGTATCCCCTATGCCAACTATTCTCACTTATTTCTTCTAATGTCTGTATACCTCCCTATATAATGATATGCTGCTATCCCTCTAGCATAAGCTATCTCAGTCATTATGGCTACATCTTATCCATAAAGCTCTGTTACACATAATTTCATTTTTCCATCCATGTTTTAACATTGTAAACTGCTTGTTGAACTAAATGTTGTAGCATATTCTTGTATCTGTAAATATGTATATGTCTTGTTTTTTTAGAGTATCCTTGTATCTGTAAATATGCTTTACTCATTTCTTATGAGATCCTATTCACCTGGGCTGTGCCTGCAAGTGGTCCATTGCGATCAGTGCTCTACTGTGGTAAACAAATATAAATAAATAAATAAATAAATATCACAGTATACTTGGTAATGTCCATTTATTGATTTTGACAACTTCTAGGTATTGAGTTTAGTAAAACTTATATGATTTTTCTTATTTATTTATTTATTGCCATTTGTTTACCCGGAAAGTCCAAATGGATAATTTTATCCGTTTTCAGAAGAGGCCTGGGAAGAAAAGCTCCACAAATAAAAGAACAGAGAATACAGATACACAGGTGAAAATTGACATCACATTACAGTGTACTGTAATGACATGTAGAGAACACAGAAGCCTATTCTGAATTGCTTTCAGAAACTATGTACATCCTTGGCAGTGGCTGCATAGAGGTTGCTGTAGCTACCAGAAATAAGCTAGAAAATAGCCCCAGAAACAAATCCCCCGCTGGCATCCCAAATTAAACAGGGCATACAATAAAAGGAAAAAATGATGGCAAAACTCAGAAAGGGTGATTCCCATGGAAATAAAAACTCTGTTATCAAACTTAATAGGCAACTAAGAGATCTAATTAGATCAAACAATGCCAACTTCGAGGTTAAGATAGCCTCCCACATGAAAGATAACCATTCTTCAGCTATGCCAGAAACTTCAAGAGCAGCACACAGCAATGTGCTGAACTGGTGGTTAATGGTGCCACATTCACCGAACCTGACAATATAGTGATCTTGTTAGTGGGCAAGTTCAGTTCCAACTTTACCCCCTTCTCACACCCAACCACCCCCCCAAAAAAATACCTTGAAACCTAACTCCCCTAACTATAACTAGGGGATATGTACTGGCAGTGCTCACTAAAGCCAAGAACCCAGCCTCAGTGGACCCTGACAACATCCCAAAATGCCTCTTGAACAGTCTAAAATATGACTTATCAGGACCCCTGGAGTCACTTTTTAACTACAGTCGTAAAACAGAATTTGTGCCATAAGAATGGACGACTGTGACTGTCATTCCCCTTCATAAGGGAGGACTTTCAACAGATCCTGAAAACTACAGACCTATTAGTCTGACTAAGTCTTATTTGAAAAGCCTTGGAAAGAATTATCATGGAAATTATCAAAAAGGACATAGGAGACCTCTATACACTGACTCCACCCAAGTTTAGTTTTGTCAAAGGAAGGTCATGCTTACTGAACCTGGTGGATGGACCTCTTTGAAAAGGTCACTAAGACAATGGATGAGGGAAAAATGTTATGTACTGCCTACCTAAATCTGGCTAAAGCATTTGATACAATACCCCACTCGGACATTGTCAGCAAACTTATGGAACTAGGCATAAACCCCTCTAAAACATATTAGGGTGCATTCTGATTTAAACCTAAAGTGCCACTGACTGCAGTTCTCATTGGTGTTACTATATTTAATGTCTGAAGTTTAGGCTCTTCCTTTAAAGGTGGTCTCCACTGCACAATTTCATAGTTCCACATACAGAGCAGCACTGTGACATGTTAGTAAGTGCTCCTGCAGGTTTACAGTTCTCAGCTAACCTGTAGAAGCTCTGCTGTAAATTCCAAACCATTTTCACACCTTAACTGACTTGTTTTATAAAAAAAAAAAAACTAAAACACCTGCTATCTTCATAAGTTTAATATTTAAATGCTTTTGAAAAAATGTTAACTGCTTCTATGAGCAATTTTCAGATGGCATTCTGGGTTCGACTAGTCTGCACATGCCCTGTAAGATTTGTCACAACTCTTTTATGATCTGGAATGTTATTGTCTGCATAATGCACTTCTTCTTTTTTGGTATATGCCTATTGAATAATTTTAAAGTAATATCCACATTTATCTATTTTGTTACCCAGGTTTCTTACTTTGCTGCCCTTAGGTACGTACTCAACACAAAACCTAATTATGATTCTTCTAGAATCTTTCAGCCTTACAGAATGTATTCTAAAAACAAAATTTTGATAGTTCATGTTTTCTTTACTTGAAAAGTTACTGTTGTTTTAAATATTGTTGCACACATTCGCCTACAAAGTAATTGTTTACCTGTACCAACACACCTACCCCTTGCAAGATGTTTTCTTATTACACAACTCTATTAATGTTCTGTTTGTATCTTTCCAAGTAGCCCCAATTAACATTAACAAGTAACATTAAGAATTGCTTAGTTCTGGCTTTAAATAACTAATTAAGTCAATTTTCAGTTTGAAACATGCTGACTAGCCTTTTTATTTGACTATATAGGCATAAACAACTTGATATGCTTCTCATAAATGTATATTGAATAATATGTAAAAATTTCCACTACCTATAAAATTTACTTGCATATCAAAATACTGTCCCCCCTTCTGTTTATGCATCAACAGTTCATTTAAAATACTTACATAAAAGTCAGCTGCAGTAGTACACATAGACTGCTTCAGATTGCTTTCCTTCAATGATTAGTTTACCAAGAGTCAGTCTTTTCACTCACTTCAGAATTTTAACATTAAATCGCTAAGTTAAATTGCCAACATTACTGCATAGTGTTACAATTACTTTAATTCTGTCTACTCTTAAACGAAAATCATTTGATGTAATTATTTTTCCTGTGTACATTCCATGTAAGGCAATTGCATGTTGCCCATTGTAATATTTGGATATTAATATGTTATTTTGATAAGCACACACCAATTCCTGACACATTTCCTTTGAGTTAGTTATTGTAATAACTTTCTATTGAATAGTTCCTTCAATAATCTGCATGGCTTTCTGATACTTGTAATTTTACGATATATAGCTTTTTGTAGTAGAATAGGGTACATAGATTCATAGCGTGTGGCCTACAGGAGAGGTAAGAGCTTGCATGCTGTAACTCATTGTGTTAACTTTCTGTTTCTATCACCTCAAGAGGTGTTAAAGGCACACTTATATGTTATATTTCTTCTAGAAAATGCAATATTGTTTTCATAGGTGAAGAATTTCTTTTAGCAAGTGCAAGATTTTTCCACAAATAAGGAAGTCTCTGTTATATTCTTTTTGGAAGCTAGCCCAGAGAATTGAGATAGTGAGCTGTTAATGAGCTGTTTCCTGTAATCAAGGGTTTGATTCCTTCAGCTTCCATTTGCCTGTTGCATAACCATGAGCAAGTCACTTAAACAGTCAGTACTCTCGGGTTGCCCCTGAAAAGGGATACTTGTGTCCAGTGGGATTATCGGTTTAGCAGATTAATAAATAAAAATACATACATTTGCCATTCACTTTAAGATTGTTATGATCACTTTGAAAAAAATGCTAACCCCATTGTTGATAGCTGACCATTAAGAAGTTGCTTTGATAAATGCACACTGTTTTTAATACACTTAAATAAATTGTATACATAGTGTTATGGTATTTGACCATTAGGAAGTTTCATTGTTAGTTTAATATTCTAGTTATTGCTTTGAAAGTCTGCATACATTATAATTAGAAACTGTACCGCATGCAATGATAAAGTCAACCTTTTGTACCCTAAAATCCCAGTTAATCATTTCATGGAAGAATTGTTCTGTTTGACATGTACTTGTATCTCCATTTTTACTGAGTAATTTACTTACACTGACACATAGTCTGCCTTCCTGATTAGAGTTAGGTTTCTTCTCACCCATACCTGCACAATGTATTTTCCCCATATTCAGCATAATTATTCGGTTCACGAATGGAGATGGCTGTTGCATAAATCACTCGATCTCATCATTGTGTGCATAGTTACATAAACATTAATAAATGCATTAAGTCAAAATTATTTGCACCAGAGCCAGATCATGGTCAAAATTGGGGCCCTAGGCAGGGTAGTGGATTGGGTAGCTATTTCTCCCCGGTTGCCACAAACACTGTTCATACCTCTGTGTGTGTACTGTTTCCTGCTTTACTTCTACAATGATTACAGATATTTGGATTTAATTTTAATCTTTTACTTCAAATTTTATACCACAAACACTGATAGACATTTGCTAAACAAACCAATGCAGTCTCACAATGAAAATAGACTTAGCATTAAAACTTCTCTGCCCTTGAAACTCACATCCATTGAAACATCATTAAAATTCACATTCAAAGAAAATGCATCTGGCCAGTGGTGGATAAAGTTTACCTTTGGGCTGTTTTCAAATCATAGGCTCCTTGCACACATTTTTAGGACCATGCAAATATGTGAGAGTTCTTTGATTCACCTTCCTGATTGTATTAAATTATATTCCTTGTATAATACAGCACCACTTGTTAGACTTGTTTGAAATGTATAGTTTTGAACATTTTTCCAGTAAGCAATGAAACAAAACACATGAACCATTAATGACAAAGCTTCCCAATTCAGAACATTTCAACCATAAAAGCCAACTCAAACTTCTGTCATTACAGTCCACCAATACCAGTCAATATGCACAACCTCTGCAGAAGTAAAAGCCATCTGAATAATTCCACATTAAAGAGATCTGTAACTATTGAAAAGGTTGCTGCTAGCAAACAACTTTATATTTCAGTGTTTCATCTACAAATTCAGTGCCTGCTTTCCCTTGAAGAATAAATTGACTATGTTACGTAAAAAATGGCAAGCTGGTAATATTCCAATAGGGAATGGATGGCAAACTGATAAGAGGTTCATAGTTACTAGGCATCTCATCCAGAGGAGGACATACTCAGGACTGTAGTAGCCCACCCCCCTTAAAGTACAACACAGTATTAGCAATCCATCTACATGCTATGGAGTAGAACCCACAGCCTTCTGCATAAAAAGCAAGCATGCTACCTGTTGGGCTACTAACAATGATTTTCAGTTCTGTAGCACAATAGTGATACCATTATCTAAACAAAACAGTTGCACATTGTAAACCGACTTATCATAAGTAACAGTAAATGTCTTTTCCCTTGTGTTAGGATGCCACAATGCTGTTTGAGTAGTTTTTATTAAACTACTTTTTGTTTGAACTCAGTCTACTTGCTGCTGGCTCATTTTTGCTTTTTCCCTTGAAGCTCACAATTCACTGAAAATGCATTTAAAACTAAATTCACTGAAAAATGCACTTGAAACTCAATTCCTTGAAAATGCACCTGAAACTCAATTCCTTGAAAATGCACCTGAAACTCAATTCCTTGAAATATGCACTTGAAACTCAGTTCCTTGAAAACTGTGGCCTAGTAGTTGAGGTAGAGGATTTAGGCTATTGTTTCCTGTAACTAAGGTACAGGGTTTGAACCTGAGCAAATAACTAACTACTTGCTATCCCTAACTAGGGCATTTCACACTCACACACTTACCTACCATACCTCTCAACCTCTTAGTGCAAGAAATCTGGATAAAACCAAGACAAAGGCTCAAAAATAGGGACAGACTTTAAACATTGCACTCATGAAATTAGAAAGTTGCTAGAATTAACAGGATGTATGTTAGTAGGCATTTTGTAAAGGATATGAAGTATGAAACTGAAATATCTATCTGTCATTATTTAGTAAGTTCAATCCTCGATG
>NC_056733.1:13098892-13273892 GCF_019279795.1 Protopterus annectens
GCACCCCCCATACCCCCCTAATTATGTATACTAACACCAGGATCGCACTACAGTGGGGAAAAGGACATATACCTTTGACTTGCCTTGTCAGTGAAATGAGTTTTAGGTGAAATGGTCTTTAGGTGAAGTGATATGAATCCATATAAATATATATATATATATATATATATATATATATATATATATATATATATATATATATATATATATATATATATACATTTTCCAGCAGTTCCACTCTTGGATGAACATGTATAGTTGAAACTCCTTGTGAAGTAAACTGTTGTGTTAAGCATATATTTGTGACTTAGGCTAAGGCTGCTTTAAACATTACCTGCAGGGTTATAATTCTAAACTGTCAATGCCTTTAGAACTGCTTTTGTATTTTAGTTCAGTTTGCTCATTTTATCTATTCAGAATTCTATAGCATGCAAAGAAAACCATGCACACAAAAATGTGCTAGTAAGAAAAAAAAAATCTTTACTTACAGTTAACTTTTTCTCTCTTCTTCCCCTCCCCAAAGCATTTTTTGAACATTAATGACATAATGGCATATGTTTTAGAGTCCCCCACAAGTCCACCAAATTCTGAAAAGGTCCAATATTTCCAGATTTTCTTGCTCTGTTATATTTCACACATAATTATTGCATGGTAATCCCACATTAAGTTATTGGTTTTATTACTGTTCATCTCCATCTCCCAAATCCTGTCTGCTTCATTTTCAATATACTCACAATTCTTTTAGTCAACTCTCGTGTTCCCTTCCTTAACTCCAACATTTTCTGGTGAAACACTGGAAAAAGTTTCACAGGTATAGTCTCTCTGTGGTCTTTATTACCAGAAGAACAAGAAGCAGAATCTTTTTTTGTTTCACAGCTCATTTTTTTGGACGAACTTTTGTGTTTTCCTCCTTAGTATGTACTTCATCAAAAAATGATTTTGTCCCTCTAAGGAATAATACTTTGAAGACAGCTGGATATAACAGTTTGAATCTCAACAGTCACTGAATAGTGGAATAAATTTGCGTATCTTCTGCCTGGTGTACAATTAGTAATCATTCTCCACACTCCGCTGTCTCCCATTTTTAGTGGTTTGTCCTTCTGCCACAGATTTGTCAAAATCAACTCCATATGTCGGTAGGATTGCATCTTTACTATTAAAAGTCTAGGTTGCTTTCTCATAGCTACGTTTGGAGCATACACATGGTGTGCCTTTAGAGCAACAACTACTACTGTGGAATACCAGTCCAGTTGCTTATTTGTGCAAAATGAATGCAGTCTGTCCCTTCCAGATTCTCTGGTATAGCTGAAAATCTCAGTTTTTCCCTACATGCTCTTGTCCTCTAATTCTGTTATTTTTGAAACATCTCTTTCTGAGCAGTCTCATAATCAGCCAGGATTTTCTTTATTTCAACCTCTGATTTTTGCAGCTTTATTACCTCATCTGAATATTTGTTTAAAGCTCCTTCCATTTTTCCAGCCTTTTGTTGTTTGTGTTGAAATACTCCTTCAGTGTTTCATTTATTTTAACTGGGTCTGTGTGCAGTTGTCTTTTGTCTTCCTGTAGGTTACTGCAATTTATGTCTGGAGGTTGCATTGCTTTCTGTTGAACAGCTGCAGAACTTTCCCCAGTCAGTGGTTCTTCCTCACTTTTTGTAGCTGATTTTTTCCCAGGTCATCTGTATTTCTTTTTTCCTGGCATCCAGGCAGTACACTTAATAACCAGTTACTGAAATTTACCCATAAACACAAGTCTACTGGCCTTCTTTGCTGAATTTCTGTTTTCACACAGGGAGAGCTAAAAGTAAGCTGTTGCTCAATGTGCAGCCATCTTAGAAGTCCTCAACTGTTCAGAATTCTAGGTCTTATATTTGCACTGTGCTAAAGCAGTTTCACAACCCACTATCATGTTCCCATTGTGCTCTTAAACATCATGGCTGTTGATTTGCCCAGACAATATGTTGCTTAAATCTCACTCTCCCACCCCCATCTTATTCTCGCCTACTAGTTGCAAACAGTTGAGGTACATAGGCTTATTTGAGGAAAGAAAGGAACTGTCTCAGGATGTGGACTAGTTGTGCTAATAGGTGACGATGGGGAGAAAAGAAACAAAATTGACATGTTGTCGCTGCATGCTGATAAGAAAGAAGACAGATTAGACGGAGGTCTGTCTAAAAAGACTGGCAGAGAAGAAAAAGGTTGAGGGAGATATACAACATGTAATGAAATAAAGGGAGTGGTAGAGAGACTGAAAGAGAGAGGCAAGCTATTGCAAGGAATTGTTTAGGCAGGCTCAGCCGGGGAGGATAGTGGGTAGGGTCAACACAGGACGACCTGGAATGGATTTCCAGGGTAGAACTGGGGGGAGGGGGGTTCTTGATCACAAGGGGTTATCACCAAACCAAACTGTAATCTAAACACAATACACAAGCTTTTTCCTAAAATTAGCAAAAGTATAATAACATGTATTCTGCCAATTACAATTGAGATTTTTAAGATTTCAAGTAGGGCAGACTAATAGGCAAACTGTGTTCTTCTGCCATCACGTCCATGTAATGTAATACAATGTAATGGGATGCATTGTGATATAAAGTACGTAATGTATTGTAGTATAATGTGATGTAATGTGCAGTACAAAGTAATGTTACATCATATCCTGTAAATTCAGTTCCATTGTATCTCATCAAGATTAAATAGATCAAAAATTCAACCAGATGAAACAAACCTGTGGAAGCTTCAACCATACAAAGATGTTTTGGTAGGGGAGCAAGCCTCTCTAAACTTTTACACCAACCACACTGCCACAGTATCTGCCACAGTATCCCACAACTGAGTAGAAACTCTTTGAATCACTGCTGGTACACAGATGCAGACTGCACCAGCAGTGTTTCCCTATGGAGAACAGTGACTAATGAGCTGCAAATCAGAGAAGTATATTGGTCAAGGGGAACTTAGTCCACTTTATACTCAACCAAATATAGGGAAGCTTGGGAAGCTTGTAACATAATTTTATTTAAAGCACATAAACATTTTTAAAGGGAGCTGCTAGATTGTGCAGTGACCAGCTGTGCAATAATGTACAGCTGGTTAAAATGCACATTGATTACTGCATGGAAAATTTCCATTTCTCACAGTGCAGTGACCTGGAGTAAAGTGGGTGCAAGGGTGGGATTGTTGGGTATCACATTTCTTACCACTGCTGAGATGCTTAAGTTTCATGTCCCATTGTTTGTCTTATTTCTTATGTTCTACCTGGCTGTATAGCTTCTATTAATGTATGTAAAAGCCCTTTACATCAAGATGAGTCTCTTGTAAACATACACACTGTGGGTGAAATATGCTAATATAAGTAATTTCTGCAGGCCAGTCAATCCATTGATACTCCAGGATAAAACCAAAAAAGACATTGACATATATAGCAAAAATGTATATATTTAATTAGAAGAATCCCCCTGTAGCCTAGAACAGACTGAGAAAACTACAGTATCATTAATAGTGAGTCAGTGCCAAAGTAATATGTAAACCAACCTAAGCATTAATAAAGATCGTTGAACTATATACACATTTAAAATGGGATCTAAAAAGAAGACGATACCCTACTTAGAATGCACCTGGTTGGTGCCCAAGGATGCCCCTGTAAAGGAGGCTTCTGATGTGAAACACTACCCAATCTAATGTGTATGAGTCTGTATTCTGCCCCATCCCTTATCCCGGTGGTAGCATACCGTGAACTTTCAGAATAAATGATATGACACTAGTTGAGAGCAAAAGGTTAGGGCCATACTGAGAAGGTGAAAAAGATTGCACTAATTCTAGGGCTAGTAGTCCATGGAAACATACCATGACAATCCTTAGCCACTCACCCTGTTGAACCTATAAAATCCAACAGATGTCCTACAGACAGTATAGATTGTTTAGAGTTCCATAAACACATACAATCTCAAACAAATATCTTTATTATACCTAACAAAGCCTTCACTTTGATGTTTGTCTTAGAAATAAAAACCACTCCTTCAACATCACTCTTACATTTCAAACTGGATAAAGAAAAGATGTGCCATCATCTCCAGTTATCATAGCCACCACTAACAACCCAGTGACAGTCATTTTACAAGGTTATACCCTCCAGTGTTTTCGTTCAGTAACAGTATCCTGAAGCATTCATCTTTTCCTGTTCACCCCTGTCTATAGCTGTCTAAATTCAGCATAAACATTTAGCTGTTTAGATTTTAAGTAATTGGAAAATTGGAATAAAAGTCTCCTGTGCAACACTGAACCAGTAAAAAAAGCGAAACAGTTAAAAGCGGCTAAACAGAGAAAGCACTCTACTCTCCAGTCTATTTGAATCAGAGCTAAATATGAGCAATCTGAATGAGCATGCTCAGTCACCATAGTAACTAGAAACAGCTTTGATGTAGATCTTACTGTGATGTCCCTCCTCTAGGCCAGTAATCAAGGAGCCTCAATCCTCCCCTCTGACACTGGTTCAGGACGTTCACTTGGAACAAAGATAGATGCACACAGTATTTCCAGATGCAGTTCTCTGCAGGAATCACCATTTCTCTTAAGAGCACACAGGGAGCACACTCAGTCCTGGGTTTGGGTTTCCATCTCACTCTCCATGCCCCAAATAAGACACCCCACTGACACAGCTATAGAGGTGAGTCCTCAGAGGAGTGTTCCAAGCCAAGTCCTCCACCGCCCTCTCTGTGAAACCAGTGCTCTATGTCCCTGCTCCAAGTAGCTGACACACACACACTCTTTGAGCTTTGATTTTCACACACACCCACACAAACATACACACACACACACACACACACACACACACACACACACACACACACACACACACACACACACACACACACACACACACACCTGGGAAGGGCTGGTACAGATTTACCCATTATGCCGTCTCTACCCAGACTAAAATGTAGATACTGCCACCAGAACACTCCAAAGCCATCTAATCTAAGGGTTTTACCAGGGTATCCAATTCTACTTAGTAAAATGAATACTAATACCAATGGTAGTGTTTGACCAATGCAGCAGGGTTTTCAGGAGTGGCTACAGTTGTTGTGTCTTTTGGCTTTTCCTGGTTAGGGGTCGCCACAGTGGAACTCTGGTCTGCTAATGATTGGCAGTAGATTTTTATGTGCCGAGTTGCCAGCCCTGATGCAAAACCTTCAACGAAGGTACACCCATTCATGCATTTCTCCACACAGAAGACGTTCTAGCTGAGAATCGAACCGGACAACGTCTTACTGTGAGGTGACAATGCTACCGCAGCACCACCACCGCAGTCAGGAGTGGCCACAGTGTGACCACTTAAATATAAGTACTCTCAAAGGTTAAAATATCCTCTAAAAGCCAGCCACAATGAAACGTTTAAGATTTAATAATAAATAATAAAATACTGAATGTCTGTTTACAATAAACACCAGAGTATCAGTCACAGGAAATATTAAAAATAACATAGATGAAAAGATTCACACAGATACAGGAAACAATACTTAATTAATCTCACTCTATTTTCCTGTCTGATTTAAAGAATTACTGTCCATTAGTTTACTTACTACAGCAAGGCAAGATGATGTGGGTGAATGGTCCTTCTTTTTCAGGTTTCACAAATAGACTGCCCCGAGACTTCACTCTCATCTCGTATTAAAGCATCATTTCAGTGCTGGCTTATAGAATGACATCACACACATTTGGTCATCTGACTTTTGGTTCCCACACTGCCCCCTTTTACTAGCAGTTGAACCAGAATCTAGCACATAACTATCATAATAAGCACACATAGTGCTTTGCTAAGATGTGTTATAGCATCTGTAAGCTATAAAACCATTTCAAAAAGTTCCACCCTTCTAGGGTAGAAATTAGTTCACCCCTAAGGACAAAACAGTAGGATTCCTAGTCCTGGTTTTCACAGACATTTTGTCTCTGGCTGCAATCAGAACTGTAAGATACAATATTTGTGGCCTAAACCAGGACACTTAATTTCAGACTATTTTTCAAAGTTAGCTGGACTGAGATTAACCTCTTCTCTTCCAGTATCCTCTGTTATAATATATCCATTTCAACAGTTAAAATACAGTCTGACATACATGTGTATTTATTTTCTGTCCAGCAGGACTCACTGTTGATACATTTTTAAAGCAAGCAGATTTACAAATACTTTTTCAGTGCAAGCACCTGTACAAATCAGTTTGATGTACAAATCACATATAATTCTTTACAATACTCCAGCTAGCTGTGTTGCATATGTTACACATCTACTGCCCTACTGCTCCTGGCATAGCTGGCAATACCTCACATCATCACACATACAGCCACACAGATCAGCGGTAGTTTTGAAGTACACTCCTGGTAATTCCTGCAGTCACTCAGACTAGTGGTATTGTTATGCAACTCCCACAGGCACACAGACCAGTGGTATTGAAACAATACTTTACTGGTAATTTCTACAGAAAACTCAGATCATTGGGACTGTAACAACCAATTCCCAGAATCTCCTACAGTCACACAGACCAGTGGTACTGAAACAACATATTGCTGGTAACTTCTACAGTCACTTAGATCACTGGTACTATAACAACTTATTTATTGTAACTCCTACAGACACACAGATTAGTGGTACTTCAGAAGCACATTTCTGGTAATTCCTGCATTCCTTCAGAATAGTGGTACTTTTATGAAAATCTCAGTCGCACAGACCACTGGTACTGAAACAGCACATTATCTGCAACTCCTACTGTCATGAAGACCAGTAATACTGTAACAACATATTACTGGTAACTCCTACAATCACACAGAACAGTGGCACTGTAACAGCACATAACTGGTAAATCTTACAGCCACACAGATCAGTACTAGTGCAACAGCACACTACAGTCATACAGATCAGAATTTATTTGAACCCATATAGTCTTGCTAACCACTTGGGCACAATTCCTTTTGAATCACCATACCAGTTGCTATACAGTAGATATGTGGAATATGCAGAATTTTGCAAAGGTCACTTTTGAAAAGCATCCAAGTAATCAACTGGCTCAACAAACTCCAGTACTAGTGGTACTATAACAGTTTATTACTGGTAACTGCTACAGTCACACAGACCAGTGCTACTGCAGCAGCTACTGGTTACTGCTACAGTCACACAGACCAGTGCTAGTGCAGCAGCTTATTACTGGTAACTGCTACAGTCACACAGACCAGTGGCACTGTAACAGCTTATTACTGGTAACTGCTACAGTCACACGGACCAGTGCTACTGCAGCAGCTTATTACTGGTAACTGTTACAGTCACACAGACTTGTGGCACTGTAACAGCTTATTACTGGTAACTGCTACAGTCACACAGACCAGTGGCACTGTAGTAGCTTATTACTGGTACACAAATCAGTGGTACTATAATAGTGCATTTCTTAATCCCTGTAGTCATACAGATCAGTTGTACTATAACTACGTTCCGGTAACTTCTACAGTCACATAGATCAGTTTTACTGTAACAGTACGATTTTGGCAACTCCTACAGTCACACAGATCAGTGGTACTGTAACAGCAAATTACCTGTAACTGCTGCAGTCACATACACACCAGCGGTACTATAGCAGTACATTTCTGGTAATTCCTGCAGTCACACAGATCAGTTGCACTATAACTACATTACTGTTAACATCTACAGCCACACAGATCAGTGTTACTGTAACAGTGCATTTTTGGTAACTCTTACAGTTACACAGATCAGTGGTACAGGTACTTTCACAGAATACTACTGGTAACTCCTAATGTCACACAGATCAGTGCTTGTAAAACAGCATATGGCTGGTAACTCCTACAATCACACAGATCAGTTGTACTATAACTACATTAGTGGTAACTTCTACAGCCACACAGATCAGTATTACTGTAACAGTACATTTTTGGTAACCCCTACAGCCATGCAGATCAAGAGTATTGTAACAGCACATTTCTGGTAATTCTTACAGTTAAGAAAACCTGTTCACATGCTAGGAGTCTTTGCTATGACACACTCAATGAGGGGAAAGAGTTGAAACAAAGAGTGACAAACCATTAGGTACCAACAGGCTCTGTGATGCTTGTTTGCATGATATACTATCAACATGTTTTTTGGTATCCCTTTTATCAGCTCATGCTTATCAACCATCTAGCCCTGTCATCAGCCGTTCATGGTAAGGCTGTCATCCGGGCAGCCATGATGTGGGTTACCATTTTGACTTAACTGCCCCCTCCCCTCCCCTGGTAGCTGATGTGAAGGTTTGCTATACCTTCCCATGTGAATGTGCATCTTCCCACCCACACCCCATTAAGGCTGTTATATAGATGCTGCTAGGCAGAGCTGCACATATCCCTAGCTGGTAGTGCTATATGCTATATAACTCTTCCTCACTCCAGCAGATGTTGGCATTGCAGGAAGCTGGGTTGCATCCATCTCCCAACATAGGTGAAGTGTCTTCAGATATGGATAAGAAGGTGTTCCATAGGCTGGTCATTTGCCAGGATGACATGTGCCAAGAGCAGATAGCCTGGAATCTAAAGTGTTCAGCCAGGAAAAGAATGAGTGGCAAATCTCGAACTTGTATGCTACGGTTAAGAGATTGGGTGAAGCTACAGAACTCTCTAGTGGATGCTCAGAGGTTCAGCCACAAGCCACAAATTATTGACGTGGCAGAATATGACAGTTACAGTGAGATGAAACACAAGTGTCAAAATACGTTCTGTGATTTGCCCAGCCAACATTTGGTGTGGTATCAGTACATCACTGCATTTGGATACAAAATGCATGCATAGTAGTCTGTTATCGGTTTGTTGTCTGAATCTTTTTTCATAGCCATCTGTTCATAATGTACTTCAACTGAACTTAATACTGTATTTGTTCTGTATGCTGTTTTGTATTAAGTTCACAATTAGACTTACTCATATAATTGCCTTTTGTATTGTACTACACTGTGTTTCATTTTCCTACTTAAGTTTTGTGCAAATATATTGAAGCACTGAATATTTTGTTTAGCTGCAGTGCCTGACAGATTACATCATAGCTGCAAAATAGCCAATGGAACCAAATTAACTAACTGGTTAACAAATTAATAGTTAAATATCCCCAGCCACGGTAACACACATGTGCAGTCCTTTACTGGGCACCAATATACGTTTCCGGCCTTACTGGCTGTTAAAGTAGTATCTTTCACTAACTACTGAAAGAGCATGTGTGCTCATAATATCTCCACATCAAGGTGGCAGTCAGGAATATATGAGGCAGCAGAGCTGCAAAGCAGACAGCCAGTATGAGCTGCAGTTCTTCCCAAAGTCTCACTGCTTGACCTCTCTGAGCTCATCAAATGTGACATCATGATGACCTTGCATCTGTCAGTGCCCATAGCCCATACCATGAACATCAGTGTGCCTACTTATCTAGTGAATCTGCTATGTTTATAAAAATAGACCAAAATGTGTGTTCACCATATCCTTTAGTCTTTAAGTGCTGAATATTCAGCTTATATTGTATTTTGTAGTCTGAGGCTTTGCAAATTAATGACATACGAGATGGTTTAAAATGTGGCATTATGTGTTACCTGCAGTACAGCAGATGTAGCCCTCTTAATAGACTCACAAAGAAAAAAAAATGAAAACAGCAACAAATAAAAGTTTGTGTTCTTTAGCAGCATTCATGCTGGCTAATAAGTAAAGTTCTGGGCTGGACCCAAAGGGGGTTTTTGGAACAGTAGCTTGTAGTCTTATCCTGAAGACTGGAGTTGGAGTTGTTGTTGTGTCTTTTGGCTTTTCCCGGTTAGGGGTCGCCACAGCGGGACTCCGGTCCGCTAATGATTGGTAGTTGATTTTTACGTGCCGAGTTACCAGCCCTGACGCACAACCTTCAACGAAGGTACGCCCATTAACGCATGTCTCCACGCAGAAGTAAAGAATATTAAATTGATAAGAGATGATCTGTCTCTCATAACTGACTTTCATTTACTGCTGATTGCTCATGTGACATAATGCTAAGACAGATGAGTTAGAAGATTGATCATAATCACTTAATCAACACATCGGCCCCTGAAGAGAAATAGGAAGGCGACTTTACTTTAGCTCTTTACTGAATGAGAAATAAGGACCTCATTTATTCTGCATTCTTCCCCCAATCTCTCAAAAGGCAGCTGACAAGCTACAAATGACAAATGCCTTTTCTTTGAGGAAGTGGCATTGAGATTAGCCTGTGATCTGAATTGGAAACTATTGTTATACTAGTCTACTGGCATTCAAAAAATGAACATCCATTTCTCATCCTTTTATGAGACTACCATTTCAGTAATGTAGTAGTGACACTTTTTAGTGTACTATTGTCATAATAAAGCCTTGTTAGTTTTTTACTATTCCTTTTATTGTGATACATTTGAAATTGGAACCTGTGTTTTTCTCCTTTATACATAATGAAAGGATTTAACTCTAGGACAACAGAAGGCTGTTTTAAGAAGTGGTTCTGAAAAAAACTACCATTTCTTTCTTATAAATCAGACATGTTTGTTTACATTGGTATTTTTTGAATCCACAACAAACTGAGAAATATAAAGACAGTAATCACTTTAAGTTCTACAATAAGGAATTGTTACAGATTAAAATCAGCTGAATGTGTAGCTGGAAATTGTATTCTTTATAAGCGCATCAAAAGAAAATTGTACAACTGTAACTTACAACCAATATGAACATTTTCCCGCAGTGTCTCTACAGCTATGTTGTTGTTGTTGTGTCTTTCGGCTTATCCCGGTTAGGGGTCGCCACAGCGGAACTCAGGTCCGCTAATGTTTGGTAGCGGATTTTTACGTGCCGAGTTACCAGCCCTAACGCACAACCTTCAACGAAGGCATGGCCATTCACCCATGCCTCCACACAGAAGACGTTCTAGCTGAGAATCGAATGCGACAACGTCTTGCTGTGAGGCGACAATGCTACCGCAGCACCACTACCGCGAGCTTAGTGTCTCTACAGCTATACACTATTGAGTTGAGTCTGGTAGGTGTTTTCTGTAAGTGAAAGCCGTTTAGCAGTTCAGCAAGGAAAATTATGATTATAAGTTTCATCCTATGGTCCTGAGTTAGAATCCATCAGCTTCTGAGCAAGTTACTTAATCAGGAATTATTCCTGGGTCATCCATGAAAAGAGGTAGTTGTGCTTGGTTGATGTACCCACTTAAATTACTGTAAATAAAAATAAATCAGATTAAAGTATTCTACCTTCTTTTTATGTCATTGAATTTAGTGTCAAACATGGCGATAAACCAGTAATGGACAAAAGAGTTAAACTAATTGTGTTTAGTCTGTGTTTTGTTTGGCTATAAATGGCTGTTTGGTTATTATAGCTTGAGTGTTTGTGTGTGGACATCCGGTAAGTTAATAAAATCACCTATGGTCTTTGGATCTGTTTTGAAACAAAGCCTTGAAAACAACAGCATTTGCTGGTGGTGTTTATCTAAAAAATGAAGCATTTGCATGTTTCATAGTGGTCTGAATGAATAATCGAAATGGGAATTACTATGTAGCATAGTCCCTTGTCTTCTCAGTTCCTCTGCCCTTTTTTACCTAAAAATGCAGAGCTAAATAAAATACTGGGCCTAAATCTGCAACTACTTTGCATAAATGCATGTAGAATATGTGCATGTATGTGCAACTGTCATATGAGCAGGCATCATTCCATTATGTTAAGTATGTAATAAACATATTTAGTCTGGTTAAATAAATAAACCAAAACCGTTAGTGCCAGTGTTAGACTCACATTGTAGCGTATGTCCAAGAACATTGATGCCTTTTGTTTGGCAGTATAGTGTGGCCTTTTTTAGGCCTCCATGTTGCACAGTTACTTTTCAATGTGACTATCAAGTAATATCATATTTTATGTTTTGTAAGTAATAGAATTAAATATTAGTATATTTTGAATGTGTAAGTAACTTAAACAAATCTTAGCTTTAAGAGCATTTTTCATGCAGCACAATTTATTTTTCATCAAAAAGTGGTGAAAATATGGGACAACAGTGATGTTGCAAAGAACTGGACGTCCCTCCAAAATTTATGAAAAGACAAGATGAAAACTGGTCAGGGAGGCTGTCAAGAGACCTACAGCAACACTGAAGGAGCTGCAGGAATTCCTGGCAAGTACTGGTTGTGTACTATATGTGACAACAATCTCCCATATTCTCCATACGTCTGGACTATGGGGCAGGGTTGCAAGACAGAAGCTAAAATTTGCAAAACAATACATTAAGTCTTCCAAAAGCATGTGGGAAAATGTGTTATGGTCTGATGAGACCAAGGTTGAAATTTTTGCCCACAATTCCAAAAGGTATGGTTGGTGCAAAAACAACACTTCACATCACCAAAAGAACACCATCCCCATGTTGAAGCATGGTGGTGGCAGTATCATGCTTTGGGGTTGCTTTTCTTCAGCTGGAACTGGGCCGTTAGTCAAGGTGGAGGGAATTATGATCAGTTCCAAATACCAGTCACTTTTGGCTCAAAATCTTCAGGGGTCTGCTAGAAAGCTGAAGTTGAAGAGGAATTTCACCTTTCAACATGACAATGACCCCAAGCATACATCCAAATCAACAAAAGAAAATTAAAGTTTTGGAATGGCCCAGCCAGAGCCCAGACCTAAATCCAATAGAAAATCTGTGGTGTGACCTGAAGAGGGCTGTGCACAAGAGATGCCCTTGCAATCTGACAGATTTGGACCGCTTTTGCAAGGAAGAGTGGGCAAATATTGCCAAGTCAAGATGTGCCATGCTGATAGACTCCTACCCAAGAAGACTGAATGCTGTAATTGAATCAAAAGGTGCTTCAACAAAGTATTAGTGTAAGGGTGCACACACCCATGCAACCAGCTTATTGTATCTTTTTTATTTTTTTCCCCTAACAGATTTGTTTGATTTTCAATTGAATTGTGCAGGTGATAGGCCACATTAAAGGTGGAAAAGTTTTGAAATGATTTATTGTGGTCCCATTTTTTATATCACAAAAACCTGACATTTTAACAGGGTGTGTACACTTTTTATATCGAATGTACTTTTAGTAACACACAGCTCTTCCATTCAGTATTCCAGTTTCCTCTATAAAAAAACATTGTTTGCATTAAAACTTCTGTCAGGTACCATTTTGTTTGCATTAATACTTCTGTTAGGTACCATTTATAACAGCTAAAATATGCAGAAAGATATTGTTGCCATGATGACATTATTTTGTGAAGTTTTGTAGTGTAATTTATTCTTGTATATCTGGCAAAACTGTTTCTTTTCTCCTTCAGCCCTAAAGCACTTGGCAATTGGAGCTGGCCGAAACTTTTTATTGCTTCTTAACGTCATAGCTTCTGTTTTTCAGATTAAGATGATATGCATGTATGTGTTTATCTATTAACACTTGTAATTGTCTGATGACAAACTCATTTTGTACATATACATTTAATTACATTTTAAGTGCAAATATTAAATACAATCAAAATGCACCATACAAAACATCTATTTACCATAAAAAGATTTACATATTTATTAAACCATGAAACTGTACAAAGTGCATTGTAAAAGGCCTGTGTCTGTAAAATATAAACAGTGCAGGTTCTGAACGGAACCATTCTCTAAATTATATTTTTGATACTGGATGGCTACTTCTCATTTCATATTTGTCTTCAACATATTCAAATAGTAAACACTTTAGCAAAAGAGCCACATGACCATCAACAGCGCGACTTAACTTACAGTTTATTTTTTAAAGTGGTAGAGAAAAAATGCAAACTATAGTCAGAAACAAGAAGAGAGTGATGCATGGAATATGTTATCGACTCAGGTACACTTCGGTGGCCTGTAAATTCTTCGGTTTACTTAACTGAAAGCCAGCTTACTGAAATTCAGTAACCATTCACTCCTATCTTTGTGTAAGTGATTCCACATTCCACATTTATATGAGCGGTGTATACAGTTAAGAGTAAATGTGATCTTATCAGACCATTGTAGCGATGTATGTAAATATGCCTTCTCTTGATAATATTAAGTGAACTTTACAGGGTGTAAGGTGTCTGCTGAAGAGACAGTGTGGGTCTTAATGGTATTACATTACAAGTTATGCTGAAGAAAAGTGGCACTAATGTTCTGTTTACCTGCTGTTAAATGTTTAGTGATGGAATAATACTTTAAAATGTGTGTGTGCTTGTGTGTATGTGTCTGTCTCTGTATGTCGGTGTGTCTCTGTCTCGGCAGGACCATGCATGCTTGTGTTTATATCACTAAATAGCAAAAAGTACCATAATTGACCACCATATAGCTGACCTCACAGCACTGACTATGCAATACTTGTCCATCTAAAGTGGAACAGAGCATACAACTGCAAGCAAAACAGCCTTTCATTTGAAATCATTAGATAAGAACTTAGACAAAAAAAAAGACACAAAAATATTAACAAACAGCATTTAGGTGGGGGCTTTGAGCCCACACCCCCTTACTTATATATTTAAACTTCACAGTAACACAACAACCATGAAAAGGCAATCAGCCCAATAAACACAATAAGTTCCTGTATATAGTTCAACAAAAGCAGTGTATCTATTAACCTCTTAGAGCAAGAAATCTGGACACAGCCATAAATGATGGGGGAACAAAGGCCCCCAGATAGGAATGATTTATAAATATTGCTCTTAAAAACATAGAAAATTGATAAAATAACAGGATTTCTGGTAGCATGACTTTTCTGAAGGGTATGAAGTCTGAAACTCAAATACTTGTCAATATTTTCTGACTTCAGTCCTCAATGATTTGCCAAAGGAAGGCCAGAAAAGCAAAATTTTGTAAGGAACAAACCAAAAACATGAGGCAAAAATCTGGACATTTGAAGTATGAAAAGCAGTAGTCAACCAGAAGTGAAACGGCAGGTTATGGTCAACCAACTTGACCTCACAATATTATTATAGACAGTTATTCACAATATAATTATAAACAGACTTCTTCAGTTGAAGATTAATCCTTATGTCACAAAATGGATTATAAAATGTCTGTAAGCTTGAAAACAATGAGTAGTAATTTGTGGAAGAAAAATCAAAGTAGATAAAAGTAAACTATCGGGCACCACAAGGGGCCAATATTATTTAGTGCACTTTTTCTGATCTTCACAGATCTACAGACTTTTATTTGAGAAACTATGTTAACAATTGTAAAATCAGATCTGTTATTTGTCATAATGTAGATTATTGAACATTAAAAAATATCTGGCAGAAATAAATCTATGGCCTTCTAAAACAGGCTTACGTTTTAATTAAAATAAGCTGTTAAGTTTGAGTGTTGTTCAGTAGCTTCATAGGTTCATAGATGTTTACTAAGCTAATGACCACAAGGGCCTTTTTTAAGCCTAGCCATGCATCCCAAATCCCCTGATAATTTAAGCAGAGGCTATGAAGATTAAACAATTACAAGCAGGGGCCTGGGAGATGAACCATTTATAGGCTGCCCGTGGCCATTAGAGACATAGATGCCAAACCAGGGATGAATTTCCTATTCCCCAACCAGTTGTTCAAGTTACTCTTGTATTGGGTTAGGGAGGAACTCTGTTTCACATGGTTGGGGAGCCTGTTCCAGAGAAGGGTTAGTCTCTGGGATGCATACCTGTCTGTCCCGCATGTCCTGTTTATATCTTGGGGAAGGTTTAAGTCTTCAGAGCAGGTAATTCTGATGCTGTTTGTTTTGCAGATATGCATGAGGTCCATAAAAGTGGGGTGTGACAATGTCTTGTATGCCAGGCGTAGATCTCCCCTTAACAGCATGTAGGATACAGACTACAGCAATAGGGCCATGAGGCAATCTGCATAAAACATGTTGCTTACACCCTTTATTATTTTAGTGAAGAAGCTCTGTGGACGTTCCAGTTGTTGGATATGCCTGGTTATATACCTACCAAAGGGGGCATTATACTCAGTGATAAGGTCTGATGAATGCCGAATACAATGGAACTATGACCTCCTTCGACATAGATGCCATTCAATAATCCTGAATGGCCAATAGATTCTGTAAAAGATCTGGGATTACAAACAGACCATGGATTAATTTTTAAAATATGTGTTAAATATCATGAATTATTCTCGAATATAATGTGGTTGTCTGTCATTTAACTTTAGGAGATCTACAGAACTGAAGGCCATACAGAGGAAATTTAGTAAAAGCCTAAGGTTAATTGAATTCAAGTGACAAGGATACAGTGAGTGACTACATAAATTACAGTTATTTAGTCTAGAGTATACATACCTTAGGGGAAAGTGGTAGTTCATAATTTTTTTTTTTTTCAATAAGCATTTTTTATTATTTTTCACAACCATATTACAAATTCACACATTATATACAATATATACAAAATGCTTCCATTGGTTAATTTCACATATATATCAACCTCATGTATTGATCAAAGGTACAGCACTAACAATCAAAAGGAAAATAATAAAAAAAAAAAATCCAACATTAACAAATCCAAGCCAACAATCTGTCTTTTCTGTACATTTTCTATCTAATCTAAGGTTGATTTAGACTACATTCTGGTTCCCGAGGTAGTTCATATTTAAGTCAGTGCATTTTGTAGGATTAAGATCTGTTTTAGGTCTGGAATTTAAAACTAAATTAGAGAATATGAGAAGTGAATACAACTATTATGGAATAAATTACCAATTCATCTGTGCATCGCAATATGATTTACTATTTTTTAAACTGAGGCTAGATGATTACATCAAAATTAGAAAGTAAATGATTCTGTATTGATAGATGGCCTTATGACCTAAATGCATAATGACAACAAACTTTGAATCTTTATGACAAAAACAATTACAACTATATCCACGCCTGTGTCATCAATGGCCAGACCTAGGTTACACACAATATAGCATCCCCTATATTTTACAGCTATCAATAAATACACTCACTGCACAACAACCACACTAAAACACGTTTCCTATCTGTAAATCTCACCTAAGAAAGTTACCAGTATGCACTATATCAGAACATAGAAAAGCCATTAAAATATGCATTAAAAAGAACATAAATCGCATTAGTTACTTCAAAGGCTAAATTCGACAAAACAACTAGAAATTAATGTATATTCCAACACTAGTAAATATATATTAAATAACAGTAAGAAAAGACATTATTTAAATCATAGCTCCAGTGTGTAATACAACATATGTGACAGACTATCAAGACAACTTGGTTAAAATGCAGCCTCCCTTCCTTGCCATTTGCATCCCCAGTGCTAGACTAATCGTCTTCCAAAAAATTCCATAACAAGGTACATTCTGTTCTTTCACAGCCATGTGGTCACTCATTGAAATTTTAAAATATAAAAACTGCTACTGAGAAAATACCTCTTACAGCTATTTTTTTTTACAAGAGAGAACAGCTATCAAATTCTTGATTTCTTCTGTCTGTGTGGATGCACACAAAACTAAAAAAAAAGAGCCACAGAACTTGTGTAAATTGTCATATGTGATGGTTTCTGTTATATCAGTGGAAAAAAGGTAGATAAACTAGAATCTGTGGAAAGAACCCAGTCCACTAATTTTAAAAATTTAAACTTAAGATCTAGGGAGCAGATCCTGATGAAATACCTCCTAGGTAGGTCTGATCTGAAACATTTGCGTAGGCCTATTGTAGGGGAGGTGACCCACATTCACTGGCTGTGGGATGAGGACATGCCCCAGAGAGTGCTGAGCAGGGTATAAAAAAACCTTCATACACAAGCAGACCAATGCAAAGTAAAGGTATACACAGTTTGTAAAGAGCATAATATATGTGAATATAATAAACACTGTCTTTGGCAAAGGAAGACCTTCATGCCTCCCCGAATGATGGCTCCCTTCTATCAGGTCTTGTCTTGTACAAGCACTGACCCCAAGAAGTCATGGCACATGGGGGGCTAATGGCCAGCTGGAAGGTAAAAAGTGCTCAGAAAACCAAATAGAGTTAAAGACATGCTAATGAAAAATTATTACAATTACAGTAGTGTGCAGTTCTAGGGAGATCTAGTGTTCATGTCCTTATGTTTATGATGGACGTATTTCTAACAACAGCCAGTTTCAAGCTTAAAGTATATTTATGCTTTAATTCTGAGAAACATGGTCCCCTGTACTTTTACCATGGGCTATGTAATACATATTTTCAAGACAGGCCGTGATACAGTCCCCGAAATTCCAGATAAATCTGTAAACCCATGCTTATTTGTCAATAAGCAGATATACACAAGGGAGAAGTCCCATCTGCATACAAATACAAAGAAATATAAATAGATGAAAAAGTAAAATTAAAAACAGAAAATCATAGCACAGTGTTGGGAAGTCAGGTTCACCAGAAAGCTTCCCACTATGTGGGACTTTCTGAGTCAAGGACTGCTAATTTTTAATTTTACCCTGAGATCACACCAGTCTTGGAGCAAGGATGGAATACTGTTGGTGAAATAATTCCGAACTGGTGATGCTTCTTTACAGTTACAAGGTCTGAACAGCCTCTACACTGTAATATCTTGATTCATTCATAGGACCAGGAAGTCGAGGATTGTGCTATTACCAATATTACTATGGTTTGACTTCATAGCATTTATAAGATTTTAGGTGACTGTTTGTTTTCAAGATCCATTGTTCCATTTTTTTTGTTTTCTTTGTATTTGTGCCTGTGTGTTTCCAGAACTTACTGTGTTGTGTGTGTGTTTGCACATGCACACGAGTGTGCATGCACACGGGCACACATTATACAGATTAGTAGGGTGAACTCCATTAGGACAAATATATTTAATTATCATGTTTTTTTTTTCCCTCACGGAATTGTGACCTTATAATGGTGGAGAGGTATGTGTACTCCTGAGATCCAGGGTCTCCATTGTTAAGTTGTTCGGGGGAGAGGATACAAAAACAATAAATCCAAAACACCCACCCATTATGGTTCATTTAAAGAACCTGAGGACCTCACCTGTTAAAGGGATACTACAACCTACCCCTAGAGCCTGACCTGGAGTTGATGTTCCCTGGCAATCATTTAGTGGCCTGGCCACCCACATGCAGCCTGACTGTGCTCAACAAAAAAAGATATGTGAAACTACCAGCTGGGAATGCCACTCACAAAATGAGGGGTGCAGGGTGCTACTTGATTGGCAGGCAGGAGCAGGACAGATTAAGATAAACTAGATCTTAACAACTGTGATTGCCTCTTCGGACATGGACTGTTACCTTGCGGCTGGGGAAGAAGCTGAAGCTTGTGTGGGAGGTTAAAAAGTACCAGCTAAAATTAGCTGTTGTTACATTTTCAAAAAGCACTGTTTTTGAGCTAGATTTCTTACACTGGAGAGGTCTCTTGCCTTCTCTGCAGGGAGCTGACCCTTGGGAGAAACCCTAGGTAGGTCTAGAGATATTTGCAATCTCCTAACTAGTTGCTGTTCAGTTGGAGTTTGTGGCAGTAAATGAGAAGGTCACACAACTACAAGTTACAAAAAGGAAAACTGTCTCTGTATGCACCCAGTGGCTGTTTGTAATATTCATTCTTTTTCAAGACTGTTGATAAGGCGCCATCTGTGGATTCTGTTGTCTTACTAGAAGACTTCAACACTTATGAAATATGGTGCAAATACTTGAATGGAATTGATTGGGAAGAGCAGCTTGCTTGTTACTCTGAGTGGAGAATTGTTGAACTTCTGTGAGAGTCATGCACTATAAATAAAAAAAAAATTAAACATAAGGATGTTCATAAGTGCAGTTGGTATCAGTGCACCTTGGGACAAAGGTCAACAATTAACTTTATAGTCACGTCATCACCCAAGAAACCATATGTCCTGGATGGCTGTGTCATCAGAGGGCTGATTACCATTGGTTGGGTAACTTGAGTCATATGGCTGGAGTGGCCCAGGAAGCCTAAACATTTTGGGAGGATGTCTAAAGAATGCCTAGTTGATTCTTGTGTGTGTATTGATTTAAACTTCCACCTTCAGAACAGCTTCTCCCATATACCTGAACAGGCTGGGAACATGAAGTAGAAATGGACCCATTTCAGAATTTCAATGGTTGACACAGAGGCAAGGAGCTGTGGCTAAAATGTGGAAGGCACTTGTCATGCAGACACCTACAGGACCCACTGGGGAACAGCAGTGATGGGGAAATATTGTAAGGATAAAGAATGTCTTTCCATGCAATGTTAGCAGGTGGACCCTGGATTTAATCGATAGCTGTTGACAAGCCAGGAAGGCAGCAGCAATGTTAATATCCAAAGAGGAGTCCTAGGTGTGAAAGGATTTTGTTTCAATCATGAGAAATGAGTCTGGACAGCCTTAAAGAGGTTCTGGCAGAATATCTGGCAAATCAAGAGGGTGAGGTAGGATATTACCAGGCAGGCTAATCTCAGCAAGAGTGGAGAAACATTAAACATAATTGGTGAAATTGCTAAAAGTTTGAAGGAGCACTGTGAGGAACCCCTGAATGTAATGGATGTGCTGTTCTTTGAAAAGGCAATGCCAAAAGCCAATAATGGAGTTGGATCCACTTTATAGATGGTCACTGGACCAGCAATTAAATTATTCCAGCTGTGACAGGGCTGCAAGAATGGATGAGATCCAGCCAAAAATGCTGAATGTATGGAATATTGTTGAGGTGTCACTGTTAAAATTCAGCAGTGTATGATAGACTTGGACAGTGCCTCTGGACTTCGAAACTGGGGTTGTAGGCCCCCTTTTCAGAAAGGGATATAGGAGGGCGTGTTCTAGTTACAAAGGAATCACAGTCCTCATCCTTCACAGAAGAACATATGTTAGCGATGGGGTGGTGGAAAGGAGTCCCCATCCAACAGTGAAGCCTAGATTCAGTAGAGGTAATGTGGATCCTATCCTGCCAGTGGAGCAGTAGATAAACTTTTGGATACTGAGGAATTTACCAGTACTGTAGACATGTACTTGGAGAAGGCATGTGACTGTGTATTTTAAAATGACTTGTGGGAAGTGTGGTGTTACAGCAGTGAGTGTTGCAGAGCTGCTGCTACATGTCATTAGCTCTGTGTATTTGAGGAGTAAGAGTCACATCCTTATTGCCAGTGTTGTCAGATATGTTCAAGGTGTGCATAGGGCTCATGCAAGGCTGCGTTTTACCTCTCCTCTTGTTTGTGATTTTCATGGACAAGATATAAAAGTACAGTTAGAGTCTGGAAAGTGTGCAGTTTGGAGATATGAGATTATATCTTCGTTTTTTTGCAGATGATAATGTCATTTAAGTCTCAAATGAGTGCAATCTCCTTTGTGCACTGGAAGGATTCACCACTGAATGTGAAGTGTTTGGTATAAAAATCAGTACCTGCAATTCAAAAGTCATAGGCATCTCCTAGGCTAGAGTAGATTGTTTAAGTATTTTGGGGTGGGGTTTTCTTCTTAAGGGAGCATACACAGGACTGGGAGACTAAGCAGTGACAATACTGCAAGCATTTTAATGGACTGTGTTTGGGAAGTCAGATTTGAGTCATAAGATAAAGCTGTCAGTTTCTTGATCAGTCTCTGTCCCTGTCTGCATCCTTACTTAAAGTCAAGAGCTTTAGGAAGTGACCAAAATGATGAGACTGAGGGTACGAGCAGCAGAAATGAGTTTCCTTCACAGGGTAGCTAGACTAACTCTCCATGGTAGAGTGTGGATGTTGGCAATCAAGTGAAAACCTAAGAGTATCCACAGCTACTCTGTGTTGAGAGGAATCAGTTGAAGGGGTTTGGATACCTTGTGAGGATGCCCAGTAGACACTTTCAATGAGAGGTGTACTTGTGGCCCACTGGAAGGAAGCCACAGGACACAGCTAGGACATGCTGGAGTGATTATATCTCAGCTTGACTGAACATGCCTGGAGATCCCTCAGAATAAGCTAGAGACTTCTGCTGCGAAATGAAAGTCTGATCTACTATGCTCAGCTTCCTTACCACTCCGACTTTCAGCGGGACAGTAAGTTTAGAAAATATGATGATGACATTTTACATAACTCTTTCTCTAGCAAGCCTTAGCAAGATAAGTAGCAGTTCTGTTTTGTTTTATCTAAAAAACAGTGTCTATGTATCTATCTATCTAATCATCTAATTGTCTAGTTATCTGTTTGTCTAATGATGTATCTATCTGTCTGTCTATCTATCTATCTATCTATCTATCATCTATTTATATAATTATCTATCTCTGTAATTATCTAACAATAATTTGATAAATGCATAAGTGGGCTAGTCTTTCTGATTTTTTCATTGATCCTGGATAAAAAGGAAAATACTAATATATATAAATCAAATACTAATATATATATGTTATATATATAAATATATATATATATATATAAATATATATATATATATATGTGTATGTATGTATATGGGAACACTTCACAATGCCGAAATCCTGAAAGATTGAATTTCATATGGCCGAGATCATATGATCGAACTTTAGGGAAACCCAACATTGTGAACAGAGATCTGCATACAGCGTGGAATGGGAAATGTCCCTTTTCCTCACTGTAGTCTGATCTTGGAGTTGGAATATTTAAGTAGCAGGGGTGTGGGGGCTTGCCCCCATGCAGAAACATTTAAACTGTTGTTATTGTTTTTTTTTTTTTTTTTTTTTTTTTTTTTGATTTGTTTCAGAATTTTGATATACCCAAACATCGATCATATGATCTTGCTCATATATATATGGGTCCCCTGCATTTTGCTTAACATGCATTTGATCGACTAATGTTGATGGTATGGATAGCTGAGTGGTCCAAATGTTGAAGGTGAGTTTTGTCAAGAAATTGGAGGAGGTTAAAGTATTTGTGAGTGTGTTAGTGAGTTAGGGTTAGGGTCAGGGATAGGTGTTGCATATTTGTGTGTAAATGTGTATATTTTAGGGTAAGGGTTAGACAAGGGGAAAGTTGTAGTGTTGCTAGTGTGTGTTGGTGTGTCCGGTTGTGTCTTGTGTAGCAGTGTTACGGGAAGGTTTTATTAAGGCAAAGTGTAGGGTTAGGGTTGGGGAAGGGACAGCATTAGGGTTAGGGTTAGCACCCATTACTAAGGTGCTGCAGGGGGTCGTAGCACTACAGTCTCAGCTCAGCACCCACTAGACAGATCCAGCAGTGGTTTGTTTAACTGGTAATGCCATTGTTACAGCTAAGTTAAGAGTGCCATCTGTGTATGCTGAAAGACTTATGTATTACATTCTGAAACATATAACATTCTGAAAAATATAACATTTTATTTATCCCCACTGGTAACATTGTCCCCAAAACAGCCAAGGTACAAAAGTCATTAAAAAATTATTACAAGTATTCAAGCTGTTCCTTTGGCTTTATTTTTAATATCTTAATATTGTTCCAACCATCCTATCCCACCTTACTCTTTAATAGTGTAAATGCAGAGACCATGCAAACTTATTTATTATTTTTTCTTACATTTGCCTGTTTTGTGATACTCTTAATGTCAGTTCATAAATTATCACACATCTTGTGGTTTACAAGTCTGGCTGTCTACTTGCACACATGTACCTCCTGTTGTGTACAAATCCACATTTATCACTAACAGCATGTTTGCAGCGAATATAAGTAAACTTTCTAGTTTACACACAGTATAACTTTGCTTCCCATATTTATCTATATGCACCGCAGAAGTATCACCTTGTATAGTAATCCTGTCCATCACACTTGGCTTCAAATACTTTAAAGCTGCTTTAGTATTCTTTTGTGTGTCATTTTTGCCCCTGTACCTGCCAACTGTCCTCTAACTGAATATTTCCCATTTATTCCCCATACAAAAACAAAAGCTGCCAGACCACCAGGCCAATATAACAGTTGTATTAAAACACTCACAGGATAAGCGCTTTCGGGTTAAGACCCCCTTCATCAGATAAATCAATGCACTGTTAAAAACACATTTAAAAACAAAACCAGCCAATATTTGGCCCAGTGCAAGCGTTGTAGTTCATTTTATGTAGGAAAAATGAATTGTCGGTTAAAAGAAAAAATTTTAAAACATCTCTCAGTTATACATCTAAGGGATATACATAATGCATTTTGTCAACACATGGAAAGAAATATAGGGCATACATTTGTTTTTATGGTATTGCAACTGATGAGGTTAAATGTTAGGGGTGGGGATATTGTTAAAGTTACTGAGTATAATGAAACCAAGTGGGTTACTGAACTAGGAGCAGATAGGGCTCCTGGCTTAAATGGGGTGGTGCCTCTTAAACCAGCCTTAAAAAGGCGGAGAATTCATTACTGAATGGTCATTGGCTGTTTTTGCTTCTAAATGTGTTTTTAACAGTGCATTGATTTATCTGATGAAGGGTCTTAACTCAAAAGTGCTTATCCTGTGAGTGTGTTTTAATAAAACTCTTATATTGGCCTGGTGGTCTGGCAGCTTTTGTTTTTTGCTTGGATTGTTTTGCTTTATAGTTGCAGGACCTTTGGTGAAAAGGGCTTGGATTTTTTGTGTATTTATTCCCCATACACTGGCACTCTCCCCAGTACTGGGCCAAGAACTGTCTGAAGGGGATGGTCACTCAGGCAGCTGTAAGGATGCTTTGTGCCCTCAAATGCATCCCAACAACTGAGGGCATTGTTTAATGGCCTATCCCCACCTTGGGTGGAGTGATATACAATCCACTTTTCCATGGAGGCCTGCAGTGCCTTCCCAACATAAGTGCATAATCAGCCATTTATTCTGATTATGCAGACAGTTAAGAATGCTTTTTGCTCACAATGAAATTTCCATCTAACTTCCAACCTCCCTTATGAATTCCTTAAAATTGCTGGTGATGTTTTTCATGCAGATACTAAACATAAAAATTATTGATTAGCTTCTAAAACACCTTTCATAGATGTAGCTAGGAGTTTGGCATTTTTTTTTGTTATGTGCTTATCCCCTTTCCCTATTGGTAGGAGGAAATTTGTGTCCATGCCCTCATGTATCAGCAAATGCGTTTGCATACTGTTAATGGGCTAGCTTTTCCTGTCATTGGACTTTTATGCTAGATTCTTTTCTACTTTCAGTAGCAATTCTTAGCTACTGAAAAGCAGCGAGGAGCGGCCAAAGCAGTAGCATGACAAAATCAACCCTGCCATAGAGAAGTAAGCTAGCGGTATACCACCCATGCATTTTTTAAATATCTTTTTATTGCTGCTGGCTATCAATCATCAGCCCTCTTCCCGTGAACCAGAACAATCTTTCACTTGAACTGGCAATTACCAGTCATGGGAATCCATTGTTTAGGCAGCCATCAGGATTTTTTGTTATTCGACCCTAACCCCTTCCCTTGGTGGCATTTTCAGAAATGCAAAAGTGTGTAGTGCCTTTCCCTGAGAGTGACCATTCCTATACACAACCCATGAAGGCTACCATGTGCATGGTTTGGCAGAGACCCAACGCATAGCTGACTATTTCTGCTTAAAGATACTTTCTCCTCTGATAGGCATCTACAGTGCAGTGAGCCAGACCATCACCCCACCTCACCCCTCGGAAGGATAACTCACTACTGGCTGCTCCCTCTCATCCTCCCCTGCTTGGTTCTTCCAGCACTGAGCCTCTAATTGAACTTGGATTGTTTTGCTCACGCTCAGAGCTTTGTCCCTGCATATCCCAGGGCCAGGCTATGCCACCACCAACCAGGCCCTGCACTCACTACTCAGAGCTTAGTCACCTGGTCACAGTCGGGGCTGCATCATGCAGTGTCACAGAACCAGTGTACATGCTGTGTTACAAGGAATTTATTACACAATCAGTGCTATATTACTGTGATTCTGCAACAACATTACACAAGACGTTTTATGGTAGGAAATGGTGAGAACCACTATAAACTCTGCAACTTATTACGTAGTGTATTTAAGGTTTATTGCAAAGTGCAAAAATAAAGAAATGTGATGTTAAAGTTCAGAACCCTAAGTCCCTATTTTACCAGGCAATAGTAAGATGCATGAAGTCATCTGAGGAGAAAAGACAGCATATATGAGGCTGCTGGTCCCAAGCAGTTCTCCTGATTGGTAGTAATAGTATTGATTTTTACCATATCCTAGCCCTTATGACTAAGGCCCTAATTATAACTGTAGTGTTTTACCTGTCCAATAAATGGGTCATTATTCACCTTGGCTAACTATAACTTACATTAATAGTAATACAGATACATGCACCCATCAGTTCTGACGTGACCCAGACTTGCACTGGCAGAGCTGCTTTACTTCTGTCGTACCACACCATGACTGCATGCACTTCACAACTTCTGAAACAGCAGCATGGTATGTTGTATCTACTGTTTAATCACCAAAACAAAGCTTTAAAAATAAAAAAAATGGCAAGAACCATCAGTTTACACTTATCAAACAGAATTTTTGTCACTTTATTTGTTAATACTTACAGGGAAAATATAATTATTGTTATGTAGATAAGGATGTGGTGGTGCATCCTCACTGGGATTTTATACGTATTCCTCAGTTGCTGAAGTCTGGGCAAAATAAATAGCCTTAAGGGTATGGGGGTACTCTGTCTGACTTCTGACACTTGGATGTGAGTATAATATTCTATTCTGGACATTTCTTATGGGTTGTTACTATACTAGATAGTTTTAATCTTTTCCGTAATACTGTTACCTCGTCTGATAACTCTAATTGTAATTAACTGCATCCCAGATGTTCATAATAATCCTGGGAACCCTCACCCCCATTACACATTATTGAAAGGTGAGGCTGCAGAGAGGGTACCTTACAGTGATGTTTTTGGCCGTGAAATTGCAAACATTAACACTAGTGGTCAAAGGAGAACTGCAGCAAAAATGAAAATAATTGTGTGATTTTCATTGTATTTTGTTCCACAGCACTAGTATTCCTGTATCTTTCTAATTGGATTAATGTTTTCTAACTTATTAAACCCCCAAAATGGCCTGTGGGGTAGCTATGCTGACATTGCTTCACTTTGTATCCAATGCTTCCTTGTTCCACAATACAGTGGGCAGGATTCACGAAGGCTTGCACGGAGTCTAAGAGTAGTGTAAGACTCCATGCAGCCCTCGCGATCCAGGAACAGCCCAAAATTCCATGTAAGAGACCAGCTAAAACGTCTCTTACACGGACTGGGCGTGGATATGCTAATTACCTCACTTGCAGCCGAAAGGCAGGCAAATAAGGTAGATTAGCGATCCACGAAGCCCAAACTAGCCCGTGTAAGAGCCGTTTTAGCTGCAGAAATGTACTCAGTTGACAACTGAGTACGTTTCTGCAAAAAACACAATGGAGCCATGTCAGCTCCAAATAAAGGGTGCATATGTGTCAGGCAGCATGACAATGGCCAAATATGTGGCCATTGGTAAGGTACCCCGATGCAAATATGAGAAATAAATCATTTTTTTTTTGGCGATCGCCAATGTTTAAATGCAGAGCAGCCCCGCGCAAATGGGCTGCGCTATATAAAAAATAAAAATGAAGGTTATAAACCCACAAATGTGGGTTTTATGCAATACATGGATTTACAATGCAGGGACCAGCAGACCAAAAACAACATGGCCACCGTTTAGTGGTTGCTAAGGGGGGAAGCTGAGTCTAAGACATGTAACTAAGCATTAGTAGGCAATCTGATGTAAATGAGTGTTAGGATACTGAATCCCACTGTCACATAGCAAATGAGCACATTCTGAGTAGTGTAAGAGTTACATAAGGGGGAGGAACAGAGTAGGAGATAGGTGACATCACAGGGGGGAATGGCAGAAAGAAATGTAGTTCATTGGAGGTCAGTGTTACATGACAGATGTGAGACACATATCATGGAAAGAGGAGTGCCACGAGATAAGCATGGGAAAGTCAAGAAATGGAAGGTGTACACTGTTGCTTACACCAAAGTTTCTTGCTGGGCGTGCATGCGCACATGTGCGCGCCATGAGGTGCGAGTAGGGCAGTGTGCGTGCGTGTAAGGCAGACTGAGCATGTGGGAGCCTGTTGGCAGACTTGTAAGACTGTTTGCGCTGGTGTGCACACATTTTAACCCGAATAAGAAGATTCTAAACCGTGTAAGCATGTGTGCCCGCGTGTAAGCCACTGTGAGTGTGTTTCTGCTGGTATGCGCGTTGCTCCCCCCTGAGGAAACAGAAAGGAAAAAGGAAGCAACAGAATTAGTAGGAAGCTAGCAGGGAATACTGCTGGAGCTAGAAGCAGGCAATTACACAGGCAGAATAGTAGCCCAGCCAAGCACTTAAAACTCTGCAAACAGCAGTGCAGGATGTTTCTCTCAAGAGACACTGCAAGACAGGAGTAAGCTATTAGAAGTGAAAACTGAAAAAGCTGAACTCAGAGCAGAAATGCTAGGGGCTGCCATAACTGTCATAAGGAGACATAGGCGACTTGCTGAGGGTGGTGACAATGCAAATGGTGCCAGACAACCCACAGTGAGGAGAAGGAGAAGAGTGTACAGGCCCAGGGTCACCTACCAGGGGTTACATGAGCTGGAGATAGTGGAGCGCTATAGAGTGGACAGAGACCTCCTGCAGCAAATTGTTGAGCTGTGCAGGCCACGCCTCACACACAGAACCAACAGAGGGGAACCCATCCCAGTGGAAACCAAGGTATGTGTTGGCCTAAGAATACTAGCAACAGGTACCTTCTAGAGACCAACTGGTGATATGATGGGGATATCACAGACATCAGCCTCCAGGGTACTGCACCAGTTCCTGGATGCCATGTCAGCACATGTCGGTGATCATGTATATTTCCCCAATGCCCGTGAGGTATTGGCCAGCAATATGCGTCTCTTCCAGCAAATAGCGGAATACCCTGAGGTAGTGGGTGCAATAGACTGCACACACATACGCATCAAAGCACCAGCCGGTGAGCGGGATAGGGCCTACATTAACCGCAAGGACTTCCCCTCCATCAACTGCCAGGTCGTGTGTGATGCCCAGGGCATAATAATGAATGTGTATGCTGGCTGCCCTGGGAGCTACCATGATTCCCATATCTGGCATTTGACGCAGCTGTACCAGACATTTGCCAATGGGGACATCCCACATGGACACCTAGTGGGGGATGCAGGTTATGCACTGGAGACCTGGCTGATGACACCCATCAGAAACGCACACACACCTGAACAGGAACGCCATAATGAGGCACACGCACAAACATGTAATGTAATAGAGCATGTGTTTGGGCTGCTCAAGTCACAGTTCCGGTGTCTGGACACATCTGGTGGAGCCTTGCAATACTCACCAACTACATGTACCCAAATTGTCATGGTATGTTCTATGCTACATAATATGATCTTGCGAAAACAGCTGCAGCAGGACCTGCATAGGGCCGGGCCAAACAGCCCCCCACCATTGCCAAGGCCATCACAGGCAGAGCGTGACTCGGAGGAGGAACAACCTGAGCCTGCCCCAGTAGGCAGAAGGAGGCGTGCCCAGTATGCCCTGGCCTTGGCAAAGAGGCAACGCATAGCACATACACTGGCTCAGTAGGAACCCTGGGAATGATACCCCTCTCTAACTCACTCATATAATAACAGGGATGCCTAAAATGACATAACCTGCTCTCAAACATGTACAGGGAGAGTAGTATGTGCATCCGACAGAGGCAGCCCTGCAGCACCACCTGAGGCATGAATGCCATGTGTTAAGTAATGTAACACCATGTAGTATATGCAAACTTGATGACCCTGACTAACATCCTACCCTCACCAAGCATGACGCCACAATATGACGATGAGATGATCAATTGCAATAATAACTGGCAAAGGCTGTTGTTACCCACAGCGTGCCTTTAATAGGTAAGGCTCAAAACACAAACCCACCTCCATAGGTATCACAAGGGATAAGAACCTAGATGTAATGCTACCCAATGCCAGAAGTCTAAACAGCAAGATGCATGCAGTCTAAACTCACCCAGTATGGAGAATGTTGATATCTGTCATGTAACAGAAAACTGGGTCAAGGCTCACAACAGCACCCTAACCCTACCAGGTTACACCTCATACTGTGCTGTACAGCCTCAAAACAAGGAACAAGCTACAAAAGGAGGGTGACTAGCAATAATTGTCAAGGATAACCACACCCCCATATTGGTACCACAATAAGAAGCAGCATGAACTAGCCATGGTCAAGTAACAGTGGCTAAAACTGCCTCCCAGTTTATAGCCTGCTACAGACTACCATCCTAACACCAGGAACTGCACTTGGCCTATGTTGGAATACATGAATATATCAAGCCCTCCAAACCACATTATATTGGGTGACTGAAAATACCCAAACATAGACTGGGAGCATTGTTCTAGCTCCAACACTGTAGGACAAAAGTTCCTAGAATCCATCAACCAAATTGCCCAGGAACAACGTACCACTCCCACAAGAGGGGTAAGCATACTGGATGTGATAATCAGCAACATGGGTACTGGATGGCAAGACGAGAAGTGTATTGCTCACTGGTAAAACCAGACCATAGAGTAATCACACTGGATATACAAATCCTGACCACAGTCCCTGGCCAGAAAACCACAGTGAAAAACATGTGTAAAGCAAAAGTTGCACTCCTCCAAACTGATGTGGAATCCATTAAAGGCCCTGTGCAGGTGCAAAATATGGGCCACACCTCAGAACCTGTTATACAGGCATTCCATGAACACTGCCAGGAATGCATGGATTATGCAATCCCAAATAAAACCAAGACACAATGCCATACACGCAGGCATCTGGCATGGTGGACTCCAGCCATTACCAAACCATGCAAGAGAATGAGGAAGCTACTACATGATAGAGCAAACATAAAAAGGGAAGTAATCACTGATCAGTAGTATGGCAATAAAATATGTCCACTCAAACAATCCACTAAGGCCAGCTACAACAAGTTGAATCTGTGAATCTTGAGGCAATGTTACACCGGCCCCATGTACACAGACAACCCTCACCTCCACCCAAGAAATACAAATATATGTGAGAGATGCAACCATTTATCCAAACCGGAGGCTGAGCTCCCTCAACTCAGTACTGTCAAAATTAGTCAGGAGGAGAAGGTAACCACACACACCACAAACCCAGTCTCACATAGACCTATCACAACTGCAAACCAAAGACATAAACACAGAAAAACATTCCCGGAGGCCCTAATTACAAACACACCACATCAACAGAGGCCTCCAAAGCAGACACCCAAGCAACCACTACCTCCAAACATAGCACATGCAACACATAGTACACAAAGCTGGTGTGCCAAACAGTCACAGGCCAGAAGGAGAAACAACATGCCTGATACAGTTGTAATAGGTGACTCCATAGTCAGACACACTGCTGTCCCGCTCACCAGACTGAACAAGGGAAAGGGTACAGTAAGCTGCCTGTAGGCTGCTACATAACACAAGTACGCAGGTCACCCCAAAGCAAGTAGAAATATGATGCAGTCATTGTCCATGCTGGCGTGAATGACCTGAGATGTACCTCCTCAGACTACATGAAAAGAGACATAGATGAGCTCTCCGATTATGTAGTCCAGGCCGGTATGACACTGACCGTGTGCAGCATCCTACCCTCACCAAGAATGATGCCACAGTACAAACACAGAATGATCAGCTTTAACAAGTGGCACAATTACTGGTGTCATTCCAAGGGGATCCAATGTCTGTCTGCTTGGGATGTCATACTTGACAAGCCACACTGCTGTGCCAGGGATGGCTTGCACCTGTTACCCCTGGGCGTCTGGATATTGGATAAGGCTCTTGCCACCTCCATAGAGCCTTTCGTAGGCAAGGCTGAAAAGACTAACCCACCTCCCTAGAAAACATAAGTGGAAAGAAACATAAGGGTAATGCTGCCCAATGCCAGATGTGTAAACCTCAACATGCATGCTCCCGAGGCCCTCCCCAGTATGGAGAACATCGATGTCCATGCAGTGACAGAAACCTGCAGCAAGGCTCCTGACAGCACACCAGCACTACCAGGTTATACCTCATATCATGTGTTATGGACCCAAAACCTGGACCAAAACATAAAAGGAGGGAGAGTATCCATATTCAGCACAGACACCCACACGTCCAGGTAACTGACAATGCACGAAGCATCGGAGACCACCCATGTGCAACTAACCGTAGGCAAAACTGCTATACAGTCTGTAGCATGCTACAGACCACACTCTCACACACACAGGAACCACACCCAGCCGTCCTGAAGACACTGGACAGTATGAATGTCTCACCAAATACCAAACAAGGTACTCACCAATTACCACATAGGTGGTAATCCATTATGTATGGAAGGAGTAATCAGAGACCTAGGGACACAAGTGGACAGTAACCTGTTATGTGACACTCACATTGCCAACATGGCTAGGAAGACTGTCTATATTAGACACCGTATCATGAAAGGATTCACATCTACATCAACAGAGGTCATTGTGCCCCTATACTGTTCTCTTATCAGACCCATAATCTAGTACAATGCCTCATTTGGGATGTACCTTACCTGACACCTGCAGCAGATAGAAAGACCTCAAAGGTACCTCACCAAGAGGATAAAGGGTCTCAAATATATGTCATATGCTGCCTGGCTGTAGACACCCCAGCTGTATGCAGTCACATACTGCCTACACAGAGGCACTGTATGCCTGTTGTACAAGGCCATGTGCAACACAGGAGTAATGGACATGCTCCACCCCAGAAAACCCAAATCCATCGGAGCTGTGAGAGTGAGAGATGTCAACCTCAACACATAATGAAATAGGATGTGCTGGAGGGACAGATACATAACCCAGAGGCTCCCTACACCCTGGAACAGAATCCCACTCCATGTTAGGCAGAGCCCCTCACTGACTCTCTTCAACAGGAATCTTGCCAAGTGGATGGATGATCGTAGTTGTACACTGGGGGTCTTCACTGTGTCACGTCCAGACAGAGGCACAGTAAAGTAAATCATAAATGGCCATAATATTCACATAGCAAGGGGTGGCGAAAGCCACACACACTCTGGCTATGCTTATAAATGCCCTAGGGCAGATAGCCTAGTATGAACCTATGAACCTATGAAGATACAAATTGTACAGGACACTAAGGATAATCACAAGGCTTTATTAACTGATGGTAGGAACCTTGTTGGGAATTCACAAATATGCTCTGAATCACTCAAATATTACAAACAACATACCAAACACACACACATATTGCCAACATCCAACCTGACAGGTGCAGTGCAACCCCAAATGCAAAATATCTATCCCAGCAGAGTGCTGGCCCCCTGACATTGCAGATGCTGAGGTAACAGCCAGCATCTACAAAGCAAAACACACAGCATCAATGATATGAGATGGTATCCTAGGCTGAGTCCAACATGGACTCCAAGAAGAATGGAATGCCAAATAACACTACTGCTCAATGTCAGCCTTACCACAGGATATGTACCCAAAGAGCAGTGTACAACAACAGTGGTCCTTCTCCACAAAGGTGTTGCCTGAATGGATACTGCAAACTACCACCCCAGAATCCTGACAAGCTTGGTCTGCAAAGTTATGGAAAGGATCAGCATGTACCGCAGACATACAGATATTGGGGACCTACTGACACCGGACCCTACCCAGTGTGGCTTTCTTAAGTGCAGATCCTTCCCCTTAAACATGTTTGACTCATTTGAAACAGTCATTAAGGTCATTGATGAGGGGAATGTGGTCCACACAGCCTAGCTGGACCTTGCAAAAGGCTTCCTTACAATACCCCACGTGTTCATTATAGATAAGCTCACCAGCTTAAATATAAACCCCTATGTCAGTAGAGGGGTTGCAAACCAGACCAAGGACAGAACTGACATGGTCAGAAATGCTGCAGCCATGTCAGACTACAAACCAGATATAACTGGCATCCCACAAGGCTTGGTCCTGGGACCTCCCTTGTTTGGTATATATGTCCCATAGGCTCAGGCCAGCATGGAAGGACTGTGTCTGAACAAGTTTGCAGAGGACTACAAACTGGCCACAATATCTGACCCTCCAGCTGACACAAGCATCCCAGAAAAGGGCCACATAGAAACAGACAACTGGTGCCATAGCCATGTCAGCAAGTTAATTGCAGAAAAGTGTATAGTCAACCCCTGTGGATATACAGTAAGTGCCCACCAATTAACACATAGGTGTTAACCCATTAAGTACTTAACATGTAATAAGAGACCTGGGGACACAAGTTGATAGATATCCTGCATTGGACAAGCATGTGTCTGTAGTGGTTACAGAAACATACCATATACCCACCTAATCATGAAGGTTGTCAGATCTAGATCAGGGGAGGTCATTGTGGCTCTGCAGTCATCCTTCATCAACATCACAATTGACTACAATGGCCCCTGTGGGATGTACCTCAGCAGACACCTCCATCAACTGGAAAGACTCCAAAAGTATCTCACCAGGAGTATCAAAGAGCTTGAACAGATGCCATGTGTTGGCTGATTAAACAAACTGCAGCTCCACACACTGCCATACTGCCCGCCCAGAGGCAAGCTGTGCCTGATGTATAAAGCCATGTCCAAGATGGAATCAATGAACATGCTGCACCGTGTACAATCTGAATATCAGTGAGCTATGCACATGAGAGACCTGAACCCCAGCACTGACATACATAGGACAAGCTGTACTGAATGATCCATAACACAGAAGCCACCCCCACTCTTGAGTAAACTCCCAGTACAGGTTAGCCAGAGAGTCACTCATCGACTCTCCTCAAGAGGAATCTTGATGAGTGGATGGGAGATGGTAGGTTTACCCTGGGTATCACTGTTATGTCATGGGTAGACGGAGGCACAGTATACTAAGCATGACATATGTCATGGCAAACTCCAGTTACAATGTGTGTCGAAGGAGAAACACACTCTCTGACTAGCATTAGAAATGGCCTAGGGCACATCGCTAGTGTTTGCCAATGTCCACCTATGTTGTGGAATACACTACCAATGTTGGACAAGCCTGTTTTAAGTAGTTCATATCTGAACATAATGCAACATGGTCATATCTGCACAACTGGCCCCTAACCAGTCTGTTGTGCTCACTATGAAAATTTAAAGCAGTGATAGGACTAAAGCCCAGGATACTGTCCACCACAGTGAAAGTACTGAACCAGTACACTATACGGTACTACAGTGTTAGGTCAGTATGAAAGGATGTTGACAACTGTATGCAAAGTATCCCATGCAAACCCTGCAGGCACAGTATAATCCCTGTTGTGTTCAGACACAAAGCAGTTGGACAGTAAGTACACAACATGACACACAACACACAACCATAAACGTGAGATATTGTTGAAGTTCACACTCATCCACAAATGTGGTGGACTGCAGAGTTCAACATATGGAAAGCTCACACTGGGCATGCTCGCACACTTTGATAAATGAAACATATGTCAGACAACATGCCATGGAAAGCCTGAACTGGGCATGCTCACACACTTAGACCATATCTCAGTTTAGCAGCTGGCCACACATATCTGGTATTTGTACATGTTATTCCAGGAACCAACCCCATTACAGCAATCTGCCCAGTGCACACTGTTAAATGACTACAGAGACGTAAATGATATAGTGGATCCCTCTCATATTCAAACATCTTCCACAGATACACAAGTTGTTCATAGAAACAGGGAATGCTATGGCAATAAAGACCTGCAAACAGTCTATCAGCAACAAATATTGTGCATCTGACAATTAAACATATGGGTGCAGAGGTCAATACTAGGCTGTTTGCCCTAGGGAATGAAAGCTTAGCCAGACTGTGCTTGGCGTCTGCCTCCCCAGTACAGTAGGTTACTGTGCTACACTGTAAAGTAGGTCACATAAGGCACCGTTTGAGGCTAGTGTGCTGTGCCTCCGTCAAGCAGGGACACAGTGGAGATCCCAGGGGTTGAATTTGCTATGCCACATCCATGTTGTTGGTGTGTGCTGGAAGAGGGTTGGTGAGGACCTCTAACAGTAAGTGGGCGTCAATAACAGACTGAGGGGAGCCTTATCTGCAGTGTCTGGACAATTTCACTGTCAACACTTTGTCGTGATTATTATGAGGGATTGAAGCGTTGTGCCAGTACTGTTCAGAGATGTCCTCCCTCTGTGGGCTACTGCTCTGCAATGTATTAGCTCACTCCGTCTGTTGGACAGCTCGTATATGGCCGGTGTACACCTGACAGGTGTCCTGTTGTGGAGGAGTCATGGGTATATTTGGGATAGTATGATCAATGCAAACCTTCCAAATGCTCATAGAATGCAATTGTCAAGGATTATGCAGAGTGGCCTGTATACTCCCCCAGCATGGGTCCTTTGAAGTCTTCCATCCCAGTCTTCACAAGTGTAAAGTCTGCTTTTGATAAATACACTTTGTTTGCAGTGACAACCTTGCCTGGGGGTGAGGATGGGATATGGATGTCCAGGGAAAGGTGGGTATGGTCAGATATCAACAATGGTGGTCTACCTCTGGTGTGGAACAGTGAGTACCCATGTTGCAGATGGTCAGGTGCAATATGTATTCCCCCTTGTGGCTGTGGTGAGTGGTCCTGCCATAGCACATGGACTCACAAATTGTAGTGGCTGTAGGGTAATGTTGTAGAGGCCTGAGTAGTTCCCACACACAATATACCTGTACCTGACGTTAACAACTGGAATGGTGTATGTGAACACCTTCATATCTTGGCACTGTTCCCAGGGAAGCAAAGTGTGTGTCCTGGATGTGGGAGGGGTGGTCCGAACTGGTTGTGTTGTGTGTTACAGGTCCTGTGGTCACAAAGCATGGTATAGAACATAACCTGCCAGTGCTGATGTGCATATCTGACCCTGAAGTAGGTGGCTGCAAATGCATATATATGCTATCCCCCACCGGACAGGTAGTAATAGATGTACATACCTCTGTATAAATAATGATGTCAGCACCCTATAAATACTGCAGGTGTAGAACAGATGACCAGTAATACTGGTAATGCGTCTCCCTCAAGTGTCATAATATAGTTAGGTAGGGGTTTGAATCCTGCAAATGCTCAGTGTGGGTGAGCGGGATTGGTGTGTGTGCAATTCTGTGTGAGAGAAATGTCCCTTTTGGCAACTGGGAGAACACACTACAGGATGCACATTCCCCTTTCTAAACACTGATGATATCAGCACCCTATAAGTACAGTAAGAGAAGGGAAACCTCCCCGTAATGCGAATACCGCGTTCTGCTAATGCGTCTGTCTTGAGTGTCATAACATAGTTAGGTAGGAGTTTGAATCCTGAAAATGCTCAGTGTGTGTGCAAGTCTGTGTGAGAGAAATGTCCCTTTTGGCAACTAGGAAAACACACTACAGGATGCACATTCCCCTTTCTAAACACTGATGATGTCAGCATCCTATAAGTACAGCAGGAGAAGAGAAACCTCCCAGTAATGTGAATAGCGCGCTCCGCTAATGTGTCCATCTTGAGTGTCATAACATAGGTAGGGGTTTGAATCCTGCAAATGCTCAGTGTGTGTGTGTGTGTGTGTGTGTGTGTGTGTGTGTGTGTGTGTGTGTGTGTGTGACAGAAATGTCCCTTTTGGCAACTAGGAAAACACACTACAGGATGCACACTCCCCTTTCTAAACACTAATGATGTCAGCACCCTATAAGTACAGCAGGAGAAGGGAAACCTCCCAGTAATGCGAATAGCGTGCTCTGCTAATGTGTCTGTCTTGAGTGTCATAACATAGTTAGGTAGGGGTTTGAATCCTGCAAATGCTCAGTGTGTGTGCGTGCAAATCTGTGTGAGAGAAATGTCCCTTTTGGCAACTAGGAGAACACACTACAGGCTGCACATTCCCCTTTCTAAACACTGATGATGTCAGCACCGTATAAGTACAGCAGGAGAAGGGAAACCTCCCAGTAATGCGAATAGCGTGCTCCGCTAATGCGTCTGTCTTGAGTGTCATAACATAATTAGGTAGGGGTTTGAATCCTACAAATGCTCAGTGTGTGTGTTTGGGTAAGGGGGATTAGTGTGTGTGCAATTCTGTGTGAGAGAAATGTCCCTTTTGGCAACTAGGAGAACACACTACAGGCTGCACATTCCCCTTTCTAAACACTGATGATGTCAGCACCCTATAAGTACAGCCAGAGAAAAAAAACCTCCCAGTAATGCAAATAGCGCGCTCGGCTACTGTGTTTTGTATTAGTGTCATAACATTGTGAGGTAGGGGTTTGAATCCTGCAAGTGTGTGTGTGTGTTTGCATGTGGGTGGGGGGGGTGGAAGTAGGGTGTGTGCAATTACATGTGTGAGAGAACTGACCCTTTTGGCAACCAGTACAACACACCAGCTGCTGCATATTCCAATCTCTATGCAGAGATGATGTCAGCACCCTACATGTACAGCAGAAGAGGGCAAATCTCCCAGTAATGCAAATAGCACGCTCTGCTACTGCGTCTCTCAGTACTGTCATAGCACAGTTAGAGAACTGACCCTTTTGGCAACCAGTACAACACACCAGCTGCTGCATATTCCAATCTCTATGCAGAGATGATGTCAGCACCCTACAAGTACAGCAGAAGAGGGCAAATCTCCCAGTAATGCAAATAGCACGCTCTGCTACTGCGTCTCTCAGTACTGTCATAGCACAGTTAGTTATGGCTTTGAATTCCACAAATGCCACATGTGTTTTTGTCACACAGAATGCCCATGTGTGTGGGTTGTTGTTCACAATAATGCATGACATCGATTAAACCAGTAATGGCAATGCACACAGATGATGTATGTGTGTGCCAAATACACATATATACCTGTGACCTTCAATAGTTTCCATGTCTGACGCCTGCCACATGTGAATACATGGTATTTGCACTGGATAACATTATGACTGTGGTTTTCTGTGCGGGTGCTGCATGTGGTATGTGTATATACAGTGTGAGTTGTATATGGTATCATCCTAGCAGCGAGGGATACACATCTGGTCTGGGGCATATAGTCTACATATTGTTGATGAACAGGTGCTGCATGTTTTCACCTGTTGTGGGAGTGGTAACAAGTTGTTCCATAGCAATGCAGTGACTACATGCTAGGAACCTTTCAGCTAGGGTGTTATAGCTACAGTAATTCATCAGCATTCAGTAATACATCAGCATTCTTGGTGAGGGTATGATGCCAACCAAGGTCAGGGTCATACCAGCCTGTGCCACATGCTCAGAGAGCCCTTCTATGTTCCCTATCATGTAGTCCAGGGAGGTACATCACAGGTCAGCCATAGTGGCATGGACAATGACTGAGTCATATGTGTCCATGCCTCTGACTGACCTGTATGCTTGTGTTATGTGGTAGACCATAGTGCCTCATGGGCATATCACTGTGACCTTCACCTTGTCCAGCCTGGTGAGCGGGACCTCACTGTACCGGACAATACAGGTACCTAACACAACTGTAGCAGGTGTGTTGTCTAGCCGTACAGGCTGTGACTGTTTGGCACACAGGATTTGTGTGCTATGTGTTGCACATGCCGTGTTCTGGCTTAACGTATGCCTGTGTGCCAGCTGCAGAGGTGTCTGCTGCTCAGGCAGGATGTTATTCTGAGGCTCCACGAATGCCCCAGTATGTTCATGTGTTTGGATTGCTGTCAGTGTAGGTCTACATCAGACTGGTATTGTAGTCACTGCAGTATTTCATGCCACCTGACAGGTTATGGCAGTACTGGGTTCAGAGTGCTTAGTCCCCAGTTTGGCTATGTGGTTGCATCTCACACATGTGTTGTACGTCCATGTGTAGGGGAGAGGGTGACTGGTGTACATGTGGCAGCTGTGACATTGCCACATGACTCACATATTCCACAACTGTACCATAGAGGTGACTGACAAGTGACCTTTGCACATGCTACCATAGTATTGTGATTGCCATGGTGATTAACACACATAGGGCCAATGGGGAACAAGGTACAGAAGGTGAGTATGTGAGGATGTAGTGCCTGTGATTAGTTAGCACTGGCATATATGACTGCTCACATGGTCAAATGCCAGGTAAGTCATATGCAATGCGTCACAGGCAACGTACATGCGAACAGGACAAACAGTGACGTTCTGCCAAGTGAGACATGGACATACATAGAGTAAGCTATGCAGATGTCACTAGGAATCCACAGAAGCTCTGTAAATCTGCATTGCAGGTGGAAGCAGTGTCTCAGGGTAACTGCAAGCAAACATGCATGCAAACAAAGCTACAGTAAGCAGGGCTGCATGTAGTCCATTGTACAACAAACAAGCTATGCCACTTCCAGTAGGTAACAGTGCAAATATGCAGGCACTATACACATGTACATGGAAATACACAGGTCAGATGGCCAGGGTCCAGTCTCAGTGCACACAAATGTACAGACCATGTACCGTCAGGATGTACAATAACCGGATGGAAACCCAGGTGCTCACACCTGCAGTAATACACATGTCAAATAACAGACACTGAGCCTTCACCCAGTGGTTCCATACTTAGTAGGATGTATGCTACCTGTCCTGTCACCACAGTATCCCTGACATTTATGGGGACTCCTAAACACTGATGATATCAGCACCCTATAAGTACAGTAAGAGAAGGGAAACCTCCAGGTAATGCGAATAGTGCGTTCTGCTAATGTGTCCGTCTTGAGTGTCATAACATAGTTAGGTAGGGGTTTGAATCCTGCAAATGCTCAGTGTGTGTGCAAGTCTGTGTGAGAGAAATGTCCCTTTTGGCAACTAGGAAAACACACTACAGGATGCACATTCCTCTTTCTAAACACTGATGATGTCAGCATCCTATAAGTACAGCAGGAGAAGAGAAACCTCCCAGTAATGTGAATAGCGCGCTCTGCTAATGTGTCCGTCTTGAGTGTCATAACATAGGTAGGGGTTTGAATCCTGCAAATGCTCAGTGTGTGTGTGTGTGTGTGTGTGTGTGTGTGTGTGTGTGTGTGTGTGTGTGACAGAAATGTCCCTTTTGGCAACTAGGAAAACACACTACAGGATGCACACTCCCCTTTCTAAACACTAATGATGTCAGCACCCTATAAGTACAGCAGGAGAAGGGAAACCTCCCAGTAATGCGAATAGCGTGCTCTGCTAATGTGTCTGTCTTGAGTGTCATAACATAGTTAGGTAGGGGTTTGAATCCTGCAAATGCTCAGTGTGTGTGTGTGTGTGCAAGTCTGTGTGAGAGAAATGTCCCTTTTGGCAACTAGGAGAACACACTACAGGCTGCACATTCCCCTTTCTAAACACTGATGATGTCAGCACCGTATAAGTACAGCAGGAGAAGGGAAACCTCCCAGTAATGCGAATAGCGTGCTCCGCTAATGCGTCTGTCTTGAGTGTCATAACATAATTAGGTAGGGGTTTGAATCCTACAAATGCTCAGTGTGTGTGTTTGGGTAAGGGGGATTAGTGTGTGTGCAATTCTGTGTGAGAGAAATGTCCCTTTTGGCAACTAGGAGAACACACTACAGGCTGCACATTCCCCTTTCTAAACACTGATGATGTCAGCACCCTATAAGTACAGCCAGAGAAAAAAAACCTCCCAGTAATGCAAATAGCGCGCTCGGCTACTGTGTTTTGTATTAGTGTCATAACATTGTGAGGTAGGGGTTTGAATCCTGCAAGTGTGTGTGTGTGTTTGCATGTGGGTGGGGGTGGAAGGGTGTGTGCAATTACATGTGTGAGAGAACTGACCCTTTTGGCAACCAGTACAACACACCAGCTGCTGCATGTTCCAACCTCTATGCAGAGATGATGTCAGCACCCTACATGTACAGCAGAGGGCAAATCTCCCAGTAATGCAAATAGCACTCTGCTACTCGTCTCTCAGTACTGTCATAGCACAGTTAGAGAACTGACCCTTTGGCAACCAGTACAACACACCAGCTGCTGCATATTCCAATCTCTATGCAGAGATGATGTCAGCACCCTACAAGTACAGCAGAAGAGGGCAAATCTCCCAGAAATGCAAATAGCACGCTCTGCCTCTCAGTACTGTCATAGCACAGTTAGTTATGGCTTTGAATTTCACACATGCCACGTGTGTGTTTGTCACACAGAATGCCCATGTGTGTTGGTTGTTGTTCACAATAATGCATGACATCAATTAAACCAGTAATGGCAATGCACACAGATGATGTATGTGTGTGCCAAATACACATATACCTGTGACCTTCAATAGTTTCCATGTCTGACGCCTGCCACATGTGAATACATGGTATTTGCACTGGATAACATTATGACTGTGGTTTTCTGTCTTGGTGCTGCATGTGGTATGTGTATATACAGTGTGAGTTGTATATGGTATCATCCTAGCAGTGAGGATACACATCTGGTCTGGGGCATATAGTCTACATATTGTTGATGAACAGGTGCTGCATGTTTTCACCTGTTGTGGGAGTGGTAACAAGTTGTTCCATAGCAATGCAGTGACTACATGCTAGGAACCTTTCAGCTAGGGTGTTATAGCTACAGTAATTCATCAGCATTCAGTAATACATCAGCATTCTTGGTGAGGGTATGATGCCAACCAAGGTCAGGGTCATACCAGCCTGTGCCACATGCTCAGAGAGCCCTTCTATGTTCCCTATCATGTAGTCCAGGGAGGTACATCACAGGTCAGCCATAGTGGCATGGACAATGACTGAGTCGTATGTGTCCATGCCTCTGACTGACCTGTATGCTTGTGTTATGTGGTAGACCATAGTGCCTCATGGGCATATCACTGTGACCTTCACCTTGTCCAGCCTGGTGAGCGGGACCTCACTGTACCGGACAATACAGGTACCTAACACAACTGTAGCAGGTGTGTTGTCTAGCCGTACAGGCTGTGACTGTTTGGCACACAGGATTTGTGTGCTATGTGTTGCACATGCCGTGTTCTGGCTTAACGTATGCCTGTGTGCCAGCTGCAGAGGTGTCTGCTGCTCAGGCAGGATGTTATTCTGAGGCTCCACGAATGCCCCAGTATGTTCATGTGTTTGGATTGCTGTCAGTGTAGGTCTACATCAGACTGGTATTGTAGTCACTGCAGTATTTCATGCCACCTGACAGGTTATGGCAGTACTGGGTTCAGAGTGCTTAGTCCCCAGTTTGGCTATGTGGTTGCATCTCACACATGTGTTGTACGTCCATGTGTAGGGAGAGGGTGACTGGTGTACATGTGGCAGCTGTGACATTGCCACATGACTCACATATTCCACAACTGTACCATAGAGGTGACTGACAAGTGACCTTTGCACATGCTACCATAGTATTGTGATTGCCATGGTGATTAACACACATAGGGCCAATGGGGAACAAGGTACAGAAGGTGAGTATGTGAGGATGTAGTGCCTGTGATTAGTTAGCACTGGCATATATGACTGCTCACATGGTCAAATGCCAGGTAAGTCATATGCAATGCGTCACAGGCAACGTACATGCGAACAGGACAAACAGTGACGTTCTGCCAAGTGAGACATGGACATACATAGAGTAAGCTATGCAGATGTCACTAGGAATCCACAGAAGCTCTGTAAATCTGCATTGCAGGTGGAAGCAGTGTTCCAGGGTAACTGCAAGCAAACATGCATGCAAACAAAGCTACAGTAAGCAGGGCTGCATGTAGTCCATTGTACAACAAACAAGCTATGCCACTTCCAGTAGGTAACAGTGCAAATATGCAGGCACTATACACATGTACATGGAAATACACAGGTCAGATGGCCAGGGTCCAGTCTCAGTGCACACAAATGTACAGACCATGTACCGTCAGGATGTACAATAACCGGATGGAAACCCAGGTGCTCACACCTGCAGTAATACACATGTCAAATAACAGACACTGAGCCTTCACCCAGTGGTTCCATACTTAGTAGGATGTATGCTACCTGTCCTGTCACCACAGTATCCCTGACATTTATGGGGACTCTCCCTCCTGTGAATGTTAGTTTTGTGTGTTGGGGCTGTCTAGCATGGTATGAGATGTGAGCTTACAGTGCTAGGGTGCACCTGTGTGTCCTGTACCAGTCGTGTAGTACTGCACACATATCAACATCCTCAAACATCCGCATTGCAGAGTCCAGTGTGGGCAACATGCCACTTTCAGTTTACATGCCCTTCATTGCATATCAATACTTTCATTACTTTATCCCCTGTGCTACCTATTTATATGGCCTTCTGTTGACATCCTTACCACCAGTATGCAAACATGTGCAGATGATACACTATGGTACTTACCATGGGTATAGACAACAGTACAAGACAATCATACCCTTACTGCATCAGGCATGCTGGGATATACCCACAATTATATCAGCACACAGTACTGTTAACAACATGATACTATTACTACACGTCTATGTAGTCACCCTGTGCATCAGCAACATGTTAACCTGTACCTGCACTGATGTTACAGATTGCAGGAGGTGGCACAGTTTCATCATATGCACAGGGTGTGAACTTGGTATGCCTGAATCTGCCACTGATACCACCAACTGACATGTATGTGTATGTGTGTTGGTGAGGGACAGCAGTACAAGGTGGGGCAATGTTGATGCAGTGTGTGTGTGTATGCGGTAGCCCTAGGTGTTGTCAATTCGCATGTGTGTATGGATGCACACAGTTCCACCTCATGGCTGCCATATACCGGTGTTTGTGGACAGCCACAGACTGTACCTGCCAGGTCATACAGATCAGTGTCTCTGGCCACGGACACGGTACCTGTGCCTTGCCGGGGTGCTACGGACCATATCTGGTACCAATCCAGACTGAGTACTGTCATCAGAAGCAGGTGTTCGTTGACTGGACACAGATCCCTGTTGGGCCTGTCCAGAGCCACATGCACGTGGTCTCCTGGGTCGGTCTGATGACAGTACAGACCCTGCATTGCTGGGGTTGCTGCTGGCATACGTCCACGTTGACGCCTCAACCGTCCACCATTGCCCTGGCTCATGGACATGTAGTTGTGGAACTGATCTAATATGTCCCCACAACGTCTGTCTATGACATCGGTAAAATTACGGATGGCAGCCGCAATGTCACGCATACTGTCAGTCATGGCTGTGCGACATGCTGTCAGCTCCCTCAGACTCTGTCTGGTGTACCGTTCCATACGTGACTGTGCCTGCATGACAGCCCGAAACATAGCTGAGGTTGTAAGACCTCTGTGGGCACGTCTGACAGGGCCACGGATGCTCCCACGAGAACCCCTGGACATCTGTCTGTGTGGTACCATCTCAGGCCATACCCATGGCTGCTGTGTGGGGAAGCATGTGCCACAGATACCACATTACCCTGGTCAATGCCCACTGTATCCTGTCCATCACCTAGGGACATTGGTGACAAAGGATGTATTGGCAGGATGACTGTGCGCATTGATGGGGTTGACAGCTGTGTACTGTCAATTGGCTGACCAATGACGGACCCTGGCACACCTTCCTGTGCCATTACACAGATGTCATCATTATCAGTACCCGTGGCACCTGATTTAGGTTCCCTGCTGCATGACACCAGAGCAGCACCAGAACCTGTGGGAGGGAAACAGGAAACACAGTTTACAATGTCTACACAATGTTACCAGTGATGCACACATGCACACATGCACACGTGCACACGTGCACAGGTGCACACATGCACACATGCACAGGTGCACACATGCACACGTGCGCACATGCACAGGTGCACACATGCACACAGTTGCACACATGCACACAGTTGCACACTTGCACACAGTTGCACACTTGCACACTACTCAGTATGCGAGATATCAACACACAGACACAGACACACCTGCATGCATACACAGAGCACTACTAAGTGAGCCTAATATTACTATTACTATCAAGACTATTAAAGGTATTGTTGATACACACTCACCAGCATGGATAGGCTGCATTGCTGTTATACCGGAGGGACCTGCAGAAGTGAGGAAATTAATGTCAGTGGGCACAACTGTGCCATTGTTACTGAGTATGATACAGGTCAGTAGTACAACAGTTGCCTTTCACAGGTCAGCTGCTAATAATGAGAATATCACACTTGCACATTAAATACTATGATGACAGCTACAAACCAAGGACACACCTCACACATGCATTAACTACCAGTGTACACAACAGTCAACTATACATATGGCATATTACCTGCATGCTCGTAGTCTTGATGCTGTGTGGCTCCAGCCTCCAACATAATGCAGGTCTGCTGCTGTTGTTGTTGTTGGTGGGCAGGAGCCACAACACTTATGAGTAGTCCCTCCAGTCTGGTGAGTGGGGGATGTGTAGCCACCCCACCACCTGTGGCAACCTGTTGCCTGTGGATATCTGATGCACGCTGACAGACATTTCTGATTAAATCACTGCAGTGATGTCGTACCTGCTCATATGTCCTATTATGCGTGCCTATGTCTTTTACCCGACGGACCAGGTCTTGCCACAGTGCAGCCCTCTCCTGCTAATTCTGGCTGGTGCAGGAAAAGAGTATTGCATAATCCCGCACCAGGCTCTGGTGTATTTCCTCATCCTCAGCTGCAGAGTATGCTGGATTGCGCTGGTGAGCCATGGTCCTGAAAAAGGAAATAAAATGATATCAGCAAAATATGTCAGCAAACTTTGGCACACATACTACACATGCTACTCGACTGTTGTGATACAACATATCTCACATATATAGCATCTGTCTGTCTGTTGGTGGATACACATGTAAATGGCCAGGTATTAGTGCTCAGCCAACAACTGTGCAACAGTACCTGGCACACTCCATACGACATAATACCAAACCCCAGCAGTCAGAACACTGATTCAGGTCCAAAGCACCTCCTCACTCTGGGGGTTTGTATCGAGGTACTGTATGGGGTGCATCATTAACTACTGTGATCTGACCACAAACTAATTGCCCTGGATATACATATCCCATCTCCACCACCAGCACAAACGACTACAGTGAATAACATTTCAAATGCAAACTTTACACTTCGTAAGACTGAGATGGTATCCTTTAAGCCCACTGGGCCAGTGGAAGCCACAACCCACAATGCTGACTCCTTCACAAATGATTTCTACGGACATCTCCGAGAATGCATGGATCATGCAATCCCATATAAGACCATGACACTCTCCACAAAGGGAAAGCATCCTGTCTAGTGGACCCCAGCCATAGACAGATTGTATAATAAAAGATGGAAGCTACTGCAAGACAGAGCATAATTCCATAAAGGGAAGGCATGTCTGATCAGCACTAGTAAAGAGCTATGTTCTCTCATACAAACATCCATGGGCAACTTAGAGAGGGAAATCACCGGGGACACTACAGATAACCACAAGGACGTCTTCAGTTATGTTAGAAACCTGGTCAGAAACCCTCCAAAATGCTCATAGTTAGTACACAACAACAAATAATTCACTGAACCCACAGGTATTGGCAACATTGTGGCAGACAGGTTCAGTGCAAGTTTCCCCCCTCCCTCTCCCCCAAACTAAGACATACTTATCCCAGCTGAATGTAACCTCCCTGTCATCACAGATGTCCAGGTGAGAGCCACCCTCAGAAAAGCTAAAAACACAGCATCAATGGGACCTGATGGTATTCCTGGTTGCATGCTACATGAACTCCAAGAGGAGCTAAACACACATATAGAAGTGCTATGTCACACTAGCCTGACTACAGGATATGTACCTGTACACTGGCGTACAGCAGCAGTGGTTCCACTCCACAAAGGAGACACCTCTACATACCAATACAATACAACACAATACAATACATTACATTACAATACAATGCAATATGCTATTGCCCCTGGGACTACAGCAGCATACTGTTCTGCTACCCTGACCATTGTGACACATGTGATGTGTTGGTACCTGCTCCTGTCAAACAGTTACACAGGGTGACTCATATGGCATATTACCTATCTGACTAACATTCAGCAGGGGTATGTGTGACATGTACTCATGGGGAGTCTTGCTTCTTAACGCTCTGTGGTTTATTGCAGGGTATGTCTTATCTGTGGGTAGGAACCTGTAACTCCGCCATGTGCTCTCTACTGCGGTGTCAAGGACGACACACAGCGGTCATTTAGGTTGTGGATGGTGTGAGGTGTTACTATGGTTGTTGGACATCTGTCATGGGTGTGACTTAAGTATGTAAATCCAGGAGTGGTAACCTCTATGTGGGTAGTATGTGTGTACTCTGCGGTGTTGTCAATCACTGTGCATTGGTAATGTGTTTGAGTGCATTGACACAGTGTTGTACATGTCACTGTGTCCTTCTCCATATCTGTAGCTGTCATGTGAGGTACATACCGTGGCAGCCATTGTGTGGTGTGGAGGGGTACACTGACCTACATGTCCATAGCTGACACACCATGTCTGCTGACACATACCATGTGCAAGTATTCCAGGAATAGTGTGCCACTGTGACTATCATTAGGGGGACTATTGTACACATTTATGACCCTGTTCACCCCTGACACATGCAGTGGTGGGCAGCCAATCACATATCTGGTGGTTACTGGTGTAGGTGATTTGAAATGGGGTATGGTACTCCAGTTTCGACACTGGTGTTCACTCCATGCCTTTGTCACCAGGCACCTGTTGCAATACATCTGTACACATGTGCCTCACTCAGAATATATATAATCTCTCTCTCTCTCTCTATATATATATATATATATGTATATATATATATGTATATATATATATATCTATATATATATATATATATATATATATATATATATATATATATATATATATATATATATATATATATATATATATATATATATATATATATATATATATATGTCTGTATACATATACACATATATATATATCGATGTACATATATTGCTATAGATATGGAGGGGGGGTGTGACAGAGAGGGGGTGAGAGTGACAGAGGGGGTGGGACAGGGGGAGTGTGAGATTGTCATATACAGTCATATCTGTAGATAGTCAGATCTGTCTGTCTATGTATATGTATCTACATATATCTATATCTGTATGTGTGTATTACATATATATGTTTCTACATATTCTATCTATCTACATCTGTCTATGTATTCCTACATCCCTCTCTATGTATACATATATGCATATTATATTTATATATATATATATATATATATATATATATATATATATATATATACATACATACATATATTGACATACATACGTATCCATATGATAGATAGGTATATCAACATGTTTGTTTACAAAACTGTATACACACACTAACATACTGCTAAACATACATAACTGTGAAACCTACTTTGTACATTGCACTACAACCTACATTCAACCTACATTGATATGTGCACATAGATGCCCTCACATACATATGTATGTACAGCCTTCACTGATAGTTGCTGTATGTCCCCTGCCCTATGTACATCTTCATATACATATGGTTACAGACCAATGACACATATGGAGGGTTCACAGTATGTAGACTTTTAAAGTATTACTTTACATTACCTGTGTTTGTCACAGCTGCTTGCGTTGCCTTTTGGTTTGGTGTCCTGCTGCTGCTCCAGTTGACAGATGTCAGCTTTCTAGTAGGTTTTATTGAGTGGTTTTGTTTGTGAATGTTTCTCTCTCTCTCTCTCTCTCTCTATCTCTCTCTGTCTCTCTGTCTCTCTCTCTCTCTCTCTCTCTCTCTCTCCTCTCTTCTCTTCTCTCTTTTCTCTCCCTCTCTCTCTCTCTCCCCCCCCCAAGAGGGTGCAATGAAAGTATTGCATGTGTGGACTGGGAGTACAGCATGCTTTTGTAGGTATCTGCATATGTCCATGTAATGGCCTCTGCACCAGTTGTTAGCCAGCATTTGCTAATTGCATGCAGCCAGTTGTGTACTGATTGCAGTTCTCACTGTGATTCCAGGACAGTGCTATAAAAAGGTATGTGAGATAGGCATAGCCCTTTCAGAGTTTAAGGGCAGGGACCATGCTGGTATGCTGTGGACACTGTTCTGTGAGTGTAAAAGTTAGTATCTCTCTCATATTTCTGGCTGTGTTGTAGATTAACATTTCTCCATTCATTTCTCCAGTTTCCTGTACTAACTGTGTATGTACACTGACAACTAAGACTACTACTACTGTTAATGTGGGTGTGTGTGCTTTCCTGTGGGACATGCGGTGTAACTGGTATATAGCAGTGGCTCTTGCACTTTGTTGCTATGGCTTCAATATTTGCCCTTTACATTCACTACTTGTATGCCTGCTAGGTGTCTTGACTGTAGTGTGTTGCTGTGGCTTTCCTATTTTCCATGTACATTCACACCTTGGAATGTTTGCTATATCTGCTAGGGTGTTACTGCATGCAGTGTGGTGTGGCCATGGTGTGGGCCTTGACATCTATTAGGGTATTTGAGTATGCTGCTGAGCAGGCCCCAGGGACTCTCAAGTGCATCTTTTATCTGCCTCATGGAATGGTACAGATCAGTGGGGTACACCCATTAAATTGTCTGGTATTCTGCAGTTGTGACTGTGGGTTAGCATGAGCATATGTATTACTACACTATTTCCGACGTGCAAGTGGTGCATACTTTCAGTACTTCATGGTTACCATTGCTTGTGTTGTAACACCTTTCTGCCTACTGTTTGTACATTTCACAGGGAGTCTGTGGGGCATCCCTGTAACTCAGTCACTATTGCTATGTCTAGGCTCTTAACTATTCAAATATGGCAGTGTCAGACCTCTCAAGTGTACAGATATTTGCAGGATGTCCACATTTTTGCCTCATATTTTGGTCCATATCTCATAAACAGCTTTTTCTGGCAAATCACTCAGGGCTCAAGTCAGACTATAGTGACAAACATTTCAGTTTCAGACTTCATATCCTTCCAAACATCCAAAATAATGCAAAACCTGTTACTCTCTCAACTGTCTAAGTTTGTTGGAGCAATATTTGGAATGTGTCCCTGTTTTTGGGCCTTTGCTCCACATTTTTTATTACTTAGTCCGGATGTGTTGCTGTAAGAGGTTGTGGGGTATGGGCAGTGATTATCCTGCTGTGAGTATGTGTGTGGTTTGCAAGGTGCTACAGTGACATTATTACCTAATAGCTACCAACTAGCATGGCTGTTTCTGTTCACACACTACTATTATAGAAATCCACTACATTTGACAGTAAATATACATGACATGCTTTGTGTACTACACATCCTATATTCCCTTTACATTCATTCCTACTATTGCATGATATATTTATTGTAGCACAATGTTCTTATATAACAGTCATGGCTTAGTGGTAAGTCATGCAGACTACTGTTTCCAAGGTCCTGGGTTCGGGACTGACAGTGGGATTTTATTTTGCTTTTGAGCAGACCACAGGCCTTGTCATTCAGAGTGACTAAGGCACTTTTAAGCAGTTGTAACCGGGTTAGCGCCGGTTTGCGCGGAGCTCACGCGTGCGCACTGGCGTTCAGCTCTGAGCACACCCGCTTACAACTGTTTAAAAGTGCTTACTCTTGCGCACACCCGCACTATTTTCTTTGAAAGAAATGAAATTGGGGAGACAGGAAAGTGGTGAAAAAGGGGTCACAAAGAGGGTAAGACAGTAGGGAAACAAGCTCGGGTTTTGCAGGAGGGATGTAGGTAAGGCCCATAGCTGCCCATTTCTTCATCAGCAACAGCTCTGCATATGTTTGTAATTTGGTGTGACATTTGAAACCTTCCACCCCTGAGAGAGGTGTAAGGACAACAATAATACTTGTTGTACAGCCAATTGTAATGGACAGTTTCCATGTCCAGCAGACATGTGTGCGAAATGGGCAGCTATGTATGGGGCATAATTTTTTTGTGGGTACAGAGTGCCCTTTTTTTTTTTTTTCAGGTGAGAGTGGTATGTTAGGTACAGGAAGTCGGTATAGCTGGGGAGGTAGGTTGGGTAGGTTAACAGACAAGACAAGATGCATACAGGGGCGGTGTATGACACATGTGGGGGATTACACAATTGACGGGGACGGATGTTTGGATATCTAGAGCCCATGAGCCCACAGATGGCAACAGTGGAACTGAGATCCCCACCCATGGGCAGTTGCCACTGTGCCTTCACTGCCCAGGACAGGGCTGTGCTGGGGGCTGTGTAGGCCGGGCAGCAGGCACGCCTGTTAGTTGTGCCACCTGTGCCTCAAGCTGGCGTAGGGGCCCAAGAACAGCATCCCGGATCTCCCTATGCACCACAGTCTGGACATTACGGAGGGTGAGTGGATGTTCTCCTCTGGCCACACTTGCAGAGGGGGGACGAGCCCCATCCCCTGCAGCACTTCCACCCGCAGGTGGCACAGGGCCACCGGAGGAGGGTCCGGCCTGGGCACTACTGCCAGGTGCACTCGCCAGCTGAGGAGGGAGAGGTGGGTCCGCTGGAACCCGCCTTCCCTGTCGTCCTATGTTTTGCATTATGTTATGACAGTTTGGGTTAGTAACGTACAATACCATTCACAATTAGTTGTAACAGCATGCATTAGTATTCCCATTAACCAAACACCCAGATATTCAAACCACTGAACAGCAAGCATAACACATGCATAATTTGAACAGCAATACACAGTCCAACAACATGCAGGGTTGATTGATGGCAACAGGCCATCATGTTTGGATGTATGAACAGGGCAGATGCATCAACGTACATGCAAATATGTATGAACCAACAGGACAAATGTCCAGGGGTGTTAATTGTGATTGCACATACCAATTTCACATGGAATGGATTATATGTGGTTATAGAGTAGGGTGAAGAAAATTTAATTAACAACTTCAAATACCAATACATATGCTGTACATTTCTAATAGCTGCAGATATATACACAATACAGTTCTGCCTACAGTTTCCTATGTGATAACTACTTCAGGTTGGTGATAGGAATGTTACTGCTACATCAATATACATTTTAATTTTTATTCATACACATTCATATCTGGCTCTGTTCAGCTACATCATCCTGCTACATTTGCTTTATATAGCTATAGACAACTGTGGATGTTTGGTATTTCAGACAACCATACTATCTGCATATTGCAGACTGAGAGCAACATATCCAGATTCTGGGACACACATTCCAGCTGCGGTACCGTTTTCAACACATGTTACTGTTTGGTTCTGCCTGTCACATTCATTTCATTCTGTACTGACTGCAGTGTACTTTATTCAGGAGTTATTACTACTTTATTGGTGGATTCATAACTCTTTCTCACACTCTCTCACTTGTTTTATTTTTACAATTCAAGATGGTACTTAATTCTAGGCTTTACTGACATGTTTTACCTGTAGTTATAACAATCTTTCCCAACAGTCTCACTTCTGTCATGTTTCTGTATTTCAACAGGGATATATTTCACACTTGTTTTACTCAGCTTCTGCAGCTGTACTTTTCAGCCTGCTGCAGGTTATGTACTATTATATTACAGGTGGGACATCTTTATTTCAGACTTGTTTAATTTTTATGTTTGGATTACAGGCTGCATCACACTTTTGTAATCAAGCAATACTTGCAAACCCTCTTACACTGTTACTTGCACATTTTATTAATTAGTGTCTACACTGCACTCTTTTGCTAACTGTCATACTTATATATTTATTTACAGTTACAGGGAGAGAATTACTGACCTGCCTGGTGGCGCAACCGTGCCAGCCTATCGCCATAGGCTCTATGGTTTGCAGAACGGACACCTGCAGCTGTAATATAAATAAAGTAATATTGGAATACACATCTCCATAATATCAGCTAGGTTAATTTCTTACATAAATAATTACATGTAACTTACTCAGTAGTGGGGCGTTAGGCATTTGCCAGGCCTCCTGGATCCAACGGTTCATTTGGTCCTGCTTCTGTCTCTTCAGGTCCGCATGGTGGTGACGGACCTGCTCACCAGTCCTTGGTATCCCTGTGGCACTGGTGAGATCATGAGCCAACCGGTCCCACGCCTCAGCCCTATATGCTCCCCACAGGAACTGGCCCTGCATGAGTTGGGCCTCATGATTGTGGACAAGGAGCCAAACCATATATTTGGACTCCTCAACGCCCCACCTCTGTGCTCGGAAGCAACTACCCTCACCTACACCTGATATTCTAGCTGCAAGTCTGTTCTACAATCGGTTATCCTGTGTATTCCTGCCTATGGGGCTTATATATGCCGTTTTTCCCACACTTATCTGTGATTGGCCATTTTGGAATTGTATCAGATTCACAAAACCTGCTTTGTCATGCTCCTCTTTCTATTCATTCCTATATATATGCTATTACTGCATTTCTAAGTGCAACTGTCATGGCTTAGTGGTTCAGTACCTTGACTATGGTGCATGGTATCCTGGGTTTGAACCTGGCCATTGCTTTTTATATTTTATGACTGTCTACACAGGCTAGGAGGTGTGTCTGTGTAAAGGCAGTTTTGATACAGCTTGCTCAACGTTGCCCGTCAGTTAGCTTGTTGGCGCTGTGCGCAGCTCCGCGCAAATGGATCACGCTGGTTTACGCATGGTTTGGCTGTCAGCACGCATATTACGCTCAGCTCAGCTGTGGGTACACAGTTTCAGCATGTGAAAATGCTGCTCAACCCCGGGCACTCATTTTACACCTGTTAAACCACTGCTCACCTATGGGCACTCATTTTATACCTGTTAAAACACTGCTCACCTACAGGCAGATGTACTCAACTTGTTAGACTGTAGCTCAGCTATAGGCACATCTGACATATTTTTTTTATTATCTCACATTTCTTCAAAATACATGGCCCATTTCATTACATTTTACATAAAATATAATTTTATATGTGTACATATATGTCAGGGACTTGTTTCGTGCTTATTTCACTAAAAATAAAAATTGATGTTGTGGGGGCTCGAACCATGACTGCCTGCTCTTCAGCCGACATCTCTACCGCTACACTATTGCTTCTTGGCTTACTTTGCATATTTAGTTCTTATATGCTTTTCCACTGACTGCTAACTGTGGCTAAGCTACAGACACGCCCGCGCAAACGAGCGCACTCACGGGCAAACATCTTTACAATTTAAAAAAAAATTATAAGATGTTCATTTCTACATTTTATGTTCGTAGTCTGTGGGGGCATGTGTTGTGTTGTGTTTATTCACATTTACATGGACTCTGTCGTGGGGGTTTACTTTCGGGACTTTTACTCTTCTGGGGGCATGTCCGTTTGCAGGGCTCGGCCTACGGACACGTCCCTACTGTCTTCCACGGACCGTGTTAGCCTTAGGTGTGATTCAGCATGCCCTCATGCATATGCATGACATGCTGACGTCACACCGTTTAACTGCAGCCTCCGTGTAAGCCTTGTAACTCTTACACGGAGGCTTCGTGAATCCTGCCCAGTATCTATCTAATACACCAGAGAGGCAAAATATTTTCTGCAGGCCTTTCTCTCATTTGGAATGAAGAACTATGGTTTCCTACTCTCGTTGTGAAAAAGGGTATCGTTTATCATTCTTAAATGGCTACTTTTCATTTTTTATTAGTGGCAAACTTCTAAGCTGCTCTTTAAGGATACTTCTGAATGTTAGGTTTGAAAGAAAAATTAATGCAGTTGCATTTGTCCTAGTTCAGTACTGTAGTTCCAGGCCACAATTTCCAGCTGATTTGTTAAGTTTGTTACTTACGACTGACAGCTGGCATTGGAAAAAATGAACTGACAGTTATTAGGGTGCCTGCAAAATAGTTTTTACTGAATGGTTTGTTTCTCTGACTATTCTGCCCTTTGACTTGGATGTTAGTTGGGATATTTTGCAGGCATCGTAAGGTTTATGGACATCAGGCTTGATTTTATTCTCTGTGTTTCTAAAGATTAGCCAAATAATCCACTAATGATGTACTGATGATGTAAAAAAAAGCTAAAGCATGGCATGTCTACAGCTGGATTGGCTTTATTATTGACCAGAATTAACCCATAAAGACTTAAAAAATTAAAAAGTCATGAATATGTGTTGCTAACTATGTAAAGTTTTATTTTTTACTTCTCTGTATGCAGTTGTAACTCATGCAACAAGTCCTATTGATGCCATAGATCAGGTTGAGGCCACACATGGGGGTTACTCAAGTAGAGCTTGACTTGCAGATATGCAACAGTCCCATCAAGGTGGGGTCCAAGATCGCCTTGTATGCCAGACAGAGTTCACTTCTGAGGAGTCTGTATGAAACTGAGTAGAGGGCTAGGGCTTTTAGTCTATCTGTTTATGGTAGATTTTTGAGGCCCTGGATCCTCCTGGTGAGGAACCTCTGTGGTTTCTCCAGCTGCTGCATGTGCTTTGCTAGGTACATGCCGAATGGGGCATTGCACTCAATAATGGGTCTTATAAGGGAAGAATACAAGGATGTTATGATCTTCTTGTCCTTGAATGAGATACCCTTACTTATGAGGTGGGACATGTAGAAAGCTTTCCGTACAACGGAAGCAACATGGTGGTCAAAAGTCAGGTTGCTATCAACCTGGGTGCCCAAATCCCTCATGACTGATTACATGCTTAGGGCATTGTTATTAATGTGATTACTTGTGGGGACATCACTCTCCCCAAAGGGGATGATGATGCATTTTTTGGTATTCAGCTTGAGGCCATGTTTCTTGGAGGATGTCCACATCACTAGGGGAATTGATGACAGTGCCCAGCTTGCAGTCATCTGCAAACTTGTTCAGCCATAGCCCACTGGTTTTGGCCTGCACAGCAGAAAAGTATATCTAAAACAACAGAGGCCCCAAGACCGAACCCTGGGGTACACCGTTCGTTACAGGTCTACTGCTTGAGGTGGCTTCCCCTATTTTGATTAGGTGGGTTCTATCAGTGAGACAGTTAGCTACCCATCTGGTTATATATGTATTTATGCCTAGTTGAGACTGTTTATCTATTATGCCTGAGTGGGGAATAGTGTCGAAGGCTTTGGCCAAGTCAAGGTAGGCAGTGTGCACCATCTTCCCCTCGTCCATGGGTTTGGTGACTGTCTTAAAGAAGTTGACCAAATTTAACAGACATGACCTCCCCTTGATGAAGCCAAACTGTGTGGGATCAAGTGTTTGGAGGTTGTCAATGTCCTTGTTAATGAGGTCCATGATAATCCATTTCATGGCCTTGCAGATCAGGCTAGTTAGGCTGATGGGTCTATAATTTCCTGGACTGATGGATGCTCAACCTTTGTGTAAAGGGATGACAGTGGGTATCCTCCACTTGGTTGGGGCAAAGCCAGTACTCAGGCTTTGGTTGAATAGGGAGCCTAATGGTGCTGCAAGTTCCTGCCTGAGTTCATGTATGATGCAGCCTGGGATGTTATCGGGTCCCATGGAGGCTGTATTTTTTGTCTTTGAGAGAGCAGTGATGACCTGTTCCCTAGATATAAGGGGAAGGGGGCAGGAACTGGAAATGTCCTGATTTACTGATGGAGGGTACAGAGGGGTGAAGTTTTCACTGAACCTGTCAGCCAGCAAGTTTGCTATATCTACGGAATTTGTATATGTGGTGTCCTTGAACAGATCTGGATGCTTCCTTTGAGATTGCGGACATATGTGAAGAAGGCCTTATGATTGTCTCTAGTAGATCTGGCCAATTTGGACTCGAAGTTTGCTTTGGAGGATTTCACTAGTTCTCTTATTTGCATGTTCAGGCTAAGGAGAGATTGCTTCCAACTGGGCACCTGCTCCTTCTTGGTCCTGAACAGCAATTTTTTTCCTTTTTTTATAGAGTTTGTTTATTGCAGAAGTCGACCAGACAGGTTTACTCTTCCTTGCGGAGGATGATTTAGTCCTGTCGGATACCCCTGATTCCATGCATCTATATAAATGCTTGTATAGTGCTTTGGTATAATTTTGGATACTGGTGCCAGTTTCTAGAGAGGGGAAGGGGGCTGTGAAGCTGTTTATACCATCCCTCAGGAGGCTGTAATCAGATTTGGAGATGCTTTTTTGTTTGACCCTAACTAGACAGGGGTCAGGAAGAAAGTGACTTCAAAAGTGACCGCTTTATGGAAGGATCTTACCAAAGAGGATGATGCTGCAGTGGTTACTCATGTTGGTTAATACCAAGTCCAAAATATTATCACCTCTTGTGGGGGTATCAGCTAGCTGTGCCAAAGCATTTGGATTGACAAAATCGAGGAATCTCTGGGCATTTGTGTTCTGGCAGTAGTTCTTCTGGTTCATGTTTGGGTAGTTAAAGTCACCCAGGATCAGGGTAAAGGGCTGACTCTTGATAGATTCGAAGAGGGCTGACTCTTGATAGATTCGAAGAGGTCCAGATAGGTGGATTGGGCATCTTCAGTCAGATTTGGGGGCCGATAGCTAGCTATGATTTGTATAAGGGTCTTGTCAATGGTTAACTGTACCTGGAGTGTCTCCCGTGCATATTATACTATATATCCTATGGGAAGTCATCTACCCCCAGATACCTTCCACATTGACAATACCCACCTAAGAGTTGACACAGTTGTTTGGGATTGAGAACTTATGTAGACAATGACCCAACTTTTGACCAACATTTTGTCTATTCTTATAAGAAAATCCTTCTATCCTTCTATATTGCACAGCTTATAAACAAACAGATTATGTCTAGATCTAGGGATGTCATTGTTCCCCTTTACTCAGTAACTCAGCCCTTATTAGGCCAGTCACTGAATATAATGCCTCCTTTGGCATGTATCTGTCCAGACCTATGCAACAACTAACAGAGATACCTTACTAAAAGGATACAGGGCCTAAGCAACATGTCCTACATGGACTGACTCAAAGCCCTGTCACTATACTCTGTATCCTACAGACTGCTAAGAGGTAACCTGTGTCTGGCATAAAAGACATCCTCTGACCCATTACTGATGGATTTAGTGCATATCAGCAAGTCAAATGGCATCAGAAATACTCAGTCTTGGGATCTAAACTCCTTCTGCAACATCAACAGAATGGTTTGGAAGGACAGGTATGTCTTGCAGAGGATACCACTGCTGTGGAACAGACTTCCCCTCCACATAAAACAAACTTCCTCCCTGTCCATATTCAAGCACAAAGTACAGTTGTGTACCTACCATAAATGTAGATGTTTGAGTGTATTCACTGTTGCAGTCATTACACTTGGGTTATCCTGCTGGCAGGCTACCCGCAGTCGGCCTGAATTCCAAAGTCTTGGTCTGGCGTCAGTTGCTGTCGCCTCTTCCCTGACGTCAGTGTGCCAGGGGTATAAAAAATACAGCCGACGACATTTTCTTCAGTTTTTCTTGCCCCAGATGTCAGGTGTCCCCAAAAGGGTAGGCTAAAAAACATTGCTTATAAAAGCATGCACTAAAATAAACAATACCTTCATCTACAAGCAAATACACCACATAGGTTGTATAGGATAGAGAAATACAGATAAGTCCCAGCAAAGAAAGGGGGATGGTGGGTGGGTAACCTGGACTGCAACAGTTAATACACTCGAACATCTACATTTATGGTAGGTACACAGCTGTACTAAGTTCATCGTGTTTCACTGTTGCAGTCATTACACTTGGGTTGAATCCCAAAGCTGAGGTTGGGCGGCTGGGTCTAAATAGAATTAGGAGTGGCTATAAGTCCCTGCAAAACTGCAGTGGCAAAGCCTGCTCTGGATTTAGAGTAAAGAGGTAAGTGGTAGTGCTTAGTAAAAGTGTGCACTGAAGTCCAAGTTGCAGCCTGCAAAATATCCTTCGTTGGTACTCCTCTGAGGAAGGCCGTTGAGGTGGCTGCTGCCCTGGTAGAATGTGGTCTAATGCCCTTAGGCACTGATTTGCCATGTTGTGAATAGCAGAAACGAATGCAGTGTCCTATCCATTTTGAAATAGTCTGCTTTGAGATAGCCTTTCCTTGTGACCCTGCAGCATATGCCACTAAAAGTTGTTCAGTCTTTCTGAAAGCTTTAGTTTTGTCCAAGTAGAAGCGTAGCTGTCTGTGTATGTCCAAAGAATGCAGAAGTCTCTCCCCTTTATTCTGTGGGTTTGGGTAAAAAGTAGGCAAATGAATGGTTTGGTTAAGAGCCACACTGGACACTACCTTAGGCATAAATGTTGGGTTTGTCCTTAGAGAAACCCTGTCCAGATGGAAGATAATAAAAGATTCCACAGCCATTAATGCCTGTAACTCTGAGACTCTTCTTGCTGAAGTTATTGCTAGGAGCAGAGCAGTTTTCCATGATAAGAATTTTATCTCAGCTGTATTGGCTGACTCAAGAGGAGACAGTGTGAGTTTTTCCAAGACAAAATTGAGGTCCCATGCAGGTATTCGTGCTCTCCTTGGAGGTCTTATGTTTTTGCCCCCCCCCCCCCCTGAGGAACTGCCTAAGCAATGGATGTGAAAAAATAGGTGGGTCTGTATTGTAATGAGCTGAAATGGCAGAGGCATGAATCTTAATTGATGAGAAGAATAGGCCTTTGTCCAGCATCTCAGTTAGATATTGTAAAATCTGAGGAATATTTGGAACAAGCGCGTCAATTCCTTGTGCCTGGTTCCAAGCACAGAATCTCTTCCATTTTTCTGCATAAGATTTTCTGGTGCTGGGCCTCCTGGCCTCCAAAACAACATCCATAACCGCTTTAGAGAGAGGTGTATTCTGAATGGTTACACTTTCCGCCATGCAGCTAAATTTAGAGTTCTGAGTTGGCTGTGCAGGATCTGATTGTTTTGTTGGGTCAGTAAATGAGGAATTTCAGGCAATGTCCAGGCTGGGCCTTGGGACAAGCTCCTTAGGATTAGGTACCAGTGTAGGTGTGGCCAATCCGGGGCAATCAGTATCATTTGTGGCTTCTTTTATCTGACCTTTAGGAGTACCTTGGGGAGGAGAGGCAGTGGAGGAAAGGCATATACTGTAAGGTTGTTCCAGCTGAATGACAAAGCATCCACTTTCCATGCTTGTTTGTGTTAAGTCCTTGTGCAGAATCTCTGAAGTTGGCAGTTGTGAGGGGAAGCAAAAAGATCTGTCTGGGCATCCCCATTTCCTTGTTATCATGCTGAAGATTTGTGGATCTAGATGTTCTTCATACCACATTGCTGCAGTCCTAACACTTGGGTAGTCCGCTGTCCCAGTCGGCCCGAATACCAAAGTATATGGCTGACGTCGGTCAAGGCGCATTAGTCTGACGTCAAGACGTCAGGGTACAAATGCGCATGACCGACGTCATATCCTCAGTCTTTTTTGCCGCATGGTCCGATGCAGAAGCAGTTTTGCAAGTGCAGGTTGGCGTTCTGAGATTTTCCGAAGTCGGAGTTTCAGACCGAATCCAAGTTGGCTAAGTACCCCGTTGGGGATTATTTTGTTTTTCTTGCCTCAGTATTTTACGGATGTCAGAAAAAGTGAATAACTGTATTTCTTGTGGGAAACAGATTACTCATAGGGATTACCATACCTTGTGTATACCTTGCTTAGGGCCTGAGCACGCGTTGTTGGCTGTCGCTCTTGTGCTAGATTTAACAAACGCACTATAAAGAGAAGATTAGATTGTGCCAGGTTAGTTTTGGGAAGCGGTGTAATTATAAAATGCCGTCGGATGCTCCGGCGCCGCTTCAAAAAGCGCAAGGACAAAACAGCAAAGCCTAGGCTGGAAGAACCGTCCGTCCCGGACGTCGGTTCTTTAGAGGGCTCGGTGGAGCCAGGGGTTCAGCCAGAAATTTCTTTGGAATCCCAGGGAGAAACTTTATTACTGCAAGATGTGACCTCTCAGGAGGTAGGCCAGGCGGAAGGGGCTTCTCAGGTAGCTGTTCTTCCCTCCCTTCCTAAGGTGGTTAGGCCCTCCACTGCTGTTTCCAAGGCTTCTCCCAGGGGCAGGCCAGGTTTTGTTTCAGGAGTTACCCCTAGTTCATCAGGGTCTGTACCTAAGAAGCATATGCTTAGGATGGCAGAAGATTTGATTACAATGATTAGAGGTTCTATGCCCCCTCCTGATAAGAGGCCTAGGGTGGAACCTGAGCTTGGGAGTTTTGAGCAGTGTTCGGATGCTTCTGAGTCTTCGGCTGAAGACTTGCATGAGTATTCCCCTTACTCTGATTCTGATGTAGATGATTCTACTCCTTCTGCTTCTCCTCCTGAGGATTTTTCATTTTCAGAGACTCTTCATTCCATGAGGGAGCATTTTAAATGGGAAGGTCAGGATTTCTCTGATTCCAGGAAAAGGCTTAGGGAATTTTTGTTTCTACCCCAGCATAGGCCTTTAGCTATACCTCCTGTTCTAGATGTGGTAGAGGATGTTTTGCAGAGGCTTCTCTGAACCCTGACTCTTTGCCTCCTGCTCCAGTTAAACCGGATAGATATTATAGGGTGCCTGAAGCTCATAAGTATCTTTTAAGAGTCCTAGGGCAGACCCAGAAACTGTTTCACAGGGGCCTAAAGGTGTTAAGGCTTCTGTTGTTAAAAATCCTGTTCCTCCAGATAAAGAGGCTAGGGCTTTGGATAGATGGGGAAAGAAAGTGTATACTTCTTCCACTTTGGCCATGAGAGCTTTGAATTGCCAGTTTCACATGTTGAAATACCAAAATTATCTCCTTTCACAATTAAAGTCTAAGGTAGATGCTTTGGCGGAAGGTATTGAGTGTAAAGAGTTGCAGGATTTAGTTCATGTTTCTGAACAGGTGGGTAAGCATTCTTTGCAATGTGGTTTTGATGCTGTGCAGGCCTCTTCGAGGGTGGCTGCCACTGGTTCGGTTCTTCGCAGGCACGCCTGGTTGAGGGATCAGAATTTAGCTGAGCATGTGAAAACAAGGATTTTAGATGCTCCTTTACAATCTGATGTGTTGTTTGGTTCGCCTGTGGAAGCAGTTCTAAAGAAAATGGAAGACAAGGCTAAGTCTATGCAGACTGTTAAAGATTTTTGCAGGTTCAGCCTCGAAGTTTAGTAGAAATTGGCCTACCAAGGGGTGGACATATCCTGCTTATGATTCCCAGTCTAGGGGTAGGTCTAGACGTGGTAGAGGCAGAGCTCAAGGTTCTTTTAGGCCTAGAACAGGAGTTCACCTGCTCAGTCTTCTGGTGAGGGCAGGGGTCAGTCCTTTCGTAAACAGACACAATGACCTGCCTTTTCAGCTGCCAGAATCTTCTCGTCTGGCAGCACCTTTGGGAGGAAGGTTGGCACTTTTCAAAGAAAACTGGAGTTTAATTACCCAAGACAGATGGGTATTGGATATCATTCACCACGGTTACAGGTTTTATTTCCATACCTTGCCTCCTTTCAAAGGCATGCCAGACATTCCTCCTCAACAAAGGAAAGAGGCTCACAAGCAAATTTCTCTGTTACTCCAAATAGGGGCCATTCAGCCGGTTCCTGTGCCAGAAAGGGGCCTAGGATTTTATTCTCGCCTGTTCCTAGTACCAAAAAAGGGGAACATGTGGAGACCAATTTTGGATCTGTCTATCCTCAACACTTATCTGGACATTCCCAAGTTCAAAATGTTGACGTTACAACAGCTTTTACCTCTGCTGGGCAAAGATCACTGGATGGTAACTTTGGATCTCAAGGAAGCTTACCTTCATGTTCCTATCAGACTAATTTGCAGGAAGTATCTGCGTTTTCGAGCTGGGAATTCTCATTATCAGTTCTCTGCATTGCCCTTTGGCTTATCTACTGCCCAGAGTATTCACAAAGGTTCTGGCTCCAGTGATAGCTTTCTTCAGGCTAAAAGGAATACAAATCTATCCTTATTTGGACGATTGCCTGATTCTGGCTCAAGGAAGGGACGTGCTTCTTCAGCATTTGGAATATGTGATAGCAGTGCTAAGATGCCTAGGGTATTCTGTGAACGAAATAAAGTCCAGTCTAGTACCCTCTCAAGACATGTGCTTTCTGGGTGTGAGACTGAATACAGCAACCCAGATGGCCCTTTTAACCCCGGACAAACAAAAGACTCTTTCTCTTTACTTCCATCAACTATCTCATCAGTCCGGGCTGACTGCAAGGACAGTCCTTCAAGCCTTAGGGTTCATGGCATCTTGTATTCTGGTACTTCCCAATGCCAAACTGCATATGAGGAAGCTACAATGGTATCTCAAAAATGTATGGACACAGCACTGCCAGGATTTGGACACTGTCATTCAAATAATACCTTGCATTCAAAAGGAATTTTTGTGGTGGGCTCAGGAATGTCACCTAAACAAGGGACTCTCTGTGACCCGGCCAGAGGCGAGTCAGATTCTAACGACAGATGCCTCAGACACAGCTTGGGGAGCTCATCTGAATGGAAAGTGGATACAAGACAAGTGGCCTGCCAGACTGCAGCATCTACATATCAACATGAAGGAGATGTTAGCAGTCCAGTTTGCATTACTGGCTTTCAAGGATTTACTTCTTCCAGGGCAGGTGTTGATTCTAACAGACAACACAACTGTCATGTGGTACATCAACAAACAAGGGGGAACACATTCTTATCCTCTATGCAGGCAAGCAATGATTTTGTGGGAGACTGCGTTAAGCTTGCAGCTGAATCTTCAAGCAAGGTTTCTGCCAGGAGCACAGAACTCCTTAGCAGATGTGTTAAGCAGGCAAATCATGGATCCCCACGAGTGGAAACTGGATCTTCATGTATTTCAGACATTGACAGTGTCATGGGGAACTCCAGACATAGATCTGTTCGCTTCTGCACTAAACCACCAGCTGCCAAAGTTTTGCACGAAAAGGTTTCATCACACAGCCTGGAAAGTGGATGCTCTTTCTTTCAGTTGGAAAAATCTTCATGTGTATGCCTTTCCACCTCTGCCTCTCCTCCCAAAGGTACTTCTAAAGGTCAGACAAGACAAGCCAAGGATGATTTTAATAGCTCCAGATTGGCCTCGGCAGCACTGGTACCCATTGCTGAGGAGTCTGGTAAGGAAGCCTCCATGGCCCTTACCTTTGATTCCACACCTATTGTCCCAGAAGGACGGACATCTGCTCAATGTCAAGCTTCACTCTCTTCATCTAACAGCTTGGCATATTCTGTTTTGAACCATAGCAGGTCTCAGCTTCCTCAACAAGTTTTGAATGTGATTATGGAAGCCAGACGACCTAGTACAAGGAAAGTGTACGCAGGAAAATGGAAGAGATTTTTATTTTGGTGTGCAGCAAAGGATTTGGATGTTTCTGAGCCAAATTTGAGTGTGGCTCTTCAATATCTTACTGAGTTATTGGACAAAGGTTTGTCTTTCTCTTCCATTAAGATTCATGCTGCAGCAATTTCAGCTCACTATGATTGTGACCCACCATTGTTTTCTCATCCTTTGTTCAAGCAATTTCTTAGAGGGGCAAAGAATATAAGACCCCCACGTAGAGCTCCTACTCCTGCTTGGGACCTCAATTTTGTGTTGGAGAAACTCACTCTACAACCTTTTGAGCCTGCAGCTACTGCTGAATTGAAATATTTGTCATGGAAGACTGCTTTTTTGTTAGCCATTACATCTGCAAGAAGGGTGTCTGAATTGCAGGCCCTTATGGTGGTTGAGCCTTTCCTGATTTTTCATAAGGATAGGGTATCTTTACGTACTAATCCTTCCTTTATGCCTAAAGTGGTTTCTAGTGTGGCTTTAAACCAAACTATTCATTTGCCTACTTTTTATGCAGATCCCCAAAATAAGGGGAAAAGATTTTGCACACTTTAGATGTACACAGGCAGTTGCGTTATTATTTAAGCAGGACTAAGGATTTTAGGCAGTCTCAGCAGTTGTTTGTTTCTTTTGCTTTGAGTTCTCAGGGCAAGCCTGTGTCAAAACAAACTATTTCTAAGTGGATTGGGTTTTGCATTGCATTTTGTTATTCCCATCATGGCAAGGAGATCCCAGCTGGGATTAGGCCTCATTCCACTAGGGCTACTGCCACTTCAACAGCATTTCTAAGGGGTGGCAACTAAGGATATTTTGGAGGCAGCTACTTGGAGTTCAGTGCATACTTTCTCTAAGCATTACCACCTTCCTCTCTACTCTAAATCTAGGGCTGGTTTTGCCACGGCTATTTTGCAGGGCATGTTGTCAGCTCCTGCTTCCTTATGATTTGCCAGCCTCCCTTACCTCTGCTTTGGGATTCTACCCAAGTGTTAGGACTGCAGCAATGTGGTATGAAGAACATAGTACAGTTTTGTACCTACCATAAATGTAGATGTTTGAAGATCCACATTGCTGCAGTCCAATTTACCCTCCCTCCTTCCCCTCTGTGTTTAGGGGTGGTTGTGTGGGTGAGGTTATACTCTTGTAAATTTGTATATTTTGTATATATATTTGGTGCAGGAGTGTGTGGTGTGTTTTGGTTTTAGCCTTATCTTTTTAGGGTCTTCTGACATCTGGGGCAAGAAAAGACTGAGGATATGACGTCGGTCATGCGCATTTGTACCCTGACGTCTTGACGTCAGACTAATGCGCCTTGACCGACGTCAGCCATATACTTTGGTATTCGGGCCGACTGGGACAGCGGACTACCCAAGTGTTAGGACTGCAGCAATGTGGATCTTCGAACATCTACATTTATGGTAGGTACAAAACTGTACTTTTCCACTCGTGAGGATCCATGAGGTTTCTGCTTAGTTCGTCTGCCAGAGCATTTGTTTTTCTTGGCAGGAATTGTGCTTGCAGGTGTACTTGGTAGGTCAATGCTGTGTTCCACAAAATCATGGCTTGACTGCAGAGGGGGTAGGAATGTGTGCCCCCCTGCTTGTTTATGTACCACATGACTGTGGTGTTGTCCGTCTTTATCAGCAGCTGTCCTGGATGAAGTAGGTCCTTGAAGGCTGTCAGGGCATTTTGTACAGCTAGCATCTCTTTTTGATTGATGTGTAGCTGCCTTTGGCTTGGGGGCCATGTGCCCTGAATACATTTTCCTGCCATGTGGGCCCCCCAGGCATAATCTGATGTATCTGTTGTTAGTGATTGCCTGGCTGTGGGTAAAGTGAATGGCTGTCCCTTGTTGTGGTGACAGGCCTGTGCCCACCATCGAAACTCCTGTTGCAGGCAGGGAATGAGTGAAATTAATGATTCCAGGCTGTGGCAATGTTGAGTCCAAACACTTTTTAGATACCATTGAAGTTTCCTCATATGCAGTCTTGCATATGGAATTAGCAGAATGCAGGAGGCCATGTAGCCCAGAGCCTGCAGAATTTTTCTTGCAGATAACTGGGTCTTTGTTGCCATGCTTTTGAAGTAAGATGTCAGTTGCCTTTGTTTGTCTGGCGTGAGATAAGCCTTCTGGGCAGTCGTATTTAAGCTTGCACCCAGGAATATTATCTTTTGAGAGGGTACTAGTTTTGATTTCTTTTCGTTTACTGTGTACCCTAGGCAAATTAGTAATCTTTTTACAAACGCCAGATGCTTTAGTAGAATGTCTTTGGTCTCTGCTTGAATAAGGCAGTCGTCCAAGTAGGGATATATTTGAATTCCTCTTTGTCTGCAAAATGCAATTACTGGTGCCAGGCATTTTGTGAAGACCCTGGGCGCAGTAGATAAGCCAAAGGGCAGTGCAGAGAATTGGTAGTGCATTGAGCCAGCTATGAATCTGAGGTATCTTCTGCAAGATTGTCTGATTGGGACATGCAGGTATGCCTCTTTGAGGTCCAAAGTTACAAGCCAAGCCTTCTTGCCCAGCATGGGCAGAAGCTGCTGCAGAGTCAACATTTTGAATTTCGGAATGTGCAGAAAAGTATTTAGAATAGACAGGTCCAGAATTGGTCTCCATGCTTTGTCCTTTCTTGGTACTAAGAAAAGTCTTGAGTAAAATCCGTCCCTGCTCTTGTTGTGGCACTGGCTGAATAGCCCTCATGTCCATGAGAGATGAAACTTGGTTTTGTGCCTCTGCCCATTGATTGTGTGGCAGGTCTGGCATACCTTTTGCCTTTGGAAGGGTGTGAAAGTGGAACCAGTAGCTCTGAGAGACTATATTTAAGACCCATTTGTCTTGGGTGATCATGTGCCAAATTTGTGAAAAAAGTGCTAGCTTTCTCCCTAAGGGTGCTGCCAAAAGATAAATGCTTGGCATTGGCAGATGGAAGTCATTGGGACTGTTTCCTGTATGGCTGTGATTTGTCTTCTCCGCTTTTGGAGGTAGAAGCACCCCATTGTTTGGGCCTGGGGCTGTTGTCTGCCTCTAGGGCGTCTGTATCTGCCTCTTTGTGGCCTGTCTGACACGTGAAAGGATCAATTCTTAGAAGGCCAGTTCCTGCTAAATCTGGGTGGCTGTACCTGTAAGAAATCCTTCACTGTCTGCATAGATGTAGCTTTATCCTCCATTTTCTTTAACACCTCTTCTGCCTTAACACCAAACAAAGTATCATGCTGTAATGGAGCATCCAGTAATTTTGCTTTAACATGATCAGGCAGAGTCTGTTCCTTTAACCAAGCATGCCTTCTAATGACAGAACCTGTTACAGCGGCCCTGCAAGAGGCCTCCAGTGAATCATAACCACATTGCAAAATATGTTTTCCCACTTGTTCAGCTGCATGCAATAAATCCTGCAATTCCTTGTTCTCAGAACATTCAGAATTTGTCAACATTTTCTGTTTTAACAGAGACATTAAGTATTGCTGATATTTAAGCATATGAAACTGACAATTAAAAGCCCTTACAGCCAAGGTAGCAGAAGTGTAAACTTGTTTCCCCCATCTGTCCAGTGCCCTAGAATCTCTATCTGAGGGGACAGGGTTTTTTGCAGTAGCAGCCTTGACCCCTTTGGGACCCTGAGAAATAGTTTATGGGTCAGCAGCAGGGTTTTTATATAGAAATTTATGAGAATCTGGAACCCTGTAGTATCTGTCTGGCTTAACAGGTGCAGGAGGTAAAGAGTCGGGAGACAGGCCGGACTCTGAAAATACATCTACAATGTCTAGAACAGGTGGAATAGCAAGAGGTCTGTGCTGAAGTAGTAAAAGAAAGCCGCTGAGCCTTTTCTTAGAATCTGAATAATCTTGGCTCTCCCAGTGGAAATGCTCTCTCATGGTATGCAGGATTTCCCCAAATGAGTAATCCTCAGGAGGAGAAGCTGAAGGGATAGATTCTTCAGCATCAGAATCCTCATAGGGAGGAATAGAGTATCCCTGTTCTGAAGAGGAGTCAGAGGAAATGGAAACCTGATCAGAAGAATCATATTCAGTGTCTTGCCTAGGCCTCTTATCAGGAGGGGGATGGGAACCCCTAATCAAAGTAATTAGGTCTTCGGCCATTTTGAGCATCTGTTTCTTAGGCATGGAAGTCTGTCCTGGAGAATGCTGTACTTGTTTCCTTGCCTTTAAAACTGTTTAGTCTTTGTCTTTGAATGCTGAAGTTGGCTTGATGTAAAGCTGTGTAGGTCTGAAAATACCCTCAAAAGCCGATGCCTGCTCAGCGGCTCCAGACCCATCTGAGGGATTAGTTTCCGAAGGCCCAATACCTTGAGTATCCAGAGGCCTAGTCGTCTCCACGAGGGAGTAGGAGGCGGCCTGTGGCTCTGAGGTAGCGTGTGTCAGGGGCTGCGAAAGCACCTCACTGAGAACCGGCAACTGGCATAGAAGAGGCTTCGTCGTCGGTTTTGGACCTCGGATGCCTGTCCTTTTCTTTTTCCTTGAGCTTTTTATGAACTCCGGTCATCGGCTGTTCCGACAGCATTATGTAGTTAAACCTTTGGCCAAAGTAATGAAAAGCAAAATCGTACCGACGCTTAATAGTGCGTTGGTTAAATCTAGCACAAAAACTACAACTAGCAACGTCTTGGTCAGGGCCTAGGCAAGGAATACAGTAAGAATGAAAATCCTTATGAGGTATTTGCTTCCCACAAGAAATACAATTGTTAACTTTTTCTGACATCGGTCTGGAGCAAGAAAAAGGTTTCCCCTTAGCTTTATAGAAGACTTCGGATCTGAAATTCAATTTCAAAAATCTCAGAAGTCGGCCGACCGGCACTTGTGAACTGCTTTTGCTTCGGGTACCACGCGGCAAGAAAGACTGAAGAAAATGGCGTCGGCTGCATTTTTTATACCCCTGGCGCACTGACGTCAGGGAAGAGGCGACAGCAACCGACGCCGGACCAAGACTTTGGAATTCAGGCTGACTGCGGGTAGCCTGCCAGCAGGATAACCCAAGTGTAATAACTGCAACAGTGAAACACGATGAACATCTTAGATATGTGGATGGGAAAACAGAAAATCTGTCCCAGGACATCCCCCTGTACTACTATGGACAGAGGCAGCTCCTAAATGATGTATCCCATGCATGAGTTCCCCTCAAATTATCTATGGTATGAACACAGTTATTTGTATTACAGGTAATATATAATTATTAACCATGGGATGGCTAAAGTCAGTATATAACCAAATGGGATAGGTTATTTCAAGCAGAAAAAGGGAAGTTGACTTAGCATAAAATAGCCCACAAGGGCATCTATCCAAGTACATATCTATGAACCTATATCAAAAACAACAGTAGTTTAGGTTTATAGTGATACAGTGTTAAAAGGACATAACAAATAATTTCACTCTGAACGTATACAGTAAAGTAAAGTTATGAGAGAAATAATATAAGTATTTGTTATGAAGACGTAGCATGCTAATGAAAAGCAGTAATTTGTACAAATGAAAAAGACTGAGAAAACATATTGCAGTAGAAGGTTATAAAATAAAGGAACAGCAAAAGGTTTCAAATGGAAAAATGAAAATGTTATAGTCTGAAGGGAATAAATCAGCCTGCTTGCTTAGGATGACAAAAATGCTTAATTACATCTTCACTGCATTGTCTTAATCCTGATTATTATGTGTTTAGATAGGTCAAACTGAGGCAAGCCAGACTCAAGTGCATAGTCAGATGTATCTTGGTATGTGTGCTATGTCTGTTTTTTTGCATATGTTTCTTCTGTTTCTTTTCAAAGACCCTGGCCCCACAGTCAGTCCGTTTTTACAAAAGCAAAATTCAAAAATGCATTACTAATGTGACACAATGTTAGAAGAATGTCAAAATATAATTCTGAGTATGATTCGTGACATTTTCCTGTTAGTAATTACATATCTGATTTTTCATTAGCTTCTCTGAAGGGTATAACAGCTGTGCATAATGATCAGAGTTAGAAATTAATGGAACATTTAATGGTTGTGGCATCATTGTGATGAATTCAAGTGCATGACCTAATGTTTTTCTCTTCGTTTCAGAACTGGTCAGGAATGAAGTGCCAGTTTAAGGTGCTACGAGTCGCAGTTGTATTAATCTGTAGTAAGTATAAGCAGTTTTCTCTAGAAACTGAATAATGACAGCCATTTTCACATTCACCATTTTTAATTACCCTAACAACTGCTCATTTAGTGTGATTTCAATTTTAAGGTTAACATATTTTTGATTTTGCTATATTATTCTGAAATAAACCTCCTCACTCATCAAATAAGTTAGCATTTTACATATAATTTAAAAAAATATATATGTTCCTGCTGCGCCCCCTTCTGGTACCTAAACACAGTTATCCCAGTAGTGTAACTAGAAATATGCATGTATACACACACACACACACACACACACACACACACACACACACACACACACACACACACACACACACACACACACACACAAAGCCTTCTGCTTTGGCATTACCTTTGAATTATGAACTGTAATTCTCAACTTAATTAAAGAAGCTGGGTTCTCTATGTAACTTTTTTTTCTGTTTACTCATTTCAGTGAGTTTTGAATTTGGAAGGGCTGTGTGGCTGCGATTCCACCCATCTCTGTACCCTCCGTGCCCTCACCCTAGTTTTGTTGCCCACCTTGGAGGAGTAGTGGTGGGAATCACTCTAGGTGTGGTAATCCTCAGAAACTATGAACAAAGGCTGCAGGATCAGTCCTCCTGGTGGATATTTCTTTTCATCTATGTGTTGTTCTTACTGTTTGCTATACTATGGAACATTTTTGCCTACAGCCTGCTTGATCTGAAACTGCCTCCTTCTCCGTAGAAATCTACAGATGAGACATTGTGAATGCATTTTAACATTTCTTCCAGCAAAATACAACAGTTTTGTTTTATATGATTTTTACAAGTCATGGACTTGAGCAGCCAGAGTGAAGTCATATTTAGGATGTAAAACATCAGAAAAGTCTGAATGAAGACATTTTCTACTGAATTCCCATGGGTTTGCTTCATGTGCAGTGACCCAGATGTGTTTATTACATTTTGTAGGTATATGAAATATCTTGTCTCCACGTGGCTGCATTATTTGTAATAAGTATTCTGAAAACTTATGTTACAAACTGTTGATTCAAGCACAGCTTTGATTAAGTCATTCCATATGCAGTCAAAGTGACTGCATTATTTAAATTGCAGTTACTGTATAGCCTACTTTCTGGAACAGTTTTACTGTAGTATTCCAAATGTGATTGCATGAATTACAGTTATTGGAATCTAATTGTTAGAAATCCATATAATGAAATTCTGTAAATGGATTATCTTTATTTTAGGACCATGTGAAACACTGGAGTTAGTTATATAGGGATTTGCAAGAAGCAAAAACTAAAAACATTTCTCAGAATGTCAGTCTTTTGAAAAGACTGGTGTAATAAATAAACATTCTGAAAAATGATGTTCCTGCAGATTATAAAACATCCTTTAAAACACTTGAATATTTAATTTTGACTGAAAACAGATTCGTAATTTAAGTAAAAGAAAATCCGTGGTTTGTTAACAAAAAAAAAAAAACACCAGTGTTCCATAATGCAATGTGATTACTGTTCTAATAGCAGGGACAATATGCTAGATTCGGTTTTGTGACCATGTATAAGTGGCCATGCAATATTCCAACAGTAACTGTTCTCATCACCTTATAACTATACTGTGATAAAATACCGGAGCTAATCATATCTAATACAGATTCAAATAATGGTGTTAGTGCATAGGTGTGACAATGATATCTGACATGCTTGGTAGCAAGGTCAAACATGAATCAAATTCCCGTGTTGTTGAAACTATAGTCCATATTTGATTTGTTTACAACTATATGTTTTTTATAGGTGATTTCACATCTGCAAATGGTAGGGTATACCATAAAAGTGGATTTTCATAAAAAATCTGGCTGGTTCATTTATCAACAGTAGGCTTGAATCAGTTTCTTGCATACCTTCAGTGACAAAGAAGTAAGAGAAGCAGATGGGGGTGGGTTCAGGATAGTCATCAGTAGAGATGGAATAGTAAATTCTTATTATCATGAAAGATGTTCAAGTTTTGTCACTATGTGCATCCCTCCCCGATGCTTAGTTATCCTGGCCAGCCTTAGCAGGGGAGTTTGAATTTAGTAGGCAAGTTTGGCCTGAGGCAACATGCTGCATGACTGTGTGTGCATGATCTGGATTCCTTTACGCTTTTTTTCCCCCTCTCAAAATCATTTTTGTTGAAAATGCAAACATTTCATAAACAGATCAAGTGCACTGTTTAGCCCCTCCAGACATATCATACACTATTTCCTAGATCAGAATAACGTAATAACAGAGGAATCTTGACATTTTCTCTTTTGTTTGTACAAAGCACTATCTGTATATAATAATGCATGCCTTACATGAACATGATATAGATGTACAGCCATATTTACCCTTCCTGTCCACTGCAAAATAATCTCCTCCCTCAGTTTATAACCCTCCTCTTGCCTCTCTTCTACCTACCTCTGCACACTGTATACCATTTCTTCTGTAATCTTTTCACCCACCATCTACTGCTTTCATTTACCACTACTTGCCTTTTCTTCTTTGACACTGAATAAGTACCACAATAGCCCTGCGTTCTACCTTTTTCAGTTTCCTTGGTCAGCCACCCCACCACCAATACCATTGCTTTAATTTCTACTCTTCCCCGTGTCCCGTGCTTTTCATCCACTGCAGATAAAAGTAACACCTACCTTTCCTTTATACCTGTATTTTACAGCTTAGTCCATATTGCCTTCCTGTCTGCACACTTTACACTCCCACCCACATATGTATGTTATCTAGTGCTTTGTGTCTGTGTCTCCAACATTCTAGACTTTCTCACTAGCCTTTGTTGCCTAATATTTTGAGGTTCTATCCCATCTGTGTAACAGCCTCATATGTTGGTCACTCACTTTCACTTTAAAAACTTTACTGACTCCCATGATTCTGACCACTTTTCATTATCTGCCATATCCTGCTCCATTTTATCCACTTCTCCCTTAGCGTATTAAAGCATATTGGTTCTTCTTCCTCCCCCAAATCCCTATATATCTGTCCTGTCCTTCCTTTTTCTATAATTGCACGGTCACTTCCCCTAATAACTTATAGTGGTCCTCTCCAGCCTTCCTTTTCCCTTCTTACAGCTTATCCCCCAATTAGGTCTCTGGGCATTAGCTAATCATCTAGTGTCAGTCCAAACTTCCTCATCACTTCCTTATGGAATATACACTGATGTCTGTTTCTGTCTTCTTGTATCTGTACTATATATTTCAGTTAATTTCCATTACACACCCATAAATAATTGCTGCTACCTCTGCTGCTTCTCAGTTAGCATATCCCTCACTGTGGTCCCCTTTGGACCCATCACTCTTACCCATATTCCTGTATCTGCGTCATTTCTCTAGTTCTCTAAAGATGTTCTTTTCCTTTCTCCTATTATTATCCTCCCAAACCATCCGTCTGACTTTATAATTTTCCAGTTCTATCAGTCTTTCACAATATTCACTGCCGCATCATACTTCTTTAATTCAGGCCCATCCCACCTTTCAGGCCCACATGCTTGCCATCTCTATCCTACATCTCTATCTTGTCTAGACAAAGCTATCACATACTTTCTGTACCTCTCCAAGCCACCCCCAACATTGATTTAATCTGCACATGCCTCAGCTAATATATTACCAGAGGTAACATGGTCACCTTTACCACTTCTTTTCTCCTGCTCATCATATAAACTGTATTAGTCCATCTGTCTTGTATTCCAGTTATCATATCCCAACTCTTCTCCATTTTTCCTCCTAATCTCGCCTACTGTCAGATAGATTTTTCACTGCTAAATATATATCGACAGCTCCCATCCCCCGCATGACCACAGCAGTGCTACCGAATATTGTTATCCTCCCCATCCCTATTAATGACAATTTCCTGAAATCATACTCAAAGCCTCATTTCTTTCCAGACCCATCAAAAGCTGTACCACTTAAAGCAACACCCCCTTCATATTCTCTAATAATAGCATACAGTCATCAGTAAGCAAATGTATACGACTCTTTTTACCACTCACACCCCAATTTTCTATCAGTGTATTTATTCTCTTTGCTGAGTTTTTCATGACCAAAACAAGAATTCCCAGAGACAGTGGACATTACTGTCTTGATTTCTCTCTCTAACGTAACTTTATCTGGCATGTCTCCATTAACACTAATTTAAGCATTCATCTTTATATACAGCACTCTAATGCTCCATAAAGTTCTTCATTCTCCCAGTACTTGTCTCATAGTTGCCATGCTTGCCAAATAAAATGTGTTGAGTGTTTGTATCACCTCACCCCTCTTATCTGTTCCCTATTGTACCAACTCCTAAAGTTTCGCAGTCATTTCCACTGAGCTGTGGATGACATACCTTCACAAAACCTACTTGTGTTTATTGCAGCAGCTTTGGTAAAAGCATGTTCTGCCTAGATGCATGTACCCTAGCTGTAAATTTTCCATCACTATTGCCTAAATAAATCGGTCTGTATTTTACAAAGTTTTCCTTCCTATGTCTCTCTCCTGTTGTACAACAACACCATGGCTTCTTGCCAAATTTGATTCCAAAACTACTTCTTCATCTGTACGGTTAAATAGATTTGTTAAATAGTCCTCTACCTGCACTCCCAATTAGGAAACCATCTAGTCCCCTCTGATGCCCCTGTTTCACATGCCTGATTGTCACTACCAACTCTCCTACACTCACCTCTTCATGCATCACTTTTCTGTCTTCCTCCTCTAGTTCAGACTCTTCCCATTGGTTGAACTTCCCTTTGTAACAAATTCCCATAAAACTTCCAAAATTCCTTTCTTATCTCTTTATTTATGGTAATCCTCCAACCACCTTTGATTTCTTATTTGAATCTTTAAGCTTGTATACTAGCAACCCCTCATCCGTCCCTCACTTCCCCATTTCACTATTTACTTTCCCTGCTCTCCAGTTCTACTTGAATTTGTTCTTTTTCCAATTCCTGCATCTCTTACTACAGCTGCCTGATCCTGCCCAACATGTTTACCATGTCTTCCTATATTTACTCCTGATCTTCATCATTCATGTCCACTCTTTCTGTTGTGATAGATTCCTTTCTAATAGTGATGGGTAAATAACATGCAGTTCTTATTTGTCAGACTCATCATAGTACCATTTTTAACCACTGTCAGTGTCAGTCCATTTATAACCAGTCTCAAATGCCATTTTTTAACACTTTTTCAGATGACCGCAGCAGGAATTATGTGGACAATAAGGCTTTCACTATTGTTCCAGCACAGACTCTGGTTAGTATCAGCATGGATAAGAAATCAGAAACAACTACTAAAACAGTTACTGGTTTGCCTGGGCCAGTATGTTAAGAAGAATAGAGCCTTTTAATGTCTGCTTTACGCAGCACTAACTGAAAGCTACATTTCTCCAATGCAGACAATTCTCCCTTATGAAAGTGCTGCAGACTGGGTTAGAATATTACCCTGTGGCTTGGAATTGTTTGTCCTCATTAGTTGCTGCTTACTATAAATTACTCTGGAGGCAATATCCATAATTTCTGCAAAGGTAAAGCATATAAGACATGTGCAGTTAACTTAGCAAGATAGCAAGAACTTTGGCAAAAATTAAATTTATCATTACATATGCAGTTAAAAGGCAGCTCTGAAAAGTTACAGATCTCAATTAAGTCTGACTCTTTAAGTCAGCCTTCCAGGCCTATTGTTATGGTATAAGTATGCATAATGATGTGAATTCAAATACTCATACACTCTAGTATATTGTCTTCTATCACCTAATGTGAGTTCATAACTCTTCTAATGTTAAAACAGTAAAGTCATTATGTTATAATACAGGACACGTAGAGAGACCAGTATACCAGACCAAGGGCTGAGTTGACCCATAACAAGGTTCAATGCACTTACAAAATTAAGCATGTGTCACATATCAAGCAGTATGCACCATTTGTATCTGGTTCATCCAGTTTCTTATCAATAATAGGCTCCTGTGTTTGGCAAGGTGCGTACAGGATGAACTCTGTCAAGTGCCATGTAACTGTTACCTCTGAAGCTAGGTACTGTACTAGAAGAAAATATTGTTTATTTTTTGTATTTCTTTATATATAATAAGATTATGTATGCAACTAGCAGTTTATTGTAGATCATTTTAATAGCAGTTGTGGATTGTGTATCTATATGCCTTAGAATATTTTCACAAGTTTTTTTAGGTAATAGTCATGGTACATAATTTATTTAAGTTTTCATTTCCATATAAACCAAAGTTAGCATTTATTTAAGGAGCTACATTTCTTGGTAACAGAGCAGCCACCCCATATTTTACACTTTCATGTACTATATTGCAGCATAAAGGTAATGCTGCTTTGTGTCTTAATGTACAATGCACAATTGAATTTTCTAGCCAACCAATCTTGCGAAACTTGTAACACATTTTTCTAAATCATCCATTTAAGATTAATTGCTACATTTTGGAATTTCTTTTTCTGTTTACGAAGTCCCTGTTTGCAGCATGCGCTATTGCTTGATTTACAGAAGGGATATAACAGTACCTTTTTCCATGGGAACATGAAAAGTATCCATACTCAGGGACAGTTATGGAGAGAATAAAAATTCAGTTTTAACATTAACCAACAACAAGGTAGTGAATGTCCAAGTCCCTTTCCAAAAGTATGTCTGCAAATGTTACCAAGAGAGGTTAAAAAGTGCTCCATGGTGAAGATATGTAAAACATATTTCTGTTATTTACAGTAGCAAAGAATGTGCAGCAGTAGCAAAAAATGTGTTCTGCAAAATGCATTTTGTTTTTTATTTCTTGCAATTACTTGCTTTGTTAAGGTGATGTAGGAGAACTGACTGAACACATTTTTATCATGACATCTTCAAGGAGCTCAAGCGGTTAGTTTTAAATCTTTATTTATTTTTTAGCAAAAGGGTGCTATACAAAAGATATATTTTTATTTAAAACTGAAAGTAATATTAGCAGATCAGGCAGGAGCATATTAAGTATTAAAGGAAACTGTTCTTTATATATGGGTAAGCAGCTCACAAAACTCCACAAAGTAAGTGTGCTGCCTGCCACCTTCTAACTGTAAACCTGCAAGAAATGCTAGGTCAGTGTGAGCTTAAGCTGGAACAACTTGTATGTGCCTTTGATGCTGAGCTACAAGGAGTTTAAATTATTTATGGTGATATCCACTTTGAATGCTTTACAGTGAACTGTAAAAAAAAGTGTAGAAATCATGTACACTTCTAAGATATTCTTTGTCATTATACAGTGTTCTTTATTGCTTTTTTGTGTGAAATACAATATGTTCTAATTTTCAAGGCTCTGTATTCTTTCATTAGTTATCTAAGCTTCAACAAAACAGTATTTCATCTTTAAGAAGAAACTAAGGGTCTGTAGTGGGTGAGTACAGGCCCACCACTAACACCAATACTAGCTGTGTGAACACAGTCTGTTACAGCAAATCAGTGATGAATAAGTGGCTGAAACAGAATTTATGTCTTGTTATGTATGATTTTCATGAGAAATACTCATGTGCAAGCAGTAACCCAATTTTTAGAAGGGTGAGAGAGGAAGCAGGTTGGTGAAGAAACCTCTGCAGCCTGTACAGATTTCAGTATTGTCATTATGTCTTAATCCTAGACGTTTTGTAGTTAGAATGCAGAAATGCAGCATACAAAAGCCTTAAAGGAATATTAAGTGTTTGAAGGGGAGACATTTTATTTGGTGAGCTCTTTTTGAGCAGGGTAGAGAAAACAACTGCACTCACCCGAGTGATTAGTACTACTAACATGTATACACATTCTGCACTCACTCGAGTGATCAGTAGTACTAATACATGTATACACCTTCTGCACTCACCTGAGTGATCAGTAGTACATACACATGTATACACCTTCTGCACTCACCCGAGTGATCAGTAGTACTAACACATGTATACACCTTCTACACTCACCTGAGTGATCAGTAGTACTAACACATGTATACACCTTCTGCACTCACCCGAGTGATCAGTAGTACTAACACATGTATACACCTTCTGCACTCACCTGAGTGATCAGTAGTACATACACATGTATACACCTTCTGCACTCACCCGAGTGATCAGTAGTACTAACACATGTATACACCTTCTGCACTCACCTGAGTGATCAGTAGTACATACACATGTATACACCTTCTGCACTCACCCGAGTGATCAGTAGTACTAACACATGTATACACCTTCTGCACTCACTCGCGTGATCAGTAGTACTAGCACATGTATACACCTTCTGCACTCACCCGAGTGATCAGTAGTACTAACACATGTATACACCTTCTACACTCACCCGAGTGATCAGTAGTACTAACACATATATAAACCTTCTGCACTCACCTGAGTGATCAGTAATAAAAACACATGTATACACCTTCTGCACTCACCCGAGTGATCAGTAGTACTAACGTATGTATACAACTTCTGCTGTATTTTTTGTCACTGATATGGAACCTTAGCATTTCTAGTAGTGCAATGGATGTGCAAACAGACATGGTAAATATCCCAACCAATAAGATCAAAACAATGGTATACATGAAGCTTGCATTTAAAAAGGTAGAAGTAAACGTACCAAGACAAAGCGCAGGTCTGTAAATAAACAGCACATGTTCACATACGTCACTGTTGCAGTAGCTCAATAACCCACAAGTGAATGTGGGTATATCAGGATTTACCCATGGTTAGTGTGATTTGGTCACAAGGACGAAGTCTGAGTGATTAAAAAGCCAACCATGGGTAAATCCTGATATACCCATACCCACGAGTGGGTTATTGCTATTATACAATGGCTTTAAGAAAGAAATTGCTTACCTTTCTTAGATGATGTCTTTCTGTAAGAGCACCATAGTGTTCCTCCTCGTTGTTTCCCATTCTTCCATGTTTTCTGATGTACTGAGCATGCATATGGGAGTTAAGTTCCCACACTTGCACAGTACATGAGTACCGTTGAAGAGAAGCAATGGAGAAAAGTGAATCTCCACTGCTTTTTTTTTTTTTTTTTTTTTTTTTTGGAGAAAAGAAAATCTCTGTTCCTGCTTTTTAGCATGAATTTGTTGAAGTGTATGAAGACTACATTTTAAATGTTTTTCATTATTTAATGCCTTCAACTCCACTGGCTTGCAAGAAAAAGTACAGTTTTGTACCTACCATAATTGTAGATGTTTGAGTGCTAATACAGCTACAGTCATAACAGATGGGTTTTCCTGCCGTCAGGCGGGTCCTCGGTCGGCCGAATTCCAAAGTCTAGGTCCGGCGTCGGATGTCGTCGCTTCTTCCCTGACGTCAGTGCGACAGGGGTATAAAAGAACCAGCCAACGCCATTTTCTTCAGTTTTTCTTGCCCCAGATGTCAGGTGCCCCCAGAAGGAGGGCAATACATAATTTTATGTAATAATGCAATGCAGTATAATCAAAAAACAGTAGTTGCAAGCAAATACACCATAAAAGAATACCCCAATCAGGTTGTATGAGGAAGTGTTAGCCATTAGGCCTGTCCCAGAGGGGAAGGAGGGAGGGAAACTTGGACTGCAGCTGTATTAGCACTCGAACATCTACATTTATGGTAGGTACAAAACTGTACTATGTTCATCATGCATACAGCTGCAGTCATAACAGATGGGTAGAATACCAAAGCTAAAAAAGGGGTGGTAGGCACTAGGTGGAACTAGGAGGAGCCAGGATGTACTGCAAGACTGCAGTGGCAAAGCCTGCTCTAGATTTGGAGTATAAAGGTAGGTGATAGTGCTTGGAGAAAGTATGTACAGAACTCCAAGTGGCAGCTTCCAAAATATCTTTGGTAGAACCCCCCCTGAGGAAAGCTGCAGAGGTAGCTGTGGCCCTTGTGGAGTGAGACCTGATGCCTGCAGGTACAGTTTTACCATGAAAAGAGTAACAAAAGCGTATGCAGTGGGATATCCATTTTGAGATTGACTGTTTGGAAATAGGCTTCCCTTGAGCTCCTGTAGCATAGGACACAAAGAGTTGCTCTGATTTTCTGAAAGGCTTTGTTCTGTCCAAATAATAACGTAGCTGTCTGTGAATGTCCAAGGAATGTAGTAGTCTCTCCCCTTTGTTTTGAGGATTGGGCTAAAAGGTAGGTAAGTGGATAGCCTGATTCAAGGCTACCCTGGATACTACCTTTGGCATAAAGGAAGGATTGGTTCATAAGGAAACTCTGTCCTAATGGAAATGATGAAAGGCTGCACAGCCATGAGGGCTTGTAGTTCCGAAACCCTGCGAGCTGAGGTGATAGCCAGCAGGAAGGCTGTTTTCCAGGACAAATATTGCAGTTCTGTTGAGGCAGCTGGCTCAAAGGGAGGCAAAGTCAGTTTTTCTAGAATGAAATTGAGGTCCCAAGCAGGTACTGGTTGTTTTCTTGGGGGTTTTATATTCTTAGCCCCTCTGAGGAACTGTCTTAAGAGGGGGTGAGAGAATAAAGGAGGATCAGTGTTGTATTCTGCAGAAATGGCTGAGGCATGGATTTTGATGGAGGAGAATGAAAGTCCTCTGCTTAGCATCTCAGCTAGGTACTGTAATATTTGAGGTAAATTCAGTATTCCAGGGTTCTGGCCCTTTTTCTCATTCCAAGCACAAAACCGTTTCCACCTCCTTGGAGAGTAGGGTCTGTTGTGATTTTAAGGAATCTTCCATGTGGCTAGATTGAGTGTTTTCAGCTGACTGTGAAGAGTTTTGAAGTTGTGCTGAGTCAGTAGAAGAGGCATTAGAGGCAGGATCCATGGTGGGGAATGCGTCAGGCTCCTCAGGAGTGGGTACCAGTGTTGTCTTGGCCAGTCTGGAGCAATGAGAATCATCTTTGGTCTGTCTGCTCTGGTTTTTAATAGAACTTTGGGCAGCAGAGGAAGAGGTGGAAAGGCATAAACTGTCATTGTTGTCCAACTGAAAGAGAGTGCGTCCACTTTCCAGGCCTGTGGATGAAAGATCCTTGAGCAGAATTTTGCCAATTGGTGATTTCTGTGGGAGGCAAAGAGATCTATGTCTGGCCTTCCCCATGCTTGAATTATCTTTGAAAAACTTGAGGATGCAACTTCCATTCATGTGGATCTGTCATATTTCTGCTTAGGTTGTCTGCCAGCGTGTTTTCCTTGCCTGGCAGGAAATGTGCTTGAAGCTCGATGTGCAATTCCAGAGCCATGTTCCAAAGAGACATGGCTAGCCTGCATAGGGGGTATGAATGGGTTCCTCCCTGTTTGTTTATGTACCACATTACTGTGGTGTTGTCTGTCCTTATCAATAGCTGGCCTGGATGCAGCAGGTCTTTGAAAGCTATAATAGCATTTATTACTGCTAGCATTTCCTTTTGATTGATGTGTAGGTGCTTTTCTTTTTGGGACCATTTGCCCTGAATGCACTGATCTGTCATGTGCGCCCCCCAGGCGTAATCCGAGGCGTCTGTTGTGATGACTTGATTTGCTTGAGGCTTGCAGAATGGGAGACCTGTGTTTCTTTGGCATGCTTGAGCCCACCACAGAAATTCCTTTTGAAGACATAGAATCAGTGGTATTATTGTTTCCAAACTGTGGCTGTGTTGAGACCATAGGTTTTTTAGGTACCATTGAAGTTTCCTCATATGCAGCTTTGCACATGGGATTAGTAGGATGCAAGATGCCATGAATCCCAGAGCCTGCAGGATTTTCCTTGCAGTCAGCCTGGTGAAAGTTGCCAGCTTTCTGAAGTATTGAGTTAGTTGCCCTTGTTTCTCTGGCGTGAGGTAGGCCACCTGGGTGTTTGTATCCAAGTTGGCACCCAGGAAAATTATTGTTTGAGAGGGTATTAGTCTTGATTTCTTTTTGTTGACTGTGTATCCCAGAGAATTCAACATTATTACAAACGCCAGATGTTTCAGAAGAATGTGCTTGCTGTCTGCTTGGATCAGGCAGTCGTCCAAATATGGGTATATTTGTATCCCTTGAAGTCTGCAGTAGGCAATTACTGATGCCAGGCATTTCGTGAACACTCTGGGCGCAGTAGATAAGCCAAAGGGCAATGCAGAGAATTGATAATGTGTTGAACCTGCAAGAAATCTGAGGTATCTTCTGCAATCTTGTCTGATTGGGACATGCAGGTATGCCTCCTTGAGGTCCAATGTTACCAGCCAAGACTCCTTGCCCAGCATGGGAAGAAGCTGCTGTAATGTGAGCATCTTGAATTTTGGCACAAGTAAAAATGTGTTTAGGATGGATAGGTCCAAAATAGGTCTCCAATCTTTGCCCTTCCTTGGTACCAGGAATAGTCTGGAATAAAAACCTTGACCCTGTTCTTGTGCAGGTACCTCTTGAATAGCTTTCATGTCCATGAGATCTGAAATTTGTTTTTGTGCCTCTGCCCTTTGATTGTGTGGCAGGTTTGGCATACCTCTCATTTTTGGAAGGGTGTGAAAGTGGAATCTGTAGCCTCTGTCTATAATGTCCAGGATCCATTTGTCTTTTGTGACAATATGCCAATTTTTAGAAAATAATGCCAGTTTTCCACCTAAAGGTGCTGCCATTTGAGCCTTGCTTGGCATGCAAAGGGGAAAGTCATTGGTTCTGCTTTCTGAATGGCTGTGAACTATCCTCACCACCTCTTTGTGTAGGTGCTTGCCATTGTCTGCCTCTAAACGATCCTTGAGATTGCCCTCTACCCCTCGAGCGCCTGTATCTACCTCTTTGGGGTCTGTCTGTGGCTGGAAAGGACCAATTTTTTGAAGGCCAATTTCTACTGAAATGTGGAGGTTGTACCTGTAGGAAATCTTTCACTGTTTGCATTGATTTTGCCTTTTCCTCCATTTTCTTTAATACCTCCTCAGCTTTAACACCAAACAATACATCTTTTTGCAGAGGTGCATCCAGTAATTTAGCTTTAACATGATCTGGTAAGGTTTGCTGTTTGAGCCAAGCATGTCTACGTATGACTGATCCTGTAACAGCAGCTCTACATGAGGCCTCTAAAGCATCAAAACCACATTGCAAGGTATGTTTACCCACTTGTTCTGCACTATGTAACAAATCCTGCAACTCCTTCAAGTCTGGTTGTTCAGGTGGTGACATTTTGCTTTTCAACTGTGATAACGGAAACTGTTGGTACTTTAACATATGGAACTGACAGTTTAATGCCCTCATGGTTAAGGTGGCCGAGGTGCATACCTTCTTCCCCCACCTTTCTAAAGCTCTGGAATCTCTCTCTGAAGGTAATGGATTTTTAGCAGTGGAGGCCTTAATTCCCTTGGGACCCTGTGAAATAGTTTCTGGGTCAGCCGCATGGCTTTTGTATAGAAATTGGTGTGAATCAGGAACCCGGTAATACCTGTCAGGCTTGACTGGAGCTGGAGGTAAAGAATCTAGGTTAAGGCAGGCCTCCGAATACACATCATCTAGTATGTCTAAGTCAGAAGGTATAGCCAGAGGCCTGTGCTGAGGGAGCAAGAGGAAATCCCTAAGCCTTTTCTTGGAGTCTGAGTACTCTTGGCCTTCCCAGTGTAAGTGTTCCCTCAAGGTATGTAAGGTTTCCCCAAAAGAGTAATCCTCAAGGGGGGAGACAGAGGGAATGGACTCCTCTGCATCAGAGTCTTCAAAGGGGCAGTATGAATGTTCCTGGTCTTCAGAATGTTCTGAAATAATGGAGGCCTGGTCCGAGGAAGGGGATTCTTCCTCCACTCTGGGCCTTTTGTCCGGGGGGGGGTTGAGAACCCCTGATAAGAGTAATCAAATCCTCAGCCATTTTGAGCATCTGTTTTTTAGGCATGGGGCCTTGAGAGGGGCCTTGTGGAGCTTGTCTTTTAGTATGCATGGCTGCTTTAGACTTAGTGAAAGCCTTGATGGAAAAAGAAGAGAAAGGCCTGAAGACACCTTGAGAGGTGGCAGGTCTGTCTAAACTCTGAGTTTCACCGCCAAGAGTGGCTTCGGTATCTGTAGTTGGGGTGTGGGCCCAAGAGCCTGCGACCTTGGGCACTGAAGACACCGCCAAAGAAGTGTCATCGGTAGTCAGGGGCTGCGTAGGCGCCTCACTGAGAACCGGACCACCTGTAGTCGGCTTTGGCGTGGTGTCGGTAGAAGTCGCGGACCTCGTATGTCGGTCCTTATCTTTATGTCTTTTACTTAAAACTGGAGTTGGAGTATCTGACGACATAATGTAATTAAACTTTTTGCCAAAATAGTGTTGGGCGAACTCCGCCCAACGCTTAATAGTGCGTCTGTTGAATGTAGCACAAAAACGACAGGCCGAGACGTCGTGGTCTGGGCCTAAGCAAGGAATGCAGAGGGATTGAAAATCCTTATGCGGTATTTGCTTCCCACATAAAATGCAATTATTAACTTTGTCTGACATCGGTCTGAGGCAAGAAAAGTTTCCCCAACGGGGTACTTAGCTTTCAAGAAGACTTCGGTTGAAAAATATTCGTAATCTCAGGAGCTGGCCGACCGGCACTTGCGAACTGCTTCTGCTTCTGGCACCACGCGGCAAGAAAGACTGAAGAAAATGGCATTGGCTGGTTCTTTTAAACCCCTGTCGCACTGACGTCAGGGAAGAAGCAATGACATCCGACGCCGGACCTAGACTTTGGAATTCGGCTGACCGAGGACCCGCCTAACAGCAGGAAAACCCATCTGTTATGACTGTAGCTGTATGCACGACGAACATCAATTTTTTATATGGAAAAGAGTAAAACTATAAGGCAAAAATTTGTACATTCTGTGAAAATCCAGACAGTTGAGAGGTATGAGATTCTGCAGAGATTTAAGGAGGGACAGCACAGAAATAGAAAGGAAATCAGCTATGTTTCTGTTTATTCTTGAGAATGTACATGATTTTTTTTCTGTTTTGCACTGTCCCTCCATAGCATATTCCAATAGAAAAGTCTGGCCACTGAATGGTACTTTAGTGGCCAGACTTTTTTCTGTTCATATATAATTGATTTACAATGGTCATGCTGGTTGAGCTGTCCAATCAGTGTGCTCGTTTTTGAATAACAATGATCTGTCATTATATAATAAGCTGTATGGGATGTACCTGCCAGGACTGGACCAGATGGGCACACTCCTAGCACTCTAACCACTGAATAAATTAAGAAGAGCAATATAAAGTCACTGATTGGGGTGCCAACACTTCAGAGCCTTCTTGCCTTAGAAGTGGGAGGCAAGAGCCCTGCCAGCTAGGAAGAATAATAAAAAAATCTACACCCTGGCATAAAACAGCAAAAAAAGAGGGGGGTGGTGGGATGGTGCATCTACTGCAGTAGTGGTCTGTTTATTTATGCATTTGTTTGTTTATTTATTTAATTTATTTGGCATTTGTTTACTTGGAAAGTCCGACTGGGCATGAATACCTTTTTCAGCGGAGTCCCGGGGAGAAAAGTTCCAATATACATAGTTCAATTAATAAACTACATAATATTATCACATGAAGTGCAGTAACAAATAGTAGAATTAACATACCAGATAAATAAAGTCAAATCAGAAAATCATACAGTGAATATTAAACAACAATCATAGGATATTGAACACCTAATAAAGTACAGGCAATAGTGATAACCGATGGTAAAGGTGTTAAGCATTTGAAATGTGGGCAAAAGACTAAGAGAAAGGAAAGAGATTTTGCAGTTGGGGGAGATTAGGAAATAGAGTTAAAAGTAGGGAGCTATCGGAGAAGTAACTGGTGCTTTGGCTAGTAAGAGAAGGGAAGAAAGGAAAGGGGAAAAAGAGCAAGGGAAAGAGAAGGAAGAATGAAGGAAGAGAGGGAAGAGAAAGGAAGGAGTGGTAGTGTCAGCCTGGTGTAGAACATCTACTGTTATAGTAACGTTACTTACACAACTGTACAATGCTCATTAGATCACTGTTACAATAGCCTAAGTTATATGGGGCAGACATCAGAGTTTAAAAAGAAAGGGAGGATGGAGAAGGATTACAGTCCTGGAACCCCAGGAGAATAGTCCTAGCAAAGCCTGCTCTGGACCTAGAAAAGGAATCCAGTTTGCAATGCTTGATAAAAGTGTGCACAGAAGACCAACAATTCGCTGCCTCTAGTCTATTTTTAGAGTCCACACCTTTTCAAAAAAAAAAACACAGACCTATCCAAGGCCCTGGTAGAATGGGCCTTGACTTTTCATTAAAATGTCTTGCTATGATGAGAATAACAACAAAACAAAAGTATGAAACAACCATTTACACATTGTTTAATACTGATTGTCCTCTTTTCTTACTTTCATTGGAAATAAGCAGTTAATCAGAACTGCTGAAGCTTTTTGTCCTGTAAATGCAGTTTTTGAATTGCCTGTAGACATCCAGTGTGTGTCAAATTACTTTTCCATCATTTTTAGCTTCTGGAAAGAAAACAAAGATATTAGTTGTCTGTCTCAGTGTAAACAAACTCCTGCATAAGGGAAGAATTTGTTCTCAAAGTTAACCTACTTTGTGAAAAATGAGATTGGGATAACTCACCATGAGAGTTTGTAACTCAGATACTATTTTGGCAGAAGTCAGAATTATGAATAATGTTGTTTTCTTAATTAAAAATTTCAAATCAGACTCATAAGCAGATTCAGAAGGATGCAGTGTAGTTTTTTTCCATTAAAAAATTAAGATTGCACAAAGACACCACCTGCCATTTAGGTGGACAGATGTGTAAAGCCCTTTTCAGAAACTGTTTCACTTGAGGTAGGGTAGAAGCGGGCAGGGATCTAAGAACAGACAAGCAGAAATGGTAGAGAGAGATTAATCTTATTAGAAGAATAAGAACAGCCAGAGGATAATAATTCACACAAACTCTGCAGAATCAAAACAGTCTGAGTCATAAAAGGTCCTAGTTCTTCTCTTGGTACCAATCAAAAAATATTTCCCACTTAAGCCATATATTAATTTCGAGTAACAAGTTTCTTTGCCTCTTTTAATACCTGCTGCACAATATCTGGAAAAAAAGTACCTAAAAGTTATTAAAATTCTATCATCCAGGCAATCAACTAAAGAAGTTGAAGGATGGAGTATGCCAAACAACCTCTGTCCTGTGTGAGTAAATACATTCTTTGAAGAAGCACCTGGTATTTGTCCTTGGCCGTTTTCAAAGGAAGGGAGGACCACTGTTGCCTGGGCCAAAAGGGAGCCACCACCATTAGCTTTGGAGAGTCCTTCTGCATCTTTAGAAGAATCCTGGTTATCAAAGGAAAGGGTGTAAAATCATGTAGGAACATTCCACTCCATGGGAATGAAAAGGCATCTGTCTTTCAGGCCTGTGTGAAAAGAGTCCTGAAGTAGAATTTCCTTAACTGACTGTTGTGGCTGGAGACAAACAGATCAACTTAAGGAGTTCCCCACAGTTGGATCAATTTGTAGAAGATCCCCAGGTGCAACTTTTATTTGTGAAGATCTGTCCTGGTCCTGCAGAGCTCGCCTCCAGTAATTTTGTACTCTAAAAATGTAGACAGATTGGAGGGATCTAGATCCCAGGCTACCACAGGTAGTCTGCAAAGGGAGTAGTACTTGGTTTGCCCCTATTTATGTGCCACACCACTATGGTATTGTCTGTGATTACTAGCAAAGATGGTTCACAGACTTGACAGCCTTTATTAGAGCCATAATTTCTTTGACATTTATGTGATTTTAATTTAGCTTGCTTGTTCCACAGGTCCTGAACTTTCACTCCTTTGGACAATGCTCCCCAAGCAAAGTCTGATGTATCCGTGGTTACAGACTGAGTAGGGGCAAGAAGGGGAAAAGGGAGAACTGGTTTGAGAGGTAACAGATTCATCTACAAAAATAACTGATTTTAAACAAACCTCATCACTGGGATCTGAAATGAAGGGGAGATGCTGGTGTTGGGTTCAGACTGATTTGAAGAACCTCATATGAAGTTTGACCAAAGGAATCAAGATAATAGTACAGAACATGAAACCTAGAATTCTGAGATATTCCCTAGCAGATGCCTGAGTCTGATTGGTGAATATCAGAAACAGTTCTTTGTAACATTCTGGTTTGTACTGACAAAAAAAAGCCATCTTGATGGATATATGCTGTAGACATCCCAGAAACAGGGCTTGACAAATTGTGAAAGAATCTGCAAAAATAAGGCAGTCAACTAAATATGGAAAAATGTGAATGCCCTGAAACCTACAATGGGCTATTACATGAGCCATTAAACTTGTAAACACTCTTGGAGCTATTGATAACTCAAAAGGCAAGGCAGAAAACTGAAAATGTAAACCAGACGTAGAAAATGTGAAACAGTATTTGAAATCTCTGAAAACTGCAATATGATGATACATATCTTTTAAATCCAGAGTTACTAGAAAATTGAGATGGACTGAAAGGTAACAGGGACTGCAGAGAGAGAGCATTTTATGTGAAGGTTTAGAAATGAAAGGTCTAGGACAGGTGTCCACGTTCCTTCATTTTTTGGCTCCAGAATGATTCTTGGATAAAACTTCTCCCTATTTGATCTAGGGGAACAAGTTCTATAACCCTCTGAGACAGCATCTCATCTAGGCACGGAAGGAGCATGGAGGTCTAATTGGAGCATTTATATCACGTTATCGAAAGATGAAATTAGCGAACGCTATTTCATCGGCCCCAAAACATCTAAACATGAAAATATCGAATATTCAGAACAGCAAATTGCTGCTGCGAAACACATACACACAACACAAGCACATCAAACAAACAGTAACCACACACATACACTTAAATTCCTACATCTAACGCTACACTAAACTAAACATACACTACTATCTACCCACTTACCTTAGCCCAAACCCTAACCCTAAGGTCCATCACTATCACACACTCACCTAACCCACACCCTAACCCTAACTCACTTAAACTGCCTCAACCCTAAAGTCTGTCACTATCGCACATATGCCTAACCCGCGCCCTAACCCTAACTCACTTAGCCCACCCCAAACCCTAACGTACAAACAATTGCACACTTACCTGAACCCAACCCGTAACTTTCCACCACAGTGCTAAGAATAGCAAAGCCACAGAAACGGCCAACCGAATTCTTTCCTGAGGAAAAAATTTGCTGTTCTGCAGCTTCGCTATTCTTAGCGTTTGCTGAATAGTGTTCGATATCAGAACATTCGAAGTTTTAATGCTTTGATGTTCTGATATAGACCCTAATAGGATGGATGAAGAGGGATTCCTTAAAAAGGAGGAAGGGAATCTCACTGTTAGTTTTAGTTGTTTAGAATGATTCTTAGGACCCAAGTGTCTGACGCTATCTGGTGCCATGTTTAGAATGATTCTCAGTGCCCAAGTGTCTGACACTACAGGTGCTATGTTTAGAATGATTCTTAGGGCCCAAGTGTCTGACGCTATCTGGTGCCATGTTTAGAATGATTCTCAGTGCCCAACTAAACAAGCAACTAAATGGTAATGGAGCATGTGCCCACAATTATGTCATTTAGAAGTTCTGAAATGATGAAAGAGGAGGTGATTGCCACTATAAAAAATTTTTCCAAAAGACAAATTTCGATTATGCTGACACAGTAGGTTGAAACTGTGGACAGGCAAGCCTATCAATCATGAAATTCCACTCAGACTGAGGTGATGTGTTCTTTAAAGGAGAGAAGAAATCCAGAATCTCTTTAAGAAACTGCTTGACCAGCCAATACTGGGCTGCAGTTTTGCCTTCCACAAGGTTATGCTGAATCAAGTTAGCTCATGCATATGCCTTGTCTGTAGAGTCATAGAGATGCATGAGATAAGCCAGAAATACCTGCATGCTGACTGAATGAAGTGGTACAGTAAAGCTCTCCACCTTCGTGGAGGATATCTTATAACTGGAAGAGTAGGCTGGTAGGGTTGAAGGTTTCCTAGCAATTTCTGTCACTTCTGAGATCCCAGTTTAAGGGATCTAAACCAGAAATCATCTCTTGAGATGTAGAGTTAGCTCTCACCCCATTTGGAGTGTAACACTTGATTTAATTTTGATACTCTGATTCTGTTTTGCTGGAATATATTTGCTTGCAAAAGGTTCACCTGAGATCATCTTCTCATCATGATGTTTGGTCAGTTTGCCTATATTGCCATATTCTTGTTAGAAGCTATTTATCTGAGATTGGTCTCAACCTCCTTGCCTGCAGGCCAGATGTGTGCCACTGGCATGTTCTTTCTGGCCTTTAATCCTTTGCCCAATCCAACCCACTTCTCTAACTTAAAAAAAAATAAATAAAAAGTCTAGTTGCTGTGATCCAGACTACATTAACAAATGCTCTTCTTTGTTGTTCGTATTGCCTGTAGCAGCTGCTCTCTCTCATTGGCTTAGCTGTGGAACCAGTGAGAGAAAGAGAGAGAAAGAGACAGAAAGACTTCTTCATGCACAAAACAGACCAATAGCAGAAGTGCTTTGATTCTAAGTGATTCTGCTATTGGTCAGTTTGGGGTTCCAAGGATGTAGCTGTAAAAGACTAGCTACCCAGCAGAGGTATCTCTTACTGCTGCTTATTTGAAATACCAAGTGATTTGCTCGTCTTTGCACAAGGAGCAAATCACTTGGTAAATAAAACATGCAGAGGTGTGTAAATAAAACATGCAGCGGTGTGTGTGTGTGTGCGTGCGTGCATGTGCCCGTGTGTGTGTGTGTGTGTGTAATAGAAAGAGAGATAATATGCCTGCGACACAAAATGCAGTAAGACAGAAAGGCTATGCATGCCACTATCAAAATCTGCTGCTTAAGAGTCAAAGTTTAAATCAGTAATGTGTGTAATTGGAGGTATGAAGATTACCTGAAATTAAGATATACAGACAAACAATTTAATACTTATGAAGCATGGATATTTACCGATTAACATAAACAGAAAAAAAAAAAACAGTAAAAGAAGTCTGCTCCTCAAGGTATATGCAGAATGACAATGTTATCAGTAAATTCACTGTCCTGTTGAGTACTGGCCCCTTTAAAGAAGATACAAGGGAAGAAAAGTACTCCAGAAAGGCTCAAGGCTCCAGTCACAGAAACAGTTCATCTCAGTAGATGGAAAAAGCAGATAGTACAACAGTTTATGCTACTTCTTAGAAAAGCCACAGTCAATTTGTGTATGGCTGGAATGATTATATGATTGTGGCTGCTGTGAGTATGTGCATGTGAATGCTTTACTGTCTTTTTGTGTGTTTGCGTGTGATTTTTTTTAAACATGATTGCCATTTGTTCAGCCCTCGGCTCAGTAGACTCATCCTCATCTGACCCTCAGCCAATTGAGTTTGACACAATTATAGCTTAATATTAATCGTGCTCTAAGAAAAAAAAAATATTTTGCAAAGCTTTATGGACAGATCATTTTATCTTCAGCAAATCTTTTATTCTGTGCAATGTGTTAATACTTGCAACTGGTAAAAAAAGATCTCTGTATTTTTATTGTAGCATGAAAAATAATTACTAAAAATTAGATGAAAGACTGTCTACCAAAATTTGCAGATTTTATAAAACTGATTAGAACGTATTATGATACTGAAAAAAATTAAATAAAATTAGAAAGTGAACATCAAATATGTAGGCTTAGATTCTGGCCCAAACTATCTGCATTGTTAGATATATACGATAATGATGCTTCGAGTTCATGATATACAGAAAAAATAATAGTTGATGGAGATCAAATGGTGGTGGTTCTGTAAGCACTGCCATTCCTAGCTCTCTGATTTTACCCAGAAAAAAACTCTTTTCAGCTAACCCAGAGGAACTAAATCAACAAAAGAATACGAGAAATTCACCAAAGAGACATAACAGCAAGAAAAAAAGCCAAACAGAAGAAGAGGAAAATACAAAAAAAAAAAACAAAACAAAAAAAAAAACAGAAGGATTAACTAAGATTTAAAAATAAAGCTGATGATATCTGGTACTGAGGCCCTGCTGAGTCATTGAACTACTGCATTCTTCCTAAATACAAAATGCTAAGGGAAGAAAACACTATGGAAACCTCTACAACAAAAACTAAATACTCAGTACTGGCTTCACCTGAAAAGGATACAACACCTAAGAGACAGAAGACTACAAAACCATCGGACACTTCAAAAGCTCAGAATAAAAAATAAATCTGATCAGCCAGCCAACCTAGATAACATAAAAGATGCTTTACTGCCTGTACAGCAAGCAATCCAAGACCTTTCCTTACAATTTAAAACATTCGGAGAATCTTTCAACCAAATCTTGACCAGAATGGAAAAAACAGAATCTAAACTCCTGGAAAATGAAATAAAAATAGACACTGTACAACAAAAAGCTGATTCTAATAAAAAAAATTCAAGCAAGCTAAACTAATAGACCTTGAAGCATGATCTAGAAGAAATAATCTAATTATCAGAGGAATACCTGAAACTATTACACACAATAACCTGATAATGACCATCAAACAAATACTACAGCTGCTGCTGGAGGAATCTGGAGACTCGCAGCAAATAATTACAGAAAGAGCTCAGCGTGCCTTAAGAGAGTCTCAAACAAATAAACAAATCCAGACCTGTATACATTAAACTTTTAAACTACCAGGATGTTTCAAAGATTTTATTTACTGCAAAAAAGAAAGGTTTTATCTGGAATAAAAACAAAATCATCTTTGCACAGGACCTTCCCATCCAAATAAGACAAACAAGGCAGCAGCTCTCACCATTCTGCAAATATCTAATAGAGAAAAATATAAAATTCCAAATGAAATATCCAAACTCCCTCCTTTTCCAAGTTCAGGATGGAAAATACAAGGTGGATAATCCAAAGGAGGCTAAAGCAACTTTTTAAACTTTTTTCAAAGAAATTCCCTCTTTAGAATCAAAATGAAGTAAAATTCTTGGTAAAACGAGCTCTGGGTGCTTTTCCAACTGTTAGAAAAATGTGTAATAGTAATATGCATGCTTAGTGCATTCAAGCTTTAAAAGGGCTAATACATTTATTCTGTTCACACTGCATAAATCTGCACAACTATTAGAAACTTAACAAGAAGCATTTCATTTATGCTGTCATGAAAATAACAAGAGACATTTCATTTCTGCTAATGTCATGAAAATAACAAGAGACATTTCATTTCTGCTAATGTCATGAAACTTAACAAAGAGATATTCATTTCTGCTTATGCCATGAGAAAACATGCAGTTGCTAGAAGCATTGATAAAGGAAACACTAGATGCTTGAAAGTTTAAACCATAGTCAGCATTACTTGTACTAAAGCTAGAAATGTACCTTGAATCTAGACAAAATGTAACACATGTATTAGAACAGTACAACTGAAGAATTGAAAAGTTGAAATGGACTAAAATAAGCCCAAGGCCAGGTTGTTTTTCTCAAAATGTTTTGCAAAACAGCAGATAATTTAACTTGGTCAGCAATAAGTCTAGTAACATTTTCTGTAGAACATACAGAAAGCTGTGTCTAGCTATGTCAGCAATAGAATAGTAACATTTTCTGTGTGACAGGAAGAGAACTGTATAAGAATAACATACTAATCAGTAAGTCAGACAAACCTTGTGCCTACATGCTTTGTCTCCTTGCTGCAAGTAATAAAGGGTGCCTTGCTTGAACCTAACGTGAATTGGTCTTTGAAGTTTTTTCCTTTGACAGATTGGTCCTTCGGATCGGAACCCTCTCTTCACCTCAGATCAGACAGGCCAGGTGGTTGAAACCGTATGGGGAAGAAACCAAATCGGTTCTTCTTATACGGAAAGTCCTCCAACTGAATTGTCGTTCAAAAGAGGCCAGCCACTTTCTGATCTGCAACTGAAGGATGGGTCTCCGCGAATTGGTGATCAATCACATGGGCTCAGGTAAGGTGAATCTACTTTCTCTGTTTTCTGTTTTAGATCAGGGACTAGATGTGTATTGTTTTTGTTAGACTGTATTTTTCTTACAAGTCAGGGACAAAAAAGATTACTGTCTTGTCATAGATCAGGAGAAACAGAATAAGTAGGCAGTCATTCTGAAGAGACTATAACAAAATCCATGGTACCACGTTAAAAAAAATTAAGAAAAGGGTAGAACAAAATGGGTAATAATTGTACAAAAAGACCCCAAAATTTGCCATTAACAGAAGACGCAAAATACATGCAGTCGCAGTGCGCTGACAATATTAAATATTATTCAAAATGGATTAATAAGTACGAATTCGACAGAAAATTAGAAAAATCTTCACTTATCAAACTTATCAAACAGCTCAAAACTGATTCCAAAGGTCGGGTAAAAAAGCAACATCGATTAGGAATTCCTCAGGCACACAGGTGGCTTGAGGAAGTAAACCATAGAGAACAAAGAACAAAAATTCAAAAGCAATGTTTTTAGATAAGGAGGATAATAATTTAGTAATTGCATCAGCACCTCTGCCACCCCTACCAGAATATGAAGCAAGTGAACAGGTTAGTCCACCCCCACGATATCCTGTGGTCACTGAAGATAGAGATATTATGAAACTAAAACTGACTAAAATTAGAGATCCCATCGGGACCAGGTCCCGAACAAAGGCTGGTAACTCAGATGAAGGCATCGAGTTATGGCAAATGGTTAAGAATTCACGATCTATAAGTGAAGAAGAAATATGCCCACTTATAGAAGTACCCAATCCTCAGGCAGGTCAAGACAATCAGGACCCAACTATTTTAGTGTATAGACCTTGGACTCCGGAAGATATCCGGAAAGCCACTAAGGGAATTCCCCATCCAAAGGTTAATTTTTGAAAATTCTCAGAAGATTTACAAGGAATGAGGCTGAGTTATAACTTAAACGGAGAAGAGATAGAAAAGGTAGTTAGACAAATTGTAGGGCCAGATTGGTATATGATTAGTGGGAATTGGAATCCCTGTGATGCTGCACAATGACCCCTCCCACACAGCAGCACAGAATTAGACACCAGAGTAAAAGGTCTTACAGACCGCATCTCTGAAAAATGGAAACGTAGGGCAGACTGGACTTGCATTAATCAATGCATCCAACAAGAAGGTGAAACAATTGACCGGTACTATGCCAGATTATTAGAGTGTTTTAATAGCCGCTGTGGAATGCAGGTTCCTGAAGATCAAACACAAGATTCCCCATATGAACAGCAGTTAAAGAATGCATTTTTAAAGGGCAGTATTGCACCTATAAGCAGTTTTATTACAAAATGCATGGTAGATCATCGTACAAGCAGGTTACAATCATTACTTGAATATGCTAGACATGCCGAAAGGCATTTTAATAGCAAAAAGAAAAAGAAAGCTCAAGTATTTTCTGTAGAAGATGGAGCAGAAGTTTACATAGTACAGTCCGGGAAAAAGGGCAAGAAAAACGCACAGGGAAACAAACAATCTGATCAATGATCAGAGGACTTTGAAGGGCGAAAGAAAAGGGGATAATGTTTTAAATGCGGTAAAAAGGGACATTTGGCAAGGGATTGCAAGAAAAACAAGAAGGCAACAATGGAAGACAAGGAGGGTGAGGACTGACTATATGGTAGTCGGGAATCACTAGAAGGGGCTAGCGAAGAAGGGACAAATGAAAATGTGATAGAGGGACTAGAGGAAGTGCAGGAAGTTAGTGACAATGAAGAAAATGAAATATTAGACCTAGCTCTATTGAGCTTGGAGCTTTATTTAGCAGACACAAAACCAGAAGTTACACTCTTGGTAGAAGGGAGGGAAGTCAAATTCTTGTGCGACTCAGGGGCATCATGAACCCTGATACATCCCTCCAAACTGCCAGAAAACACAGAGTCACCTGATTACATACTGGTAAAAGCAGCAAATGGACAGCTGTATCGGGAGCCTCTCTCCCGTAACATTGCAATAACTGATCCAGTTTCAGGATTGACTCAGAAAAGCAAAATTGTAGTTTCTGCAAAATGCCCAGTAAACCTCTTGGGCAGAGACCTCATGCAGCTATTTGGTATAGCAGTAGTCCCAACCATGCAGGGTATGGAAACACAGTGACAAATTGAGACCTTTACAGTGCAGTCGGAGGGTGAAATGTTTTATTGGTACAGCCAAGACTTGGTTATGACTGGTCCAGGGACTGTGACCAAAGAGTTAATGAATGTAGCCATCAGCAAGTTCCCCTACCTTGACATTGATAAGCAACACCTGTTGCACTGTACCCTGTATTATTGTAATACACCAGGACCTGATAAGGAATATGAGCAAGAATTATTTAAGAATCATGCAAACAGATTGATATTGCGTAACCTGTACTGGGACACAGAAGGGAACAGTGTAGCCAGCTGTTCATTGCCCCAGGAATTCTTTGCACTTTATAAATCTAATTGATTACCACATGTTAGCTTAACCAAAAACAGAAATATAGAATGAGCAGACCTAGGAGAAAAAGTCACGAGATAGAAGAAACAGACAGAATTAGAACTGTCAGAAAAGGGAATACAAATACATAAGTTGAATTGGATAACTCAGACCAACCCAGCTGTGCACTTGCAGTCTAGCGAGGACAGCTGATTGACACTCCTGTTAAAGGAGGAAGAAAATGCCTTACGAAATATACCAGAGACCCTCTGGTCAACAGGAAAATCAGATGTAGGACTCATTCGTACAGCGGGACCAGTTACTATTATGTCAAAGTCAGCATTCAGACCACAAAAAAGACAGTATCCCTTAAGAAAAGATGCAGAGGCAGGGATAAAGCCTATTACAGCAGCCTTACTTAAAGGAGGGATACTAGTGGAATCTCCCGATTCACCATGTAACACACCCTTATTTCCAGTTAAAAAGGCAAATGAAGAATGGCGTATGGTCCAAGATTTACAAGCTGTAAATCATGCAGTAATACCAAGGGCACCCACGGTGCCAGACCCACACATCCTGTTGAATGATTTGAAACCTCAACAGAAGTATTTTTCTGTGGCAGACATCAGCAATGCGTTCTTTTCAATACCGATGCACCCTGATAGCCAGTATTGGTTTGCATTCACATTTCAAGGAAAAAGTTATACATATACGTGACTACCACAGGGATATTGTGAAAGTCCAATGATATTCTCACAAGAAATGGCAAGCAACTTGGCGGGATTCACTCCACCAAGAGGCAGTCAGATGTTACTTTATGTTGATGACATCTTGCTGGCAGCCCCCACCCAGCAGGATTGTAGAGAAGATACCATAGCACTTCTACAATTTTTAGCCACTGAAGGACATAAGGTAAATAAAAATAAACTGCAGCTTTGGAAAAAACAAGTCAAATACCTGGGATATGTAATATCCAAGGAAGGTAGAACATTACATGAGGACAGAAAAATAGCAATTTTGCAAGCACCAAAACCCACTACCAAGAAGGAAATTATGTCCTTCCTGGATACAACTAATTTTTGCCGGAGCTGGATTCCAAACTATGCCTTGGAATCTACACCGCTGACTGACCTTATATATAAGAAGCCTATGGCAGTGCAGGATTTGTTACAATGGACACCAGAGGCAGAATCTGCTTTCTGCAAACTAAAGCAGTTAATAGCGTCCTCATTAGTTCTGGGATTGCCAAACTACCATAAACGTTTTTTCCAAACTGTAGTTTGTAAGCAGGGTTACAAGACATCAGTATTAACACAACAGCATGGGGATAAGCAACGCCCCATTGCTTACTATTCATCACAACTAGACCCAGTGGCACGATCCTTACCCCACTGTGTACAAGCAGTAGTTGCAGCTTCAATGGCAGTACAGGCTTCAGCCTCAGTAGTCTTGTTCCACCCTCTCACTCTGAGAGTACCTCATGCAGTCACGATTATTTTGCTACAAGAAAAGGTGGCATATCTTTCGCCTGCTAGGCATCTTTCCTGTATGACTATATTGTTGAGCCAACCTCATATGACAATTGAGCGATGCACGACTTTAAACCCTTCCACTCTGCTCCCGACCCCTGCAGATGGCACACCGCACCCCTGCCTGCAGGTATTTGAGCACAAGACAGTACCTAGAAAAGATCTCACGGATGTCCCCTTGGATGATGCCGAGGTGACATACTACATGGATGGCTCGTGCAAAAGGGGTCCTGCAGGACGGAACCTAGTAGGATATACAGTAGTTTCTGATACTGGGATTATAGTAGCAAAACCTTTACCACACAACTTATCTGCACAGGCAGCAAAATTGATTGCCCTGACATGGGCATGTACCTTAGCAAAGGGTAAATGTGTAAACATTTTTACTGATAGCCAGTACGCTTTTTCTACTGTACATGTTTTTGCGCAACAGTGGAAAAACCGGGGAATGATAACATCTACTGGCAAACCTATAAATCATGCACAGTTTATTTTAGATCTTTTAGAATCTATTCAGTTACCTCAGAAAGTAGCCATTTGTAAATGCACAGCTCACACCAAGCAACAAGATAGGATTTCAAATGAGGAATTACAACCCTCTGAGATTTTAGATTTAGATATGTTAAAAACAATGCAGACACTCACTACGCAAGCTGAAAAACAATGATGGATAAAACGAGGAGCAATCCTCGAAAAGGGGCTGTACATCTCTAGAGAAGGGAAACCAATACTACCCTCTAATTTTTTCGATATGCAGCTTTGTTGAGCCATGGGCAGTGCCACGTCTCAATAGGGGGGATGGTACAGCTGGTGAACCAAGTGTTCACAACATACGGATTTACAAACTACTCTAAAAAATTTTGTTTGATGTATCAGATTTGTAACAAACATCATGCACAGGGGGCGATAAAACCCAAGCAATGGAGTTTCCCTACACCACCATATCCATTTCACACTATCTGTATGGATTTCATAGAATTGAACAAATGTGAAAATAAGAAGTATTGTCTTGTCATTGTAGATATGTTTTCCAGATGGGTGGAAGCCTTTCCAACCAAAAATCCAGATGCAGCTACGGTGGCAAAAGTACTTGTCAAGGAAATCATTCCTAGGTTTGGTATTCCGGAAAGGATCTACAGTGACAATGGTACACACTTTGTAAATCAAACCATATAGCAGTTGAGTAAGCATTTTGGTATTTCTTTAAAAAATCATTGTGCATACCATCCACAATCTGCAGGGCTAGTTGAAAGGCATAATGGTATACTAAAAAACAAATTGAGAAAATTAATAGCTGAGACAGGAAAAAAATGGTTATACTGTTTGCCCCTGGCACTGTTGAGCATGAGAACTGCCCCCACAGCAAAAGGATTGACTCCTTTTGAAAAAATATTCGGAAGGGCTTATTATACAGCCCAGTGGAAACTTCTCATGTCATCAGACCAGGAAGCTGATTTCACACTAGCTGAATATATGAAAAAATTGTTGAGTTCTAAACATCTGCTGCAGTTAAATTCTGTTTCAGATAGAAAACAAACCGAAACATCAGAAGTGGCAGTGACGCCCGGAGAGTGGGTGTGGATCAAAAACATCAAGAGGAAGAATTGATCATCGTCAAGGTGGGAAGGTCCCTACCAGGTGCTTCTTTCGACCTCCACTGCAGTCAAGATAGCAGAGCGAGCTTCGTGGATACACCTGATGCACTGCAAGCTAGTTAAGAACTTTGAACTGGACATAAATCTTACCTCTCTATCGGGGCCCTCAGCACAAAGTCTGGCTACAAAGGGGGGGGGTCAGATCAATAGGACTGATCCGTCTCAACCCCAGTGAAGAAACCATCGGTGATGAAGATTATTAGGGCAGAGAGTAAGAGCACATGTCTGAAATAAAGACGAAATCCAGTAAGATCCAAATACACCTACTTGGAAGAGTCGGAGAAAACAGAAATGCAGAACAACCGTTTCCTCAGAAGTATTACATAATCATCCTGTTCACTGTACTAGTGACAATAATCTTTTTGTTGTGGCCATTCCTTTTCCCAGCCACACAAACTGAACTAAACAAGCGTGCAGAGTGGCACACAGAGTGGCACCCAAACTTTAACACTTACTAGACAATCAAATATGTGTATGCTGAGACCTTCAATGTTTCGAATTGCTGGATTTGCACAGCTTTGCCATCAACATATGGGGGTTACTGTTAACTTCAGTTCCCCTAGGAGCCAACAAGACCTGGGAAAACTTAATTTATGATACATCAGATGTCACATCACAAGATGAAGTAGCACTGCACTTGTCTGTTCAACAGAAGGGAACTGTGTGTTTTTACAAAAATGATACAGTTCAGGTGGGTTGGAGCAATTGCAATGTGACTGTTCTCTTTAGATGCTACACTAAACCTGACAACATCGGATCTTATTGCAACACAAGCTATGATTCATTTGCTGAACTGATGCATAAGACAGTGGGTGAAGTAAAACATAATGCTGACCTCTATAGACAACTGTCTATAATCAACAAAAAAAATGTTTCATGCAGAGCCAGGACATAGTAAAGTTACTACCAAAGTAGAAGATTGTTACTTTGTATGTGGTAGGAAAGCATATAAATGGTTACCTGAGAATTGGTCCGGCAGTTGTTTTTTGGGGTACCTGGTTCCGGCCATACGACACACAGCAGTTTTACCTCAAGGGAAAATTCAGAATGTTCGAGAAATTAAGAAGCCTGTCAATCCAGTGGGGCAAATCAATGCACGCTGGAAAAGCCATCATGCTGTGGGCTTAGGGAAAAATGGACTCTCACATATGGACTTGAGTGATACTGTTATCTCGTGGGCAGGTGTACTGCCAGCATATGGAGCAACGAAATCAATCTGGGAACTGAGAAAATTGTCTAAGCTTCTTGAAATAATGAGCAATGCAACCTTTTCTGCCCTAGAATTGGTGACTGATGAACTGACTGCCATGAGAACAGTAGTGCTTCAAAACCACATGGCTCTTGACTTCACCCTAGCGGCGAGAGGAGGTATGTGCACTTTAATCCAGGAGGAGTGCTGTTCGTATATTCCTGACCACAAACACGAGATAGACAACCATCTTGAGGTAATTCAGCAGGTGCCAGCCATGACCAAACCAGGACCAAATCCATTGATGGACTTTTTCCAGAAATTGTTTGGGGGGTGGGGCAGTATCCTGATGAACATTCTGATTGCCATCTGTGTAGGAATAATCCTACTGGTGGTATGTGTGTGCTGCTGCATCCCCTGCATAAAAAGACTGATTAAAGACTTTATAGACATTTCAGTTTCAGAAACCTTATACCAAGGTGTTGAACTTGAAGAATTACTGAAAAACTGAAAATGCTTTCATAAGTTTAAACTGAATTACTCTCTTAACTGCAAATCCTGAGTAGGAAGAGGTTAGGGGAAGAAAAAAAACTGTTTATGCTTATCTTGAAAGTAGAATAAAAGTATTAAAATGGGGGAAATGTTAGAAAAATGTGTAATAGTAATATGCATGCTTAGTGCATTCGAGCTTTAAAAGTGTTAATACATTTATTCTGTTCACACTGCATGAATCTGCACAGCTATTAGAAACTTAACAAGAAGCATTTCATTTCTGCTAATGTCATGAAACTTAACAAAGAGATATTCATTTCTGCTTTCTCTACATTGTTATTATTGTCTGTAAGGGGAATCATATGGAAATTACAATGGATAAAGTATACTCCATTATACTTACAAGTGGAAAATATTATTTGTATGCTAAAAACATCTTTCTTTCCTCTCACTATTCTTGGTCCAGGGAAGTAATGATTAGACATTGGGTTGGGACAGGAATCAGGTGCCATAATCAAATACACAACAAACGAGCTTACCTGAATAACCATACATGCACTATCCATAAATTGTTTATGACATCAAGGACACTATCGAGATAAATGTGAGAACTAGAGTCATGGAATGTTAAAGGCCTACAACTAAAAAATAAAAGAAATTTATTCTTGCATCTCACATTTAAAATCAAAGCCAAAATGATATTAATTCAAGAATCACATCTAACAAATGAGCAATGGACAAACATAGAAAATAAAAAATAGATAAGACAAATCACAGCTTCAGAAGGAAAAACAAATAGTGCAGGAGTTGCAATAATAACCAAACAAGATTTTCAAGGCACATAATTAAAACTGATACTGATAAAGAGGGAAGAGGGTATTATATAGTCTACACCAACCCCACCATTCCAAAATCAGTACTAGTGCTAAACATCTATGCTCCATGCAACAACCAACAGCACTTTATTATGTCATTATACACTTTATTCACAGAATTTAAAGATAACTTTATAATTATTGGGGGTGACTGGAATTCCTATCAGAATCCAGATAAAGATAGATCTAACCCAAATAAAATATATAACAAACAAGCCACACTAACAATTAGGGAACTGAAACAAGACTTTAAACTATTTGATCCCTTTAAATATACTGTGAGACAATAAAACAGAAAACTTCACCTTTTATTCACAATGTCACACAATGTGGTTGAAGACTGAGTTCTTTCTTATCTCCGAAACATTCCTTAACATGAAAGTTACAACCTATACACATACCAGATTATTTTCCGACCATTCAAAAATCACACTTCTCATTGAATGGGACAATAAACGACAACAATCTAACAGAGGTTACACTTGGACATTGAATTTCAAACTCTTAATGAAACAAGACATGGTGGAAGGCGTAAATACACTACTAAACACCCTAACTTTAAACCTAGTCAAGTCACGACTACCACTAGACATTGAATGGGCTTCAACAAAAACTCAAATTAGAGGCTTTTTGATTAACAAAGCAATTTTTTGATTAACAAAGCAACACACTATCAAAAATTATTATCCAATGAAGAATCTGTGTTAAAGGAAAAAATAAAGCAATTAGAATTGGAACTAATGTCAGGTTCTAATGGAAACACCTAAGACCTCTTACGTAAAGCACAAAAAGAACTATATCTAAAAGAGGTAAAAAAAACTTATCATTTAACGAAATGAGAAATTTGGCCAAATATGTGGAAACTATTCAAAATGCCATCCAGGGCCTTAGCGAGACTAACTACTCTACACAAATCCACACCCATTATAACAGAAATTTACCACCAGAACAAACCATATATAAATAACCAGACAACAATAAACCTCTTTGAACAACTTTATACTCAGATTTATGGAGAACAATAATTATCATCTTCAGAAATGGACAGGGAAGCTTTCCTTCAAGGTATAATTGTCCTGCAACTAGATGCTAACCAACAAAATAACCTAACAAACCCAATATCAATAAAAGAAATCATCAACACAATTAAAAATTTAAGAACAAATAAAGCTCCAGGCCTGGATGGCTTCACACCAGAATTTTACAAGTGCTTCACACCACTAACTGCTAAAATATTACAACAGGTACTAAATTACATGATAAACAACTAAATAAATGATTTACACTTCAATGCCTCAAAAAACATTCTAATTTTGAAAGAACAATCAGATCCTAAAGATCCTAGTAGCTACAGACCAATATCATTACTAAATATAGACGCTAAGATTCTCACTTCAATACTAGCAAATAGACTAAAGAACACTATACCCAACATAATTTCTCCTGAACAATCAGGCTTTACTCCATTCAGACAGACTTGTGATAACACCTTAACTCTCAAAGCCATGATAACCTTTGCAAACATTAAGAAAACTCCCATATACACAATGGTGGTTGACGCCCATAAAGTGTTTGATAGGGTGAATAACACTTTCTTACTTCAACTCTTACCTTATTTTGGGTTCCCTAGCAAATTTATACAAATAATTAAAATACTGTTTGAAAACCCTTATACTAACCTATATATTAACAGAACCGTATCAAACAGAATAAAGATTAAAAACGGGACAAGACAAGGATGCCCTTTATCCCCCTTCTTATTCAATCTATACCTCAAACTGCTGTTCCTATATATTAAACAGAAAGTATATCATAACCCATCATCTCTCTCCAACTCTAAAATCTTTTACACAGCTTTTGCAGATGATTTAAACATTTATTTCACAACCCCCAGCACTGACATACTCAAATTATTAAAAGTAATTGACTATTTCTCAGGCATATCTAATTATAAACAACTTAAAAAAAAAAAAGAAATTATGTACTTACCATAGCGTTCCATGTGAGTTGTTCATCTCGCCTTTATTCTTACTGATAGGTTCAGTGTCAGCCAACTATAAAAGCTCGAGGTCTAAAACCAGCTCGAGGCAGATCCCTAACCCATGATGCACTACGAACTTCCCTCAGATCTTGTTTGCTGCTAGCTAAAGGCTAAAGCCGTCATTATGCCACTCAATCAGAAAAAAGTTCCAATTCAGACTTCTCGGACCCCTACTAAACTGGAAGGGGGTTGGTGGGTGGGATGTAAGAATAAAGGTGAGATGAACAACTCACATGGAATGTTATGGTAAGTACCTAACTTCTTTATGTGAAGTTGTTCTAGCTCGCCGTTTATTCTTACTGATGGGTGGTGTACCAAGCACCATCTTTCTCAGGTGGCTCAAGGAAGAATGTTCCTCAGAACCGGAGAAGAGGTCCTGTCCCTGAAGGCCTCATCCACTTTATAATGGTTGATGACGGTATGAGGTTTAGACCATGTGGCAGCCGCATAGAGTCTAAAGGTATTTTGGCCAAAAAGGCTGAAGAAGTGCTACAGATCTGGTGGAATGAGCCTTTATCCTTTGTGGTAAATAATTATTAGTGGAAGTGTACATGAAAGCAATACAGTCTGATAACCATCTGGACAAGGTGACACTGGATCACCTTTCTTTGCTTTTGAAAAGGAAACAAACTGTTCATTTTTCCTGAATTGTTTGGTTCTGTCCAAATAAAATCGTAGTTGTCTATGCACATCAAGTTTGTGAAGTATGTATTCCAGTTTGTTTGCATGACTGGGGAAAAAACAGGTAATTAAATAGTTTGATTGAGATTAGCTTCTGAGCAAACTTTGGGTAAAAAGGAGGGATTTGTTCTCAAAGAAACTCTGTCATTATGAAAAATTAGATAAGGGGGTTTGATACTCAAGGCTAGTAACTCGGAAATCCTCCGAGCAGAGGTTATTGCCACTAGAAATAAAGCTTTCCAAGAAAGGTATTTAAGGTCACAAGAAGAAGCTGGTTCAACAGGGGATAAAATAATTTGGGAAAGAACAAGGTTCAAACTCCAAGGCATGGAGGGCATTTTGACTGGTGGTCTTAGATGGAAAGTGCCTTTTAAAAAGGCTTTGAATACTCAGTGAGACATAATATTTGAAGAGTCTAAACCCAAATGAAAATTGGAAATAGCTGTCAACTGTACCCTAATTGTAGCTGCAGCAGCACCTTCATTGAAAAGTTTAGTAAGGAAATTTAGGATGGCAGAAGCAGGAGCCAAATAAGGATCTATTTCATTTTGAGATGCCCAAATAGCGAATCTCCTCTACTTGCTATAGTACATTTTTTGTGTGGACAGCTTATGAGAGGCTGTCAAAATGTGTTTAACTTCTGTTGAAAGATTAGGAAATCTGGCTTTGTTTGGAATTGGAGCAGCCAAGCTGTCAGTTTGAAGGACTGTAGAGAGGGGTGGAGAGTTCCTGAGGCATGAGTCAGGAGATCCGGCACTGGGTCCAGGATCCAAGGCTCTTCCAGTAGATGAGGCTGGAGGAAAGGGAACCAAATCTGTCGAGGCCAGAATGGGACTATTAAGATCAAAGTTCTGCCCAGTGACTGCTTAATGTAACACTTTGGATATCAGAGGTATTGGAGGAAAGGCATAGTGAAGGCCCGGGGCCAATTGTGCACAAGTGCATCCCTTGGGATTTCCCCTGGAAGGGGAATTAGGGCAAAGTAGTTGCTGCATTTGGTGTTGACTGGTGTTGCAAAGAGATCACAGCAAGGCTAACCCCATCTGTGAAGATCCTTTCGCCACTTGATGCTTCAGAGACCACTCGTGCAGCAAGAGTATTGCTCTGCTCAATCTGTCTGCTATCACGTTGGACTTCCCTGGGATATGCATTGCTATCAAAAAGCGCTGGGTAGAAGTTGCCCATTTCCAAACTCTTAGGTTCTCTCTGCAAAGGGGATAAGACTTGGTCTCCCCCCTGTTTGTTTATGTACCAGACTACCGACATATTGTCCGATTGTACAGCAATTGTTCCTAGGGGAAGAGAGTCTTGAAAGAACTGCAACGCTAGGAGAACCACTCTCATCTCCAGAACATTGATATGCAGGCAAGCCTCGTGTTGATTCCACGTACCTTGGGCTGTTCTTCCCTGGTAATGCCCCCCCACCCTACCAGGGAAGCATCCATGGTCACTGTGGCTATAGGAGGGTGGTAATACAAATGGTTGACCTAAAGTCACATGGTGTGAAGTTATCCACCACCGAAGATCCTTCTTGCAAGAGTCTGTTATTAATATCTGATGAGTCATTGGTAGTTCTTGATAAGACCACTGGGTGAACAGAAGCCACTGAAGTATTCGCATGTGCATCCTGCTCAGAGGAACAGTGATTATGGCTGAAGCCATGCTGCCTAGCAATTTAAGGATCTGTGACACTGGAACTCTCGTGATCAGAAGAATGTCCAATATCTGATTTCTTAGATTTTGAATTCTTTCCGGAGGACGGGATAATGTTAGAGTGACCATGTTTAGTTCAGCTCCTATAAAAACGATCTATTGCAATGGCAATAAGGCAGATTTTCCTGAGTTTATCGTAATCCCCAATTGCTGGCAAAGGTTTATTGTCCTGTTTTTTGCCTGAATAAGTTGATGCCTGGTGGTGGCAGTGAGAAGCCAATCTAAATATGGAAACACCTGGAATCCGGATCATTTCAGGTGAGCCGTCACTACTGCCATGCATTTGGTGAACTCTGAGGGCTGTTGCGAGACCAAAGGGCAGAGCTCAAAATTGGAAATGACTGGCTCCCAGCCGGAAGCGTAGGTGATTTCTGGATGACCTGTACACTTTGATATGGTAGTATGCATACTGGAGATCTATCGAGCACATCCAATTGTATTGCCCCAGAAAGGGGAGAATTGACTGAAACATGACCAACTAGAACTTTGTCTTTTTTACTGATTTGTTTAATCTGCTGAGGTCTAGAATGGACCTGCAGTCTCCTGTTTTCTTTGGTACTAAAAAGAACCTTGAGTAAGTACCGGATCCTCTTTGGTCGGCTGGGACTGGCTGGATGACTCTTTTTTGAAGCAACATTTGAATTTCTAGGGTTGCTTGTTCCCTGTGACTGGGTGGAACATCCAGGATTTTTTTGACTAGTGGGGGGGATGTGGCAAAGGGTATTGAGTATCCTCTGGAAATAATGCTTCATACCCAGGTATCTTTTGTGATTTTTAGCCAGGTGTCTGGGTACAAGGACAGGCGTCCAACTGCCTCCAGAGGTGGACAGTTGGGCCTCCTCTCAGGAGCGCTGATAGGGTTTCCCAAGGACCTGATCCATGTCTCCCTGATTTTGTGGACCCCCTCTGCCACAAGGTCAGTGTCTTCTGTTGTTTCCCCCTCTGCCTCTGGAGGAGGCTTCACCACGGATGTCTTGGTAAGATCCCTGGGACTTACGGAACCACATTTTACCACCACCTCTCCCTTTGGTGTAGGGTCTAGTAGGGGTGGAAAAACAGACTCCTATGACAGACAGAGTCTTACCATCCTGCTCACTCCTGGTAAAAGTCTCCTTAACCTTAGGTCCAAAAAGGGTTAAACCGTCAAATGGGGTGTTAATAAAGGAAGACCTAAAGGGTTCCGCAAAGGAACATAATCGCATCCAGGAATGATGCCTGAGGGCAATTCCTGTACCTGCAGCTCTGCTCATTCCATCAATCATGTAGGAGAGTAGGCGCATGGACGAGTTCGCAATGGAAGTTAAGGTAGAGAGCTGGGCAGTAACCTGATCTCAAACTCTGGCCGCTACTGAAACTTGTAAGGTATCTCCTAGTTCTTTCAGGAGATCCCTTTGCAGTCTAGTAAAATGGGTAAGATAGTTCAACGAATGAAGAACAAAAGCCATTGAGATGAACATATGCTTCCCATACCTGTCCATGAGCCTAGAATCTCTATTAGGAGGATGGACATTAGTAGAAGTTTCTGAAAGTTCCTTCTTTGTGGCTGCTGCCACCATCATGGCATCAACAGGCATGCCTTTGGATAAGAAGTTCTTGTCTAGAGGGCAAGTAATAAACTTATTCGGCCTCCGAGGAACAGGTTCCGTTGTGTCTGGAGCCTCCCAAGCCCTGCGAGTGAGCAATTCAACTAGCTCATCAAAGGACGGAGACACCCAAGAGGTGGAGGGCTGAGATCTGAAAGCCTTCAAGAGTACAGACTGAAATGAGTGACTCTTGGAGAGAGTCAAGATGCTTCCTCTTGAAAGTCCGCTTTCTGGGTACCTCTTCAGTGGGAGCTTCTGGAGAGGTTTCAGAAGAGCAGGGTTCACCCAATGAGGTGTCCTGAGGCTCAGGATCTCTACGCTTATTGGAGAGCCTGTAGAGGAGGCAGAGACCGGTACTTTAGGGTGAGGAGCTGCTGGAACCGATAATGTGGTTGTTGGCACCGGCAACACCCTCCTCATGCTGTTGAAGGCTCCCTGGTCCCAACCTAAGGCAATCCCCAGTGCTGAAGACACCGCAGACCCCCTCGGTGCTGGAGCCAGAAGCTCTGAGCCCAAGGTCAGAATTGAGCTCACCCGAGCCGATGCTCCAAAAGGTAAAGTCGGTCCGACTATCCTCCACAGATTCAACAGGAGAGCGTTGGCTCCGAGAACCAGTCGAAACCGAAGGTAACAGGGCAGTAGGAGTCAACAGTTCTGCAGCAGGTATTGGTCCCACAGGCTCCACAACCATTGGCTCCAAGCACTCCAGCTCCAAAACCTCGAGGAGAATCTGATAAAATTTTAGCAAAGGCCGGTACCTGAAGAAGCCTCTTCATGATGCAATCCACGTCCAAATCAGAAAGCCTACTAGAGGCCCGAGATGAGTGAGTCAAGGAAGCCACCAACTGAAGGATCGGTAATTTTAAAGTAGGAGATACCGGCTCCAATACAGGGGACTGCTTCCTACTCTAAGTAGCCGTCGGTTCCGAGGACCTTGGAACCAAGGCAGTCGACTTACTAGATTTCAACTTAGGTGTCGGTGAACTGCCCTTGGAACTTAAAGGTTTTGAATGTTTCTCCAAGTCCTCCTAAAAGGAGAATTTAAGCAATCCTCTATCTAGATGTTTTCTTCTTCTCTCCATCAGTACCCTGGAACTGAATGAGTGGCAAATGGCACAATTCTCTTGAAGATGGACTTCACCTAGGCAGTAAACACAGTCTGTGTGCCCATCCATAATTGACATTTTCTGCCCACATCTCAGGCACTTTTTAAACCCAGATTTTGCCTTTTCTTTCTCTGGAGCTGACATACTTAGATAGTTTAAAGTTATTTGACCAAATAACAAGATAAAGCTATTTTTAATAACAGCATAAATGTTAGATTAACTATAAACATACACACACACTAAATTATTAAAGATGGTCTTACAGCAACTGTAGACCGCAATTAAACTAGCAATTATTCAAATTTTTTAACTTAACCTACGGGATAGGAAACACTCAAAGGAAAATAGGCTGCAAGGCCCAAAAGCAACTCGTTCTATATTACAAAATAAAATTTAAGCCTACCGGTTGACTAAATGCAACTCTGAGAATCTCAGTAACTAAAGAAAACTATAAACAATAAAAAAGGTTTATCAATATGCTAATATATTGCTCTAAAAGAAGCAAGAAAAACAATTATACTGGCACAAGTGAAGTTGAAGCCTCCAATCAGTTGCAGCGGCAAATTAGATCTGAGGGAGGCTTGTAGTGCATCATGGGATAGGGATCTGGCCTTGAGCTGGCTTTAGACCTCAAGCTTTTGTAGTTGGCCGACTTGGAGCCGAGGATCGACTCTGAACCCATCAGTAAGAATAAATAGGTTCATAGGTAGGTACTAGGTTATCTGCCCAAAGGCATTTATAAGCCTAGCTGGAATGTGTTGGCTTTCACTGCCTCCTTAGTTTAGTTCCCTGTGCCTCTGTCCAGCAGAGCCACTGAAGTGATCCCCGGGTAAACTTTCTGTTTCCCATCCACTCGTCAAGGTTTCTCTTGAAGAGGGTTAGCGAGGAGCTATGCCTAATGTAGATTGGAATCTTGTTCCAGAGCATGGGAAGTCCCTGGGACAGGAATTTATCCCTCCAGCATGTCCTATTTATTGTTGTGGTGAGGTTTAGATCCCTAGAGTGTGCGGCTCGGGGGGACATGGTTTTCTTTAAGTGGAGCATGTCCATCAATTCTGGGTTGGACATGGCCTTGTATGTCAGGCAGAGATCATCTCTGAGTAGGCGGTATGCAACCGAGTACAGATGGAATTTCTTCAGTCGAGCTGCATCGGGCATCTGTTTGAGGCCAGTGATCCTCTTGGTGAGGTACTTCTGTGGTCTTTCCAGCTGTTGCAGGTGTCTTGTAAGGTAGATCCCAAATAGGGTATTTTACTCTATGATGGGTCTGATGAGTGATGCGTAGAGGGGTACAATTACCTCTTTTGATCTGGATGCAAACCCTTTTGTGATTAGGTGGGTGACATAGAAGGATTTTCTAACTACTTTGGCAATGTGATTATCAAAGGAGAGGTTACTATCTACTTGGGTCCCCAGATCCCTTATTACGTCTTCTGTATTTAGGGGCTACCACCTATGTGGTAGTTTATGGGTACTTTTTTTCCAAAGGGGATGACTATGCACTTTTTGGCATTTAGCTTGAGGCCATGGTTTTGACACCAGGTATCTGTCTCAGTGAGACACTTTTGGTGGATGTCTGTGTCCACCGGAGAGTCAGTTATAGCCCCTAGTTTGCAGTCGTCTGTGAACTTGGTCAGCCATAGTCCTTCTGTGCTTGCCTGCACCTCTGAGAAGTATATGCCGAACAGGAGGGGTCCTAGGACTGAGCCCTGTGGAATGCCACTTGTAACCGGTTTAGAGTCAGACCTAGCTCCCGCAACTCTTACCATGTGGGTTCTGTCCGTGAGCCAGTTGGCAATCCATCTTGTGACATAGGGGTTTATGTTCAGGCTGGTGAGCTTGTCTATAATACCTGGGAAATGGTGTTGAAGGCCTTTGCAAGGTCTAGGTAGGCTGTGTGGACCACCTTTCCCTCGTCTATAGCCTTGGTAACTGTCTCAAAGAAGTCCACCAGGTTTAGGAGGCATGATCTGCCCTTAACAAAACTGAACTGGGTAGGGTCCAGTGTTTGGAGGTTCCCAATTTCTCTGTTTATGAGATCCATGATGATGCGCTCCATAGCCTTGCAAACCAACTAGTCAGGCTTATAGTTCCCAGGGTCTGGTGTGGCTCCACCTTTGTGGAGTGGTTTATTATAACCATTGCTGTGTGCCACTCTATGGGCATGTAGTCTGTGAAGAGGCTGAGTTTGAACAGTGTGTTTAGGCGAGGGGTTAGTTCATCTTTGAGCTTGTGTAGGACGCAGCCTGGGACACCGTCCAGTCCCATTGATGCTGTGTTTTTGGCTTTGGAGAGGGCTGTTTTAACCTGAGTGTCTGTGATTTCAGGGGCACTACATTCTTCTGGTATGGTTATGGGCCCTTTTGAGGGTGAGAGGGGGGTGAAGTTTGCACTGAACCTGTCTGCCAGGATGTTGGTGATATCGGTTGGTTCAGTGCATTTTGTGCCATTCTGCACTAACTCCAAGCAGATCTGAGAATTACCACTTGGATTCTTGACATAACTAAAGAATACCTTGTGGTTATCTTTGGAGTCCTTGGCAATTTTTCTTTCGAAGCTAGCCTTGGATGATTTCATGAGGGATCATAGTTTCTTGCTGATACTGATCAGGGATGTCTTCACTTCTTGGGATTTTATTATTTTCTGTACTTGTTTCCTCCTTCTATTGTATAGCTTGTTTATGGCAGGGGTCCACCAGACTGGTTTCCTTTTCTTGGAGGAGTGAGTCTTGGTTTTGCTTGGGATAGCATGATCCATGCATTCTTATAGGTACCCGTAAAGTGCATTAGTAAAGGATTTTTCAGCTTGGACAGCTTTATCCTTTGGCAGGGGGGGCTTTGAAACTTTCCAATTCAGTCTTAAGTAACGTGAAGTTTGCTTTTGAAAAGTTTTTCACGGTAGTTGCTTTGACCGGGGGTGGGGGTGGAATGTGGATATGCAGAGTGATTAGTTTATGGGCAGATCTAACCAGTAAGGGGTTGACCTCCAGTGTGGAACACCGGTCGCCCATGTTGGTGATGACCAGGTCCAATATGTTGTCACCTCTGGTGGGGGTGTTGACCAGTTGATCCAGGGCATTTGTTTTTATAAATTCTAGGAAATGTTGGGCAAGGGAGTTAGTACTTGAGTTCTCCCAGTTAATGTTTGGATAATTGAAATCACCCAATATCAGGGTGTTTGGTAGGACCTTTATGTTTCCCAGTGTTTCCAGAAATGCGGAATGGGGGTCCTGGGACATGGTGGGTGATCTGTAGCAAACTACAATTTGAATTGCAGTTTTGCCCATTGTTACTTGCATGTGGATGATCTCTGAAGCATCATGCTGTGCCACTAACCTGGAGTTATGGGTATCATTGATGAATATGGATAGGCCCCCACCTTTTGTATTTCGGTCCGGGTTTTGTGGCTGAAATGTATGGTATGAGTTGTAGCCTGGTAGTGCTGGGGTGCTCTCTGGAGCCTTAAACTAGGTTTCTGTTACTGCACATATATCGTTTTTCTCCATACTGAGGAGTGCCTTGAGTGTGTGCATTTTGAGGTTTAGACTTTTGGCACTGAGCAGCATTACCCTCAGTTTTTTGTTACTTGTGTTATTTATGGCGGTGGGTTTATCTTTTGAGCCTTGCCTAAAAAAGGCACTATGGGGGTGGCAAGAGCCTTGGCCAGAATTCAAAAGCCTAAGGGCGAGATAGAACAACTTCACATCAATATTTTCCCCTGAAGCCCTCCCAAACTATCATTAATCCCATTTTTAGACAGAATTAAAATAAAAGACAACCAAATATCTTGGGATTACGTTTTTCCAAAACAAAAAAAGATTTTTATCAAAATACTATTCTGAATAAATGGAATATGACAAAGCTGGACTGCAACAGATGGAAAAATCTCAAAATAACATTCCTATCCAAGGTCTCGATAATCAAAATGAATATTCTTCCCAGAGTTATTTATACATTTATAACCACACAAGTGGTAATGCATAACAAATTCTTTAAAAAAATACACACATTTCTGTCCAAGTTTATTTGGGAGCCACAAAACAAGAATATCATCCCAAAAACTATCTCTACCAAAACTGAAAGAAGGTTTAAATTTACCAGATTTTAAACTATATTATACCATTATCATTAGTAGTAGAATACTAAAGATAGCAGAATTTGTTCCTTCAACCAACAAATGGTCTCCTATTTAGCTGAAAATATATCATAGCTATATCAAATCTCTAGAATTTAATCCTAGAGCTCTTCCTTTTCTAACCAAAAAAGATATAACAGCTTATAAGATCATTAACCCTATAAAAAACATCATTATCCTACTTCAAAAACTGTTCATTTCCTCTGATCTTGGACCAGCAATGGACGTACTTCAACCAATCCATAATAACCCAAACTTAAAAATTAATAACTCAGTGATAAATCTCAACAACTACCCTTTATTAAAAGACTTGAGAATTTGAGATCTCCACTCTTACCACAAGTTTACGATTACAGCCCTGAGATCTCAACTTAATTTACCAAAATCATACACAATTATCTGGAGACAAATTGGAGAAGTATGTTCCAAACACCATCAAAACCACAAATTAAACAAGGTGGCTATAAACAATTGTGAAACTCTATGGAACACAATGTTATCCAGGAAGAAAATGATATCCAACACGTACAAATTAATAGCCGAGATTAAATTCCAAGATAATATACTTCTTTATAAATAACTATTGGTCTAAAAGCAACTCATCAATAACTGAACAATAATTAAACCAAGCTTTGACATTAACACATAAATAACAATAACACATAAAGCTTTACCATTGAAAAAGTGATCTTACACACAACTCATGATCAACAACAATGCATATCTTACCCCCTCAGTACTACACAAATTTAACTCTTCTAATTCGCCAAACTGTCCATATTGTAGATCACAGGAAGCAGATCTAATTCATATGTTCTGGAGCTGCAAATGCGTATTTAAACTATGGAACTCATTAACAATCCAACTACAAAAGCAAGGCTATGAAAAAGCAACTCTTACATGGGGATACACACTACTTCACATTCCTCCCCCAGGAATATCCCATAAGCAAGTGACCATATATACCACATTATTTCTATTAATGAAACTATAAATAGCATCTAAATGGGGGGACAGAATGAATATCAATTGGGCCAAATTCAAAAAGATGGCAATCAAACACATGCTAGCTCATAAATGGGTAATTGATGCAAAAAATAACAGTCTTAAAAAACGAAAAATTCAACATACTTCTAGCTTAACTCACCCACATTATCATAAAGACACAGGCATTTATGTGCAAAGATATACCTTCATCAAATATTTTGATAGGTAATGACAAGACTTCTCCATAACAGAATAAGCTTGATAAATAGAAGTAATAAAATAATTGATGGCACTTTTGTACAGTTGTAAATATTGATGTTTCATGTTGACGTTTAGATATTGTTCGCCATTAAATATGTACCCAGTGTATTAGTACTTTGTTGTTATTGTTCGCTCTTTGTTCTGTACATTGCAAAATGCAAAATAAAAGATTTTTGGAAAATAAAAAAATGAAAAAAATAATAGTTACTGTCAACTTTTTGAAAATAGGGCATATTGTAAATAATGTATACTGTTCATGTTGTATACTTGAGAAAATGTGTTTTAGGTTATTATATGAATTACAAATGTATATTATATTCCATTAATTATATGTATATTATATTCCATAGTTAAAAATAAATGCAAATTAGTCTTTTCAGTTCTCAAGTAATAAACATGTTTTAAAAATATAATGGTCTAGTCTATGGTTCACTGCCAGACTTGCATAATACTCTGCAGACAGGGTACAAGTCTATAATCCTATACTTGTTTAGGTGGGCATCCCATGAAGGATTAGTTGTCAAACCAGGAAAGGCATCAGATTCATCTTGTCCTCTAAGGCAGTCATGACACACACACACAGGCGCACACACTTCTGATAGCTCCAGATGGCTTATATTGTATGGAATAACATTTCCAGGGAGTAGCATTTCCTTTAAATAGTAGGGAAATGAGATGAGCTCCCCACCATCCCATGAAAGCATCCATAATCAGAATCTGTGACAGGTCTGGTTTCAGGAAAGAAGATTACAAATACATACTAAAATAATGTCATAAAATAAGTGAAGAAAACTCAGACAAGATCAGCAACAAAAGAAACACATCATGTTATGATTTATAAACAGCCACACAACACAGATTAATGAGCTAACATCCAGTGGATTAACATGTATCCAAAGATAGAAAAATGAATAGATCACTGACAAAAGCATGGATACTCCAATTTGATTAGGCATTTTGAGACACCAAGTGATAAAAATTCTGGTTCAAAATAAATGTCACAAAAAGAGTTTCAGATAAAATCCCGCAAACTTCCCAAATCTTGGATTTAGAAAAAAATATATTTATTCACATGACCTGCACCTCTAGGAGTCAAGAAACAAAATAAAATCCATGAATCTTTCAGTGCAGGGAATTAAACATCAGCCATCATAATGGACAGCAAGCTCAGGAGATCATGGCCAGTATCCACCACTGCATCCCCATTCCCCACTCATGAGGTCAAGGTCATGAGTTCCTAGGCCCTCTGAGTTGCAACAACCAATGCTGGAGTGTCCAACTATGAATCAATGAAAGTCCTCTGAGATGGAATCAAATAGGGATTCTTACAGTTTATGGAGACCCCCAACAGTACAGAAGGGAACACCCACACCAGTGATATTATAAGGAGGTCATAAGACAGGTTCACAAATGTGGGGGAATACATAGTTTGATTCCTTGTGAGGCCTCTGCCATCATGCTAGCACATTAGGAAACACACTGAGTGCAAAATGGGCCAAATTTAAGTATTTTACATTGAAAGTACAGCTTGACCTGATTGAAACAAAGAAGCTTCATATGAGGACCCCAGGCACTGATGTGCCAGACGGCACCTATCATGTCCAGTGAAATCATCCAGTTGTCCTATGGCAGCAGATGCACTATAGCAACAAGGTTGTAAACCCCCCTGGAGAGTTACCATCCTGAACTTTTTATAGTGGTTATGCTCAATGAAGTTACTGAGGTCCAGAGTGGGAATAAGAGTCTTCAGTCCCTTTTGGAACTAAAAAGAGGCAAAGGTATACTTCGCACCATTCTATAGAAGGGAGAGCATATGTCCATTTCAGGACTACAGTCTGTACCCTATACTAAGGACTCTGCAGAGACAGTCTGGTATCATACTCAAACCCTTTTGATATGACCACTCCAAAAAGCAACCAGCTTTTTGTGATGGCCCTTTAATCTGGGCCTAACTTGAAGAAACACGTTTACCTATGGACAGACCTAGATTAACAGTCAGGACTACTGCTACTTGTCCCTGGGCCAGGTTTGTTGCCCTTCTGAATGACTTAGCTAGCACAGTTTTGGGGGAGGCAAAATCTGTGTTTAATAACAATCTTTTTCTTTACCAAGCCACTTTGACCATTAGCAAACTAGATGAAGCCTCTTTCCCTCCTATTTGAGGGTCTATTTTACTCCTTTCAGACAAGGAGCCAATCCTGGATGAATACATACCTGAAAGTGGGAAGACACCTAATTGTTCCCTGACTGTAGAACTACAGAGATTAGCTCTACCTGCACTCTAATCTGCTGTGAACCTAGGTGCTTTTCTTTACCCTAACTCCTGTTGTCCTGTGACAACCTGGACAAGCAGGACTACTACCATTCTGTTAACAAACCTATGGGCACTTCCTTGAATGCTCCAATGTTGGTTGCAGTGCATAAACTTGCTGGCTGGTAGATGGTCATTCCCAGCCTTCTGTGGTGGCTTGCTGCAACACCAAGCCTGTGTTCAGTGTCACTACTTCAGCAGACTGGGTTGCTTCCCTCCCCAAGAATTATCAAGCTGATAGTTGTTCCTTAACTACACTCCCTTAATCACATCATCTACAAGGCCACTATTCACACCTATGTTTTCTGGGTCATAGATCTTTAGTTTCTGTACTGCAGAGCCAGAAAGACAGTTTGTGTCTTGAGGGCCTTGCTCCTTTGGAAACACGGTTTATTGCTATGGGGATTGACTTGACTAAAAGAAGATAGTAATCTGAGGAGGTCATATCAGTCCTTTAAAGTAGTGAAGGTCTGCTTCTTCTTCTGGGAGGTCATCAACTAGGTTCTGTAAGACCTGGTCTAAGGGGAACTTCCTCTTAGTAACAGGAAGTACAGGGCAGCCTGACAGAGCACCTCAACTGAGGAAAGCCTTAGCCACACCATCCTATGCAGGAGAATGCCTGAACATACTGTCCTTGCATTAACAGCAGGGCAGTCAGTATGACATTGAGCCACATGGCAGTTTACAGTGGAAATGATATACTGACTTTTGAGCAGATTCTACTTTGGGCTCAGGCTTGGGAAGGGCTGAAAGTTTTTCCAGTACATACCTACCTACCACAGAAAACTGGAATTTGGATAGATGAAATAAGCAAGCTGAGGGGAATCAAAGCCCCAAAATGGCCAAACAGAACACAATTTTTCCTACCTTGTCCAATAACTGGGACTTTTTGTCAGGAAGTAATATAGAAAGGTGTTGTGGTCTCTGAAACTCTGCTGGACATAAGACATTACATCAGAGTATGATCCAAGATGTCTGCTCAGAATCGCAGTCCATTAGGATAATGGCTTATAGATGATATCTGCCCTCATGAGAACCAATTAAACAGCATCCACCTGTTTCCAGGCTACTTCTACACAACCTAGGCAGGTTCATTATATTCTATTTCTGATAGTAGGGCCCTTAGTGGGGATGACCCAAAGGTCTTCATTCTTTCTTATATACTCATTCAGTCATTTCTGGAAGAAAGGAATGGGAAGCACAGTCCAGTTCATGGTGGAAATCACAAGCCTTAATTTTTTTTCTCAAGGAAGGTTAAGTGATGAGCAATATGAATGTGAGGTTTCATTATTCGTATCTGCCTCAGAGAGAATGGTTTCCAGAGCCTCTGAATATTAGAGGCTTGGAAACCCCCCTCATCTTGCACATGGACAAAGTATAACATGTGGAAAGTGCAATTAAAGTTTTTCAGGTGTTGGAATGAGGGATGTCCAAACACACTTAAGCCCTACTACAAACAGAGCACAGAGGAGAGAGAGCTTTTCTGGACTCAAAGTTGGCATTAGGCCACGTTCAGTATGGATATGTTTCTGCACCCACAAGAACAAATCCCAATAAACTACAGACAATGGATTGAAGTCAAGGACCAGAGCTTCTGACTTAACTCTGGCTCATGAGAATCCAGAGAACCCTCTTCACTTGTTGCATTTGAGCCAAATCCAGGCAGAAGACTGAGGAGAAGAGTGGTTGGTCCTGAGCTGCAGATGGGGGACATTAGAAACCACTCCACAGAAGCAAGCCAGTCACCAATACACTCGGAATGCCTAATGGGATTGTATGGTGCTTACATTTTGAGGTATAACTCCCAAGGTGATTGGCGGGAGGGGGGCACTTTTGACAGACCCTTTATCTGAAGCAAAAGATGGATGCAAACTCATGTTCTTCTTAACTGAGGGCATGGAGACCATAAGGTACCTCCAAGTCAGACAACCTTCTGGAGCATGTAATCGATGCAAGACCTTTGCTTCTTTTGCCCCAGGACAGTGCTCCAGCAAAGGCCTGGGGCTACATCAGGGTTTGTCCAGATTTATATTCTCAGTCCTCACCATTTTATTATATAAGCCCTAAGGCAGGAGGAGTCAATAAGCCTATCTAGAATGCACTTTTAAGTGCCTAAACATTCCATCTCCCCCACCATCTCCTGATTTTTTCTGTGGATTCTCTCTCCACCACCCATTCCATTAGTCCATTCCATAAAGCCACAACTCGCCCTGTGGAAAAAGTATTTTGAGATCCAGAGAGTACTTAATTGTTATGCTCCCTGAAATTGTAATGTAGGCCATTCTGCTCAGGAATACAGATTATCCTAATATTGAACTTGGTTTGTGATTTCATAGCCACATGAATCATTTGTTGGCATATCTGCTATAATTCTTGAATGCAGAAAGGAATTCCACAAAGAACATTGTGACAGAAAATAATTGCAGGTTGAAGACCTGGGCATGGTTTCTTAATGCAGTATTGAAAATCACAGTGTACATCAGCAGAGGTAGCACACATACCAACATTAAGAAGCTTCAGAGAAAAATAAATAGAGACGAAAGAAAGTTATCCCAATTCTAACTGAAAACCAACTAAGGAGAGGCCTTCACACCAGTTCTGCTGATTATTAGTTAAATAAGGCAAACCAACTACACACATTTGTTATAAAGGAAGCTGTTCACTTTTTCCTTAAATGCAAACCTCTTAATTGCTATGACTTTGGCACAGCTGTGTGAGTTTTGCCCTCAGGTTAAGCTTTGCTCTTCATAGATTTGTTTTTCTTCATAAGTGTAGAAATGTTCAAGGGTACAAACATCATTACCTGAATTAACCCCATGCAGACATTACTAACTATGTATGGTCTACTATCTGAACACCTTCTCTTCTGAAAAATAAGAAAGCATTCCTATCTTTGCCCCTGTGTTATGATTCTTAATGCTCAAAGCTCAAAAAGTATGCATACGGTAGATATAAAAAGTGTACACACCCCTGTTAAAATGCCAGGTTTTTGTGATATAAAAAAATGAGACCACAATAAATCATTTCCCACTTTCCCCACCTTTAATGTGACCTAAAACCTGTATAATTCAATTGAAAAACAACGTTAGGGAAAAAAAATATAAAAAATAAAAAACGTACAATAAACTGGTTGCATAAATGTGCACACCCTGAAGCACCTTTTGGTTTAATTACAGCATTCAGTCTTCTTGGGTACACACCTGCCATTAATTAAAGAGACTCCAATTAACTCCAAATAAAGTTCAGCTGTCCTAGTAGGATTTTCCTGACATTTACTCAGCTCACTGCTACAGCAAAAGCTATGGTTCGCAGAAAGCTTACAAAGCATCACAGGGATCTCATTGTTGAAAGGTATCAGTCAGGGGAAGGGTACAAAAAATTTTCCACAGCATTGGCTACACCATGGAACACAGTGAAGACAGTCATCAAAAAGTGGAGAAAATATGGAACACTGATGTTGAACACTGATGTTGCAAAGAACTGAATGTCCCTCTAAAATTGATGAAAACTGGTCAGAGAGGCTGCCAAGAGACCTACAGCAACACTGAAGGAGCTGTAGGCATTTCTGGCAAGTACTGGTCGTGTACTACATGTGACAACAATCTCCTGAATTCTCCATATGTCTGGACTATGGGGTAGGGTTGCAAGACGGAAGCTTTTTCCTGCAAAGAAAAACATCCAGGCCTGGCTAAAATTTGCAAATCAATGCATCAAGTCTCCCAAAAGCATGTGGGAAAATGTGTTATGGTCTGATGAGACCATGGTTGAACTTTTTGGCCACAATTCCAAAAGGTAAGTTTGGCGCAAAAAACAACATTTCACATCACCAAAAGAACACCATCCCCACGGTGAAGCATGGTTTTGGCAGTATCATGCTTTGGGGATGTCTGTCTCAGAGTCAATTATAGCCCCCAGTTTGCAGTCGTCTGCGAAATTGGTCAGCCATAGTCCTCCTGTGCTTGCCTGTACCTCTGAGAAGTATATGCCAAACAGGAGGGGTCCCAGGACCGAGTCCTGGGGAATGCCACTTGTAACCAGTTTTGAGTCGGACCTAGCTCACGCAACTCTCACCATGTGGGTTCTGTCCATGAGCCAGTTGGCAACCCATCTTGTGACATAGGGGTTTATGTTCAGGCTGGTGAGCTTGTCTATAATACCAGAATGGGGAATGGTGTTGAAGGCCTTTGCGAGGTCTAGATAGGCTGTGTGTACCACCTTTCCCTAGTATATAGCCTTGGTAACTGTCTCATAGAAGTCCACCAGGTTTAGGAGGCATGATCTGCCCTTAACAAAGCCGAACTGGTTAGGGTCCAATGTTTGGAGGTTCCCAATGTCTCTGTTAACGAGTTCCATGATGATGCGCTCCATAGCCTTGCAGACCAATCTAGTCAGGCTTATTGGGCGATAGTTCCCGGGGTCTGTTGTGGCTCCACCTTTGTGGAGCGGAATAACCGTTGTTGGGCGCCACTCTATGGGTATGTAGCCTGTGGAGAAGCTGAGTTTGAACAGTGTGTTTAGGTGAGGGGTTAGTTCGTCTTTGAGCTCATGTAGGACGCAGCCTGAGACACCATCCAGTCCCATTGATGCTGTGTTTTTGGCTTTGGAGAGGGCTGTTTTAACCTGAGTGTCTGTGATTTCAGGGACTCTACATTCTTCTGGTATGGTTATGGGCCCTTTTGGGGGTGAGAGGGGGGTGAAGTTTGTGCTGAACCTGTCTGCCAGGATGTTGGCAATATCGGTCGGTTCAGCGTATTTTGTGATTTTCTGCACCAACTCCAAGCAGATCTGGGCATTGCCACTTAGATTCTTGATATAGCTAAAGAATGCCTTGTGGTTATCTTTGGAGTCCTTGGCAATTTTTCTTTCGAAGCCTGCCTTGGATGATTTTATGAGGGATCGTAGTTTCTTGCTGATACTGATCAGGGATGTCTTCCCTTCTTGAGATTTTACTCTTCTGTACTAGTTTCCTCCTTCTGCTGTATAGCTTGTTTATGGCAGGAGTCCACCAGACTGTTTTCTGGAGGAGTGAGTCTTGGTTTTGCTTGGGATGGCACAATCCATGCATTCTTGTAGGTGCCCGTAGAATGCATTAGTAAAGGATTTTGCAGCTTGGACCGCGTTATCCTTCAGCATGGGGGCTTTGAAACTTTCCACCTCAGTCTTAAGTAATGTGAAGTTTGCTTTTGAAAAGTTTTTCATGGTGGTTTCGTCCGGGGGTGGGGGTGGAATGTGGATATCCAAATTGATTTGTTTATGGTCAGATCAAACCAGCGAGCGGTTGACCTCTGGTGTGGAACACTGCTTGCCCATGTTGGCGATGACCAGGTCCAATATGTTGCCACCTCTGGTGGGAATGCTGACCAGTTGAACTAGGGCATTTGAGTTTATAAATTCTAGGAAATGTTGGGCAAGGGAGTTAGTACTTGAGTAGTTCTCCCAGTTAGTTAGGGTAATTAAAATCACCCAATATTAGAGTGTTTGGTAGGACCTTTATGTTTCCTAGTGTTTCCAGAAATGCGGAATGGGGGTCCTGAGACATGGTGGGTGATCTGTAGAAAGCTACAATTTGAATTGCAGTTTTGCCTGTTGTTAGTTGCACGTGGATAATCTCTGAAGCATTGTGCTGTGCCACTAACCTGGAGGTGTGGGTATCCTTGATGAATATGGATACGCCCCCGCCTTTTGTATTTCGGTTTGGGTTCTGTGGCTGAAATGTATGGTATGAGTTGTAGCCTGTTAGTGCTGGGGTGCTCTCTGGAGCCTTAAACCAGGTTTCTGTTACTGCACATATATCAATTTCCTCCATACTGAGGAGTGCCTCGAGTGCGTGCATTTTGAGGTTTAGACTTCTGGCATTGAGTAACATTACCCTCAGTTTTTTGTTACTTGTGCTATTTATGGCAATGGGTTTGTCTTTTGAGCCATGCCTAAAAAAGGCACTATGGGGGTGGCAAGAGCCTTGGCCAGTATTCGAAAGCCTAAGGGTGACAGGTGCAAGCCATCTCTAGCGGAGCAGCGTGGCTTGTCAAGCATGTCATCCCAGGCAGACAGACACTAGATCCCCTTTGAATGACACCAGAAACTTAGCCAATTGTTGAAATCGAGAATGTTTTCTTTATACCATGGTATATTCTTGGTGAGGGCAGGATGCTACTCAGGGTCAGAGTCATACCAGCCTGGGCTACATGATCAGAGAGCTCTTCCTTGTCTCTTTTCATGTAGTCCAGGGAGGTATGCCTCAGGTCATTCACACCAACATGGACAATGACAGAGTCATATTTGTCCTTGTTCTGGAGTGACTTGAGTGTTTGTGTTATGTGGTGGATCCTGGTACCCGACAGGCAGCTAACAGTAACCTTATCCTTATTCAGCCTAGTGAGTGGGACATCAGTGTGCCTGACTATAGAGTCACCTATTACTAGTATGTTGGGTATGTTATTTTGCCTTAAGGGCTGTGATTGCATGGCACACTGGTTTTGTGGTGTGTGTTTCATGGTTTGTGTTGGGTGGGGGGGGGGTTGTAGGTTGCTTGGATGTTTGCTTTGGAGTTCTCTGTTGGTTTTGCAGATTTTTATTTAGAGCCTCCGAGTATGTATTCATGTACTTATTTGTGTTTTTTGCCAGTGCTGATTTAATGGGTCTATGTGAGACTGGTGGTGTGATGCAAGTATTTCCCTTCTCCTCTTGACTGTCTGATCCAGTCTTGGGTTGAGAGAGCTTAGCCTCCAGTTTGGCTGTATAATTGCATCTCTCGCATATATTAGTGTTTGGTGGTAGGAGGAGAGGGTTGCACTTCTCATTGTCTGTGATGGTAAAAATCCACAGAGGAGCCTTTACAGCCCCTGCACTGTCCATATTCTTTTCATGGACAATTTAATATTGTTCCTTTGGAGGTCATTACGGCAAAGGAGTTTAGCATATTCTGTCAGACCAACTGTACAGCTGATTTCGCAAGGAAGGGAAAACAAAGACATGTTTTAACTGAGGGAGAAGAAGATAAACACCACTTACTTGTTCATGAGGACATTCAGAGCTCCACAACAGAAGTCAGATCTTTGGCTTCCACCCTTAAGACTATGTTTGGCTGTTCCCTATAAATATACTCCAAAAATTAAGTACATTTCACCCCTTATTCTTCATTCCAGTTACAAGTCCAGAAAAGATGACTGTTTTAATTTTGACCAGAGCCTTGTCAAAGACCTTTAAGCTTTTCATACTGGTCAGCCTTCTACCTCCTCCTCTTCTTCTTCTACTACTCCTTCACAAAGAAGAGAGACTCTTCCTCTTCTAAGGAGGACTTATCTGATGTAGACTGAAAGAATTTAGAGAATGCAGCTAAGATTTCTTCCCCTTTCAGGTTTGAATCATTGGCAAATGACACCTACCTAACTTGCAACTATTTTGCTAACAAAGAGATTTATTTTGTGGATACCACTGCAAAGATGAAAAATTATTTTAAATAGGAAGGCAGAGAAGTTTCTAATTCCCAGAAGATGTATTATGAACTCTTAAATATGGAAGTTCCCAAACCAGTAGCTATTCCTCCAGTTTTGGGAGTACTACACAATGCTTTTCTGGCTGCTGTCTCACCACATGACTCACAGCTTCCAGCCCCAAAAAGCCCAAGCAGATTTTATTGAGTTTCTCATCAATATCTCTGTGAAAACTCCATTACTGATACATTTCTCTTGATTCAGACAATGGATCCAGGGATTATTCCTACTAACAAATTTCCTCCCAGTGATAAACATATAGAGCCTTAGATATATATGGTAAAAGGGTTTACAGGTCTGCCATCATATCCTTTAGAACAATCAGTTGTTAAACCCACATAATGAAACACCTTCTAGCAGTTTTGAATAATATGGAACAGGTTATAGCTAGCAAAACTAGTACTAATGTTACAGTTAATTTTCTGGACATACTTTATCCAGCCATCCAAATAGCTAAAAATAACAGTGCGAGTATGATGCTGTGGATGCTGCTTCCAGGGCAGCTACCATTCGTTGTATCATGACAAGACATGCTTGTCTATATTTTCAATCCTTATAAGATATCAAAGCTGAGTTACAACATTTTCCCTAAGGTACTTATTGAGAATTCTTTTGCTGAAGTTTTCAAAAACATAGCTGAAACAGGAAGATTTATGCAAGATGTCAAAAAAGAAGTTATGTCTTACTATAACATTCCATCTGTATTGTAGATCTTTATTCCTTCATTACTGTTGACTTTGGTTCCATCCTCGGAACCGACACGGCCGGTATCAAGCTCGCGCCAGCCAAAAATTCTCAGCTAAGACCTACCCACAATGCCCCTCTCGCAGTCTCTTCAGATCGAGTTTTCCCGCCATTATAGTATAGAAATAATGACAGTGATAGTAGGAGGATCTGTCTGAGCAGATACCTTAACTAATAAGGAAATCCTAAGGTCCACCAGGAGTCCAGGCAGGGGGAAGGAGGGTGGGAAGTAATGAATGAATAAAGATCTACAACACAGATAGAACATTATGGTAAGACATAACTTCTTTATCTGATGTTGTAAAGCTTTATTCATTCCTTACTGTTAGGACAGAGTCCCCGGCTACTTGAGTCCTGGGTGGCCCTAAGGAAGGAAATACCTGAGCACCATAGAACCAAAAGATGCTCTTCCCCTGGAGTCCAAATCCAATTTGTAATGAGTGATAAAGGTATGAGGCCTTGCTAAAGTGGCTGCTGCGCAGATACCCTCCATAGAGACTCTGGAATGAAAGGCCACTGATGTAGCCATCAATCTAGTAGAGTGAGCCTTTATTTTTGGAAGGTAAGAACAGTTTGTTTTGATTGTAGATGAAAATAATGGCGTTTCTGAGCCAAGAAGATAAAGTCATTTTGGAAACAGGCTTACCCATTCTGGGTCCTGCAAAGGCCATGAACTGATCTGTTTTTCTGAAAGATTTAGTTATGTCCAAGTTGAAACAAAGTTGCCTATGAACATCAAGTGTATGCAGAAGATATTCCCCTCTATTTGAATGGTGGAAAAAGAAAATCAGTAGGTCAATAGACTGATTAATGGAAAAAACAGAAATGACCTTGGGCAAAAAGGAAGGGTCAGTACGTAGAGAAACTCTTTCCCTATGAAAAATCAAGTAAGGTCTCTTGACACTCAAGGCCTGCAACTCAGATACTCTTCTCGCTGAGGTAAGGGCTACTAGAAGTAGAGTTTTCAAAGAAAAAATTTGATATCACAGGAATTAGAAGGCTCAGATGGAGGACTCATTAACGACTGAAGCACCAACATCAAGTCCCATGGTTCTATAGGAGGCTTGACAGGAGGTTTAATATGTAATATTCCTTTCATGAAGGTTTTGCACAGTCGGTGTGACATAACAGATTAATTGTCAATTCCATTGTGAAAGTTTGCAATAGCTGCTAAATATAATGTAACTGTCGATGCTGAAGCTCCAGGGTAGTGTGGTATTGAAGGATCTTCTGAATAGGCATGGAAAAGGGGTCTATGTTATGTTCTTTGGCCCATCTACAGAACCTAGTCCACTTACTGGAATACATTTTTCTGGTGGAAGGTTTGTGCAAAGTCAGAAGGATCTCGCAAACAGGGGATGAAATATCAGGTATTCTGGCAATCATTGGAAGTGGAGAAACCAAACTGTGAGCTTGAGGCTGTGGAGATTGGGGTGAATCAGTCCCCAGAGGAGAAAGCCGGATCCTCTTTGGTCTGGTGGGACTGGTTGGATGACTCTCTCTCTCTTAGCAGCTTTTCAATTTCTAAGGCTGCAGCCTCCCCCCTGATCGGGTGGGACATCGGGGATTCGTTTTACGGGGCTGGGAGTGAGGTTGAATGGGATATGATAGCCTCTGGATATTATTCTCTGCACCCATGCATCCATTGTTATGAGTTGCCAGGCCTGTAGGTGCAAAGAAAATCGACCCCCAACTGCTTTCACAGGAAAGCAATCAGACCGCTGTTCAGGAGTGCTGGAAGGATCAGCCAGAGAAGGAATCTCTAGCGCCCTGGTTGCACGGATCCCTTCTGCCCTGAAAGGGGTGTTTTCTGGATGAGTTCACCCTCTGCCCCGGGGGGATTGCTCATCACGAGTGTCATGAAAAAATCCTTGGGACTTCTTAAACCACAATTTTCCTCCCCTCGGACTGCTGGAGTAGGATCTCTGGGGGGGGGGTGAAAAAATGTATGCCCACAGCAGACAAGGTATTTCCGTCCTTCTCACTATGCAAAAGTATGTCTCTTACTTTGGGACCAAAAAAGGAAGATTCGTCAACAGGCGCACTGACAAAGGAAGATTTAAAAGGGTCCGCGGAGTCACACAAATGCATGCAAGCATGCCATCTCATGATAATGCCCAATGTGGCTGCTCGAGCTGCCTCCTCAGTAGTGTGAGAAATAAAGCGCATTGAGGACTTCGAGATGGATTCCAAGGTAACTAGCTGAGAGGCAACAGTATCACGCAACTCCTCAGGTAGTACTTCCACCAAAGAGGCAGGCATTTCTGAAATTAGGTCTCTTTGGAGGCGAGTAAAGTGTGCCAGGTAATTCAGCGACCAAATGGCAAAGGTCGCTGAAGCATAGGTCCGCTTCCCCAGTCTGTCCATAGCCCGAGACTCGCTGTTCGGGTGATGAACAGTGGAACTATCTTCTGCCAGTTCCCTCTTGGTGGCCACCGCCACGACCATGGGATCGACTACCAGCTGTTTGGACCAATTGGGTTGGTCTTCAGGAGTGGACAAAATTTTATTTGGCTTCCTGAGGACGGGCTCTGTGTTGTCTGGGGCCTTCTAGGCACGCTGCACAATACATCTAATGAGCTCATCTGCAGCTGGGATCACCCAGGAAGTAGACAGTCATGCATGGAAAGCCTGCAAGAACACAGATTCCTCTGAAGAAGGGTTGGAGGGCTTCCAGTCTCCCCTCTGCCTGAGGAGCTCAAGAATGTCTCCAAATGAGATGTCTTCCTGGGGTGACCGTTGGGGCCCTTCTCTCTCATCGCAATCGGTGTCTTCAGTGATGGATTCCTCAGGGAATCAAGATGCTTCCTCTTTCAAAGTTTCTTCTGGGGGTGGATCCCCAGTGGTGTCTTCGGAGGACAACTCCGGAGAAAGGGTTCCCTTGAAGGGCAGGTCTTTGCAGCTCCCATGCTCAAGGTTCCAGAGTAGGAGAGTGGGACAGTTGCATGCTAGAGGGGGGCTCTGGTTCCGATGCCAGTGGTTTCAACTATGAGCCTGTTGAAACAAGGACCCTCTCCATCACCTGGAAAGCAGGCCCACCCGAGGAGGGATGGGAGCCCGGAACAGAGGACGTCCTTGGAACCGGGGTCACACTCCGCCCAGAGGAGCCCACCTCCAGGTGAGGAGCTCAGAGAGGACCAGCAGCTGTCGGGAGTGCCGCAGTCATAGATGGCACCACAGAAAAAAAATCGGTGCTGAACTAGGTGCCACAATGCTGACAGCCCAATCACTCCTCAGAGTGCACCAGTTCCAAACAAGCCGTGGCGCCAAGAGTAATCGGTGCCGACAGAGAAGCCTCTGCTGTCAGAGCAGAGACAGTATGCACCAGGATGGGCATCAGTACCGAAGTCTCCGAAACCTGGGAGGAGGTCAGAGAAGGTTAGACAGGAGAATAAGCCGCGAGAGCTTCCGTTCCAAGAGGGAGGGAAGACCTGGTCTGGGTGGCTCATCCTCTAGCTGCCAGAAGCTGGTCCACAACCCTCACTACATCCTGTTCCGAAAGACGTCTGGTGGATCTGAAGGATACTGCCGATGGAGAGTCTGGTCTCTCAAGAAATGGACTAAACTGTTGTCCCAAACAGGGGTCATAAGATGGAGAATACCTAGTTCTGGGAAGGTGCTCGACCTTCAGAACTGAAGGTATCATTACCAGTGGAGCCGTGCAAGACATCAGCACTGTGGCCTGGGATGGTGCCGATGCAGGTACAGTGGTCGGAGCCTGTGTTACAAACAAGGTTGGCACTGCGGGGGATGGTGCTGGGGCTGGTACAGTGGAAGGAGTCTGAGTCATAATCAAGGATGGCTCCAAGGAAGAAGACAGGGACCCTGGTGCCAAAAGCTGTCTGTGCCGACGCCACAAGAGAAGTCCGGTGTCGACTCGGTTCCGTGGAGGACAGGGATGTCGGAACCGAAAGACTCCATTTCTCCTTATGCTTTTTAACGTCCTTATGCTTAGGAGGTGGAGAGACCTCCGTCCCAGAAAGAGCCTCGGTGAAGGGTGATTTCAGCATACCCTTTAGAATAAGCTTGTTCTTGCGTTCAGCCAACGTATGGTTGCTGAAGTTAGAACAAATGTGCATTTTACGCCCGTACTTATCACACTGCTTGAACCCAAGCTTGGCCTTATATCCACCATTATAACACACTAGTACTACCACACAACAAACTATATCTAGCAACAAAAGATAGGATAGTGAAAGAAAGCACTTTTTTTTTTTTTTTTGTACAAATAGCAGGAAAAGAGCATCAACAATGGTACTAAGAAATACCAAAAAGGTAAGAGGAGGGCCTACTAAGGTAGGAGAGAGGGAGTAGTACCAAAGATGGTACGAAAGAACTACCAAGGTAGGGGGTAGGGTTTTGTCAGGAAATGAAGAATGTAGAGATGAGAAATAACTTTAGATGATAAAAACTGTCTAACCAACACTAAAGACTCGAAATAACTACAAAAAAGCTACACTTAGCTGAGAGAAAGCTTGGCACGTCTGACAAGGAATGTGGCAAATGAGATCTGAAGAGACTATGAGAAGGGAATTGTGGGTAGGTCTTAGCTGAGAGTTTTTGGCTGGCGTGAGCTTCGTACCGGCCGTGTCAGTTCCGGGGACAGAACCGAAGTCCTAACAGTAAGGAATGAAAAAAGATTTACAACATTAGCTCATTTTTTCTGTCTCCAGTACTGTACCTAAGTTTCAAAGAAATTATCCAGCTAAACTAGGAAACTTCTTTTGTAAGCCACCTACGTGCAGACCAAAAAAAAGTCAGGAAAGAGTCCATTTAAAAAAGATGTGGCATAAGGACCCTAAAAGGGTACTGATGGATTACAAAGATCAAGGTCATACAGAAACAGTTTCTAATTGTTAACACAATACCCCCATCCCCCACTTTGGCCTACCTTCCCAGAAAATTTCTGGAAAGCAATATTTGCCTTCCAATCAGGCAATCTATCACAACAGACTCTTGGATGCTAGACGTCATAACAAATAGCCAAAAATTCCAATGGGCATCCTTCCCTACACCCTCGGGAATACAACAGATTACAAAAGACCAATGACACTTCATTCCTCCAATTTTAGATTTACTTTTTCAGGAGGCCATAGAACCAATTCTTGCAGGTCAATATGGAAAGGATTTTTATTGCAGACATTTTCTGCTACCCAAAAAGAGGGCACCTGGAGTCCCATTCTAGACCTCTCCAGACTAAACACCTTCACGTATGTTACAAGATTCAAAAATGCTAACTCTTTAAACCCTATTTCCCCGACTTTATACACAAGCTCAGTTGAAGAATCTAGCTTTAAAGGGTGCTTACCTTCCCATTCACAGAAACCATGGACATTTTTAAAATTTTCTTAGCTCTGGAATTATATTATCAGCTAACTACACCATTTCGACTCTGCACTACTCCAGGAGTATTTACCAAATGCTTTGTTCCAACAATAACATAATGCAGACTGCAAGGCATTCACAAACAGTGACTCCAAGAGGGATGGAGGGTATATGTACTGTAGCAGGGATCTAATCTATACCATTTACAGTATGTCCTACACAGCTGTACTATGTTCTTGATAAGACCGCTATTGAAGTACTCGTTACGAATGGGATGATTCTCAAAACTCAAGTAGAGTGTGAGAAGGGAGTTGAACCAGAGTCTAGAATACCTTGCAGAACTGCTTTGACAAATTTAGTTCTGGAAGAAGTATTCAGTTTATAATGTTTGGTAAAAATGTGAACAGAAGACCAAGTAGCAGCTTTTATCTTGCTTATTTGGTTACTAACTTTTCATTTTCACTCATTTTTCCCCATATGAACATCTCTGCCATACTATTTGTGCGCTCTGATATCCCACTATCCTTGTTGGATTTAATTTTGCTAATTTTTATTTATTTATTTTTCATTTTTCACACACCATACTAATTTTCTAACCAAATGCTGTGCATTTTACTTTATAATTCTATTCAAATGTTAAACGGAATGTACCATAAACGGTTTATGTTAATGTTTCTGTTTATGGAGTTTTTCCCTGCGTCTCTACTGAAAAAAGGGTTTTGTTGCCCAGTTGGACTTTCTCAGTGAACAAAGACAATCAAGGAATCAATCAACCAACCAATAAATAAATAAATACATAAACCTCAGAGCACAGGCAAAAAGACAGTATGCCACTATACACACAACCCAAGGCCTAAACTGCAAATAGAATTCCATGGAATGTTAAAAGTCAAGTGAAAAAAAGTTTTAATACATAAAACTACCTGTAAAGTATGTCACATCATTGCTGAAAAAAATGCATTTTTATAACCATAAAAGTTTTTTTAAGTGTCATTGGGAGGGAAAAAAAACCTTCAAAAACTCCCACTAGCCAAAAAATTCACCAATGTGCTATGTTATGTGAATATTAAATCCTATGATGTCTTCCTGTATATTTGCATATCCCCCCTCCTTTCCCTTTCTTTCCACGTTTATTTTTTGTATATTATGTAACTGTGTTTATACCTATGTGGAGCTTTTCTCCCCGGGCCTCTACTGAAAATGGAAATATATCCAGTTAGACTAGCCCGGTTAACAAATGTAAAATAAATAAAATAAATAAATAAAATAACGTAATAAATGACATATAGTTTAGCCATTAAACCCTGTTTTAGCTACTTACTTCAACAAGGGTTGCCCCAAGAAGTATGAAAAACAGTAGATTTGGCAAGTTCACACAGAGTACAATTATGAATGAACCACAAAACCACAAATTGGTAAAAATATCATCTATTACAGGCTGTTACTCAGGACAACATAAAATACATAGCAGTCAGTGTTGCTAAAATGAATGGTTTATAGGATACTACATAAAACAGAGTAACAGTAGGGAGGCCCCTGTCGGGTGAATCTGAAGTGACGGGAAAAAGGTAAAACAGATGACATCTTGCCCATGGACTTTAGTGACTCTGTTCTGTCTGTGCCAGACAGAACACAGTACTGAAGCATCTGTGATTATGGGTTTAAATCAAGATTTGAAATAGTATCAAGAAATATTTGCATGGGCATCCAATAAACTGTCTTCCACAAGCAGCTCTCACAAATAAGGGCAATGTTTATTTGGATTTGACAAAGTCTGACTCTGAATTAAGGTACGTCTAATATTCATCAGTGACTCTGATCAATATCAGCAAAAGAGCTATCTTACTGTACACAGGATAATAAACTGGGGAAAACAGTAAACTGGATTTTAGACCGACATAAGGGATCTGTAATCTAGCAAAGTTAAAAGTGCTCACATAAAGCCTAAACACAAAAAAGTAGTTAGTAAATATACTTGTCACCAATAATTTGGGGAGTGAGTACAGAATGATAGAACACACTAACAGTACAATGGAAGATGGATATGAAATACCTGTATGCAATCTGGAAATGAAATGCTTGCCAGTCAGTAAAGTGATTGTGTCATAAACATAACATGCTTGTAGTTCCAGAGTCCACATTTGAAGAAAGACATAGTTGGGAACTCAAGTAGAGGTAACTCAATTATATATTTAAAAAAAAAAAACAAGATGGAAATAAGATCCACCAGCCCTTCGATGGACAGCCTGTCACTGACAGAGAATCAGGATTTCCACTTATAGCATCAGTAATAATGGTTCAGCAGAAATTCTGAGATGTTGCATTGTTGGATTTGGGATGAACACAGAGCAAGTATGACAGTAGCTGCTTTCCAGAGCGGACAGAAGTAGGCTATTGTGAGCAACAGCGGCAACAGTTAACTACCAAGGGGAAAGAGACAGCTGCTGGCAAAATAATTTGGTCAAAGAATAAATACCGCACAAATCAGTTACTATTTGGTTTGCTTTAAATGTGTATAACAGTAAAATCAGAGTAAATGGTAATAGAATAAAAAGACCAGAGAATGTTGTATCACAAAAAGGGAAAGTAGATGAACAAAATAAAAATAGCTGGCAGTTTTCACATTTGGGTAAGAAAGACACAAAACTGCTGTCAGAGGGTAATAAGCGGAAATGGGACAATCAAGCCAACTATAAGTCCTTTGCTTTAACTCTCTGACACAGCAGAGGGCACATTGTGGGTGCAGAGCCTTTCTCTTGTCTTCAATGAAATAGTACACTTCAGTTTTTCTGAGTTTTGTACGAATAGTGAAAGCAGGATGAAATTAAAAGTTCACAGCACTACAGAAATGAACCTAGGGCAAATAGAGTTCAGCATCTGGAAGTAAACAAAACATTTTCAGAACATCTGTCTTCCATTTCAGTGATCAAGCATATCTATGCATTACTTAAGAAATTATTTATTTATTTATTTTTAGATCAGTAAGTAAGCATTCATTCACAGTGCCTTCAAAAATCATTGTGAACAGGGTATGTACAGCAACGTACTTGTATATTTGTATGCAGCAATAAACCATTTGTCCTGATATTAGTTCCCCCCGTTCTCCTCAGAGCACAGCATTTTATGTAAATCCATTTACAAGGCATGCACACCTACCACTGATACAAAGACAACCACATTTTGAACTCCAGAAACATATTTATGAGATGCTAAAAATGTTTCCATTATGCACCTTCTCATCTTGGAACAAAACCTTTATTAAGACAGTAACAACCCACATAGTATCTTCTGCAGTACAACTGAAATGACTGTTAGAAAGGTTTCATAGCCAACTTTAATTTCACTTTATTTGCAGAATTATAGATGTTAAAACATGGAATCACAGTGGGCATGTGTAATAACACTGAATCTGAATCATATAGTTCAAGTAGTATTTGGAATGCTTAACACAACACTTCTGGACAACACTTCATACTAAACATACTAAATGCCTGTTAGACTTTTTGTTACAGACTACAAATCACAGCACAAACTTAAAAAAAAAAAATATATATATATATATATATATATATATATATATATATAAATGGGTCTACTTCACATCACTGAAATCCCTTTTCACTTTCATTTCACTGAGACCAAATCACCTAATTTTTAAAATACTGAAAATGAATTTGACTGAATCTCATTTCACTGAATTGCAAGCCCTAAATAATGTGGGTTTTCATTCACCTTTGACTTGTTTGTGATAAAAAGAATTTCTGTAACTTACAGTGCTTACTGTGAGACTACCGACAGTCATCTATAGAAAGTGGTGGTGTACTGTTTTTAAATGTGGGTATTTACATTTGAATGGGAAGTATCTAAAGTAATATGGCGGACGTTTTGTGCGTTCTCAGCAGTAGTGGCAGCATGTAGAGTACTGTACGGCATGTAAACGGTATATGCCCTTTTCCCCACTGTAGTGCGATCCTGGAGTTAGTATGCTAAGTTAGTGGGGGTTTGGGGGGCACAGCCCCCCACTCTGTTTGGTTTTATATTGTCTGGTTTCTGTTAAGAGGGTAAGGAAGTAGTTTTTAAGTTCTGGAAAGAGGTAGTCATTAGTGTTGTGAGTGTGTTTGTCTATGGTTTCCCACTTAGCCTTTTGACATTCAGCATTGTAAGCTTTCGGTGAAATGAGATTCAGTATTTTCAAATTTAGGTGATTTGGTCTCTGTGAAATGAAAGTCAGTGAAATGGGATTTCAGTGATGTGAAGTAGACCCAGGTGAATATGATATATATATATATATATATATACACATACATATATAAATAAACAATACACAGCGCAGCTGTCACTGTATGACATTACAATGTTGAGTTGTGAGATAACACTTAACGATGCAGTCTGAATCACAGTCTTCTCTCCCCTGCCCCATTTCCCAGAATAAATAAATGATTAGTTTAATCCCTGCAGTTTAAGAGAGAAAACTGTATCCAATATATTATTTTTACATAAATGTGAACAAGCTGTTTAAGCAGAGGAAACTGCAGTTAATATATTATTTTTACATAAATGTTAATATAATAAAACAAATACGTTGAGCTCAGTTTTAATTGACTCATTTTTAAAAATTTGTAATACATTTCCATTTTCATAAATTATGTGGTTTTAAATGCTGCATAAAGCACTAAGATGCATGACAATTAAACAGTCATTTACCAAGCCATTACACATGCACATACTATTTGTCATTATAGTTTCATTTAAAGTAAGGAAACCACTTCAGAAATACTTCAATCCTTACCCAATGCACCCACTTGCAAATATTTGTACATATGAAAGCTGTGCCCCATCTCCCTAGCCTCACCTTTTCTGTTTGACACCATCTACTTTTTTTTAAATCTGAACTTGACCTTCAGTGATTACAGTCAACTTGCCTTTGTTGATCTACACCAATGCCAACATACAGCTATTCCTCTGTTGTTTAACTTATATTTCAGCTGGTACTCTCAGCTCTTTCCTATAGCTTCTCTACAATACTGAAATTGTCCTTTCAACATCGGTTTGCTTTCATTTCTAGATGCTTTACTCTACCTTTGAGTATTTTTCTTTCTTTCTGCAAGTCTTTACCATGTACTTTCTGCCCACAGCATAGAATCAGCTCCACTGTAACACAATCAGTACAGCAAGTCACCTATAGTGACAAGAGCAGCAATGCTGCCACAAAACATGCTGACTCTCAGATTCATGCTATCTTTTGATGGGTATGATGAAAAATAGAACACCAGAACTCAAAAGTAAAGAGGGCTAGACACTTGGAGTTTTGATTCCTTGTTCATACATGAAATCTTCGAGGACATTTACCACATTTTTTGCCTCTGGCATTTCAGCATTCTCAACCTTCACATTCTGAAGCAGGACGTCTGCATTGCCACAATTCCTCAGGAACATGTAGCACTTAAACAAAGCATAATGGTTCATTTCTGCTTGACGAAGAAATCGCTTCAGATTGTTCATATCTTGTATGGCCTAGGAATACAAAGCAATACAATTTTTGATATGTCACTTCTTTATAGAAAAACACACAAAAATCAATTTGTACTGATCATTATCTGGAGGGAAGTAATTTTGTACCGCATCAAAAACAATGTGGGTGAACTCCGCAGACGACAAATAATCACTGACCTTCATTCTGCACTCAGACTGAAGAGCTAACACAACACAGTGTAGACTTCCCCTTATACTGCAGTATACAAGAAGACTCTTCATGCAATATATTTAGTAGCAAAGTGCCTACCTTAACTATAGACAGGTGTGCTAGATCACTTTCCTTCAAACTTAAAATAGAAAACAGTAAGACTGCTAGAACACTGATGTGGTCTACCTTCAAGGGTAGTCAGTGTACTCTTTGCAGTTTTTCCACCTGTGTTAAAGCTGAACGGTGTATTGCAGTGCTACAGTACGACAGCCTCAAGTGCAAAACATAAAAAATGTTGCAAAAAGCAGTAAAGGAAAACTTATTAATGAGTGCATTCCAAGCATTTAAAAGAATACATTTCTAGACTTAATGCCAAACTCACTAGCACAAACAGATTTTGCTAAAATAAAACAAGAGAAACAAAGGAGATGTTACTTATTCTAGTCTAGAATCAGTAAAGTGAGTTATTAGTTGGAAATCACTACTACAATCATTAGTAAAATCACAAAATATTTCACAGCATTTTAAAAAAAAAAATGCATAATTCTATATCAATATGTACACTGACACACAAGGTGATAAATTACAAAAAAGCATTTGACAGCAATGGATAAAGGAATGCTTAGAGATGTATAATATACACCTTACATTGATCAGTTTCATTGCAGTGACTATAAACAGTGGCAAACCACTGTGTAACGAAGTCACAGCACAGGGTAAAATTATTATCCCATGTTTAAAAATTCAGGACGGATATACCAGAGTGATTGGATCTTTCCAGGTCGCTTCTCCCGCTGTTCTGTACTGCCCTTAACCCATTAAGCTGTTTTCTTAATAGAATAGATTATGATTACAGCTTAAATCCCACAAACCATCCTTGTTCAAAGATATCTCTTCTGCGTTTTTGTGGATGATTTAGAATTGTACACTCAATCAGATGAGGATCTGAAAACACAACTATAAATGGTTAAAACTTTCCCAGATGATATAAAATGACATCTGGTCTTGATAAATGTACAAAAGCAACATTTATCGCAAGAAAGCCACAGCAACAAAAAATACATCAGCCTGGGACAGGGATGTGATAAAAAGAAACCTGAACAGGAGGGAGGGTGTAAATATTTGGGAACAGATGAAACATCAGCAATAAAACATGAACAAATGAGGACAAAGCTCAGTAAGGAATACTTCAGGAGAGTAAAGCTAATCCTAAAAACTACCTTGACATCTAGGAACAAAGTCTCATCTATAAATCAATTGGGTCTTCCTGTTCCAACTTACATATTTGGTTTCAATGACTACCCCAAACAGTACTGCATCAACTGGGCAGGAAAACAAGAAAAATGCTTAATGTTTTTCAAATGATACATAAAACACAGTGCATATCAAGATTATACATCTATTGCTCTGAAGGCGCTATGAGGCCTCCTCAAAATTAACTACATGTACAGGTCTGCAGTCATAGGACTGCATACATATCCGCTGACCTCATCAAATCCAAACATAGTGAAAGTTATAAAGCATGAACAGATGAAGTCTAAGATGACATCTTTGTTAGTTTAGCAGAATAATTTCGGAACAGAGTGGAAATGAAAATCAAACCGAAAGTAGATGTGAATCAGACAGCAAATGAAAGTGCCAAAAGCAAAAGAAAGAATAAAAAGAAAATTACCAGAAAAAAGGAAAGAAAATTGGAAAAGTCCAGAAAATTTTTTTATCAATTTTTTATTAAATTTTTCATAATATGAAATCAAAAATGATATACAGTACAATAGAAGTCGTTGATGTTACAATTTTCATAACTTGAGCAAGTTATTAAACTAGGTGTTCACACACTGTAATAAAACAATTTCAATTTAGCTAAAAGTTAACAACAGAGGATTACCATGAAGTTATGACTGTTATGGTTCAGTCAGGAGGTATGAATATAGTAAAGAAATTGATCTATACATTATGGTAATACAAAAAGAGTATATCTTGAGGAATAACACCAACTTAGTGATACAAAAATACCTTAGTTGATGCTGTCACTACTCTTAACTAAAGAGTGTTTAATAACTACTTTGCCATTCATGAAAGAACATCAATTAAAGCTTTACAGTAGTTCTGACAGTATGTTTGGTTCTTCTGACTTTTACTATACAATGTCTTAGCTAATATATGTTTTTTTGCCATGTTCTTATATTCTGTCCAAGTAAGTTTGGATCTGTCCAGCCAGTTTTAGCTATGTAAAATTTTTATAAGGTACACAGCGTTAGAGTGATGTCTTTAGTGAGGCTATTATTACTCTTGAAAATATGTAGTATCGCTGTTTCCCATGACAGAGTAGATTTTGAATAGCCTGTTATTTCTAAGAGGAATCTCAGTGAGCACCGCAGTTTATAAACTTTTTTGCAGCTCCAGAAGATATGCATAATATCAGCTTCTTTATTAGGACAAAAAGGAAATAAGATGACTTAGATTAAATTTGTTAAGATGGACAGGTGTATGGTATGCATTATTGAAGATCATGATCTGAGTGTATATTAGTTTCTTAAATGGCATCAGTTTTATGGTGTTTCCAATGGCTAATTCCTTCTTATTTTCTGTCAAGTTACTGCATTTTCCTTCCCAATACTTTGGAAATAGGATTGTATTTTGATATTTAATTTTAGTTATTAATTTATACGCATTTGAGAGCATTTTCTTTTTGTATAAAAGCAACTTCTGAATTTGTTGTGCTACCTTGACATCTTGCTCATTTACAACAATATCCTTAGCTATTTTGTTAACTAAGTATAATATTTATTATCACATTATATTTATTACTTGCTTTAAGTATGTTCTTGATATTTTTCATTGATAGGTTTTGTAAGTGGTAGAAGTCCCATACTGTATGATTTTTTATTAATGGATATTTATCCAAGTTTAACATAAGAGTTTGCTAGTTTTATATCAGGATTGTTACATATTGGTTGTAGAAAAGTAATCGTATATTTTAGCTTTAACAATGATAATAGTTTCTTGAAAATTTCACACATTGATTAAAACTGGGTGAATTTTTAATGTCTTAAGGGTTTCTTGATTTAGGAAGGGAATCATTTTCGGGTTAATTTTAGATGGAATAATATTTTGGTGAAATAATTTAATCCATAATGGGTACCATTCATTACCTAATGGATCATAGTTAGCTATTTGAATAATGCGGCTAGCATTAGTTATTTCATGGCAGAGTTGGAAGTCTGGAAGGCTTATACCTCATTTTTCTTTTAGGAGTAATTCGTTTGTTGTAACTTACTCTTGTGCTCTTCGGGTACCATATGAATTTTACTAATCGAACTTTTATTTTATTAAAGAAAGTAGCTGGAATTTTCATGAAAGTGGCGTTCATTTGGTATAAAATTTTAGGGAGTATGTTCATTTTGACAATTGAGGCCTTCAATAAAGTAGAGAGTTTAAGCTTTTCCCATTTGCTAACGTTGCAGACTATATTAGTCCAAGTTTTATATATGTTATTAATCCTATCTGATTGTGTATAGATTATATCTAAATATTTCAAAGCATATTCCACTTTTATATTAGTCTCCGGAAATTAAAAATCTTTATGGCCTATGGAGTTTACTGGATAGACAATTGACTTATTAGGATTAACAGCTTAGTTTGATACTTGGGGAGAAATTGTCTATAGAAACTAAGATTTTACCAAGATCAGTATTAGGGTATTGAAAGTAAATATTTAGGTAATCTGCAAAGGTTGTGTATTTTATTTGGGTTTTTGATACTGAAACAAGGTGATGGTATGTTCTTTGGCTAATTAGTAGAAGTAGTGCTTTTATATAGAAATTGAACAGGTTTGGTGAGAGTGGGCATCCCTGTCTGATGCCATTAACAATTTTTATTGGGTTATATGTTTTCTTATTAATATAAAGTGTTGTAGCTGCCTTACTATATAGTGTTTTGATCATTGTTATGCATTTTTGTGGGAATCCAAATTGACGGAGTATAAAAAGGAGGAATTTTTGCTCTGTCAAAGGCTTTCGTTGCATCCACTGCTAAAGCATATTTAGGGGATTTGTCCTTAGCGCATAGGTGAGTTAGTGCATCAGTGGTTAGCATATTATCCCATACTTGTCTCTGACTAAAAGCCTAGTTGCTCGGGTGAAATTATAAATGGAGCGACTTTCTGTATTCTCTATGCTAGAATTGTTGAAAGTATCTTCACATCTGTATTTATCAGAGGAATGGGTCTGTAGTTGTTTGGATTTTTGGAGTCAGTGTTTGGTTTTGAGATAAGTACGGTCTTTGAATTATTAATATATAGGTCTGATATCCCAAATTCTATTACATGGTTGTATATTTTTTTAAAGTATTGGTGCTAAATGTTGTTGGAAGTGTTTACAGAACTCTGCCACATACCCATCAGAACCAGGAGCTTTCCCTAGTTTAAGCTTTTCAAAAGCCTTTTTTACTTTCTCTACTGTTAATGGACTTTTTAGGTTGTTAGATTGAGTATCATTAATCTGAGGGAATTGTAGGCTGTATGCAAATTTTTGGAAAAGGCCGTCATGGATATGATCTTGTGGACCACAGATATTTTGAAATATTTCTTCAAAAGCCTATATTATTTCACTGTCTGAGTTAAGGGATTTATCTTTATATTTTATTTCTTGTATTTTAGAAGGGGGGTTTCTGACATTAATAAGTCCCGCTAGCATTTTGGAGGGGGTCTGCACCCATTCTGCATATTTGTATAGCATTTCTTAGTTCTATGAATGTATATTGTTGCATTAGAATCTCATTTAGTTGTTTCTGTAAGCTTGCCATTTGTTTTTCATGGGTAAGCGAGTGATTTTTTTGTAGTTCTAGTTCGATTAGTTTTAGTTTACCCTCTATGTTACTTATTTTTTCTCTATTTACTTTTTATAGAGTGATGCTTTTTGAATCCGGATGCCCCTTGTGGTGGCTTTAAAGGCTGCCCATTGAAAATCTAAAGGAGTATTATTGTTACTAAGGTTTTCATTTAATTGATTAAGAGAGTCAATAATTTCTTGCTCCACTTCTTTGATTTTCAACAGGTTTGAGTTTAGAGTCCAGTTTGAAGTATTACAGGTACTAAACCTAGATTTATTTTGTGTTATATTGAGTGGTCAGTTACTGATCTAGGTTCTGAGTTATAATGAACTTCGTTAACAGCTATGCTTTGAGAGATTAAGAATATGTCACTTCTTGACAATGTCTTATGGGAGGGTGAGAAATGTGTGTATTTAGTTCTTAAACTATCTGTGTTGTTTAATTCGAAGGGATCCACTAGGTTAAAGTCTTCAATTAATTCTGATAGACATGTTGTGGCTTGGGGTGATTGATTATTATTTTTATTCGCTCTATATTTAGATGGATTTATTGTTATGTTCCAGTCTCCACCAATTACAATCAGATGGTCTGGGTGCTTTAGTAACAAGTTATAGATTTCAATTAGAAAGTCAAGCTGATAGCTGCAAGGACCATAGACATTACATAATAGTAAAGGGTTTTTGTAAGCTGGATGTGAACATGTGAAGTAGCACCACCTGCCTTTTGTATCACTGTTATGTTTGATAATGCTCCCTTTAAATGATGTGACATGTTTTGAAAGAAAAAAAAAAAAAAACGAAAAGATGACATTGCACTCTTACAGAAACTCCCTAGTGCCTGACCACTTACTACTATTGATGGGTTGAACCAGTAAACAAATACTATATTCATAATACTACAATTTAAACTTCTAAAAAAAAACAAAATCCTAACTATCTTACAGTGATTGTTTCGTATTCTAAGGAACATCAAAATTCTGCCAGGATATTCACCACTCAGCCAGCAGCTTTAAGTTGTGGTTAACAGAAGCACTGCTAACCCAATCAGGAGTTAAGGGTAACTGCTATCCTGTAACTTCCATATTTTAGCTTAATATAAGACCCTGAGACTAATTATATGTGTCTAGCGGTGCTATGTTGACACCAAATATCTTTAGGGACGCTAGATAAGTCAGGATTTATCTGTTGTTCCTATAAAAGTGTAGCATATAGTGTTTTCCTCAATTGGTAATCTTCAATTTAACAATCATGACACAGCAGTAGACTCTGTTACTGTAGAATATGTGAAGTAATCTAGTATGATCATATGCTACATACTACAGTTCTATATGACCTGCCTATACAAACTGAGATATTTCCACTACAGGCATCATATTAAAAAATGCATTGCAACAAGTAAATTATACCATTTAGTGACCTTCTAAAGTTCTCTGGCTGCTATTAAGGCAAAAAAAAAAAAAAAAAGTTGGATAGACAAGTACATGAAGCAATGTTCTTTGCAAGGATATATTGTCCAGGTACCAATAGCATGATGCTTATTCCTGCATGAGCAGTTTGTTGTGCAGGGATCACGTTTGTAGTACTTTTCTTATCCTTTTCTCTTCCTTTCTCTCTCTCTTACTCTTATCTTCCAGGCTTTCCGTTATTTAAATGTTTTCTTGTCTTGGAGTTTCAAGAGTTTGTGACTTTCTTAATGCATGGAGGAATCTTTCTATGGTAACATTTTGGGCTGAAGCACTGTTGTCCAAGAATAGCTCAATGATTTATTTTATCACATTTTGTAGAGAAGCCTGTTCATAGGTTTCAGGGATACCTCTAATGAGCATACTGTTATGCCTTGAAATAGCTTCTAAGCCTATTATTTTTTGCTGGATCTCAAATATTGTTTTTTTCTGTGGATTTAGTTCTTCTCTGGATCTTTTCTATTTTTATTTCATTTTCCACAGCTTTCACTTCATTTTTTCTCCAGTCGGGTTAGTATTTGATCAAGATTACTTCCAAAGGTATTTAATTTTGTAGAAAAGGAATGGATTTCTTCTTGCAAGAGTGTTAAAGCTGCCCTGAGCTCTTCCGTAAAAAGGGGTTGTTCTGACTTCATTTTGGCAGTTTGTTCTTGAAAGTCAGGTTGCTGTTTTACAGTTTTTTTGTCTCTTAAACTTCTTTCTCAGGCGTGGTTATTTGAGAAAATCAGGTTGCTGTTTTACAGTTTTTTTGTCTCTTAAACTTCTTTCTCAGGCGTGGTTATTTGAGAAAATCTTGTTTTTGATGTTTGAGCTTCCATTGAATCCATAGTTCAATATTTATCGAAAGCTTACTTTTTTGTGTAGCTTCCTGTGAATTGCTGTTGAGGCCCGTACTGTCTGAAAGAAGCCTAGATCAGCACATGTTGTTCTTGCAGATAATTATAAATTCTTTAAATTTTTTTTATGAAATTTGCAGCAGAGATGATTCAATATCTATTATATAATAGTATTATCTGTTTTTTGATGAGTTAGCTGGATTGCTGATGCCCTGATTAGGTTAGATTGCAGATTTTTACCAGGGGCTGACGGAGAAGTGTGCTTCCTAGCTGGCGACCATCTTAGAATCCAGCCGAAAAGTCCAGAAATTTAGTGGCAAGTATAGTAAATTTCTAGAACAACCACATGTTGACCAACATTTGATGCATGAATGGTTAAGGAGAGGAGTTTAAACCAAAAGATGAAAGGCTAATAATGGTGGCCCAAGACAATGAGATATGCACATGCGGGTTTACGAAGTCTAAAGAAAAACTGACAGAAACAGACAAATGCAGGTTCTATAAAACAGAACTGGAAACAACTGCACATTTCGTTTGTGGTGATATTTGCCTTCTTTACTGCTGCCTTCAGTCTATATATTGAAAGGCACAAAAATGTGGCAAGACCCTTACACTGGGGATTATGCAAATATAGAGAAGTAGCTGAGAAACTTTGGAAACATAAACCACAGAGTATTACTGACTTGTAATCAGTCAAATGATTATGCTTTTGAGATCCTTATTATTACACTCTTAACAATCTTGTATGCCTAATAATTATAATCATAAGTATTCTTGTACACTGCATTTTACTTTCACGTGCTATAATGTTGTTTTCTAATTGCCATGCATGCATTTCCTGCTTTGTTATTCGATGTATGTTTCTGGTCTTATTAATCTGTACACTAAATTATTGTATGTACTTACTGTGGAGCTTTTCTCCCCGGATCTCCACTGAAAAAGGGCTCTGTCCCAGCTGGACTAACCCAGTCAACAAATGTCAAATAAATAAATAAATATCACATGGGGTCATCCAGTACCTACAGTTTAAAAAAATAAATGCAAGAAAAACATACAGTAGTCCAAGAAAAAATACAAAAGTAGTGTTAATCACTGAAATTGCTGCACACAGTGATTATAGTGTCTTACATATTGAGAGAGACAGTCAAAGCATCACGATTTGCAAGCAGAAACGAGAACAATGTGGAAGAAAGATACCCAGACAGTTCCAACAGTATAAGGAGCAACAGACCAAATAAAAAAGAATTTACAATTGCACTTAGATATGCTACTAATACATGTAACGCTATATGAACTGCAGTAGGAGGCAGTTCTGGGTACATTGCAGGTGCTGATAAAAGCACTCTTGACAAATACCAAAGACTGAAGCAATACTAATCTCGTGAGCTTTAATCATGGCCCATTCCCTTCATGGTATCTGAACTCCAAACATTTGGAGAAATTACAAAATCAAAAACATACTGTTAAGATAAACATACATCTTGTATACATTATATATGTATGGAAGCAGCTACTTTTGTTGACATCTGTTTAGTTGACACAGTTTGGTTGACTAAACAGATGGCAGCATATTGAAGAATCCTCGGGGTTCTGGAATTTGCTCTTTCCCTGGGAAGAGTGCAATCTCAGAGTTAAACTATATAATTAGCAGGGAGGGTTGCCTCCCCTGCAATAAACAATGTTTTCTTTTTTAATTTTGTTTTAAGGTTTTTGCATGAACTGAGACTAATGCATTTGGTGATGATATTATTCATGTCAATATTAGTGCTATTAATATATATATATATATATATATATATATATATATATATATATATATATATGCGTGTGTGTGTGTGCGTATGCATTGTTCAGACTACAAATATGCACTAAAAAAAAGAAGTTATGCCTTACCATAACATTCCATCCGAGTTGCTGATCTTCTTCCATTCATCACTGATGGGTACGGTTCCGAACCCTCGGAATAGAGTCGGACAAATGTCAAGCTAGAGTACACCAAACTCTCAAGCCACGCTACTACCCACAATGCCCTTCATCCCATACCTCAGTTCGAGTTTGCAGAACATATAGTAGAAACATATAAGAAACAAAAATGGCAGAGGCCATCACTACGCAAAAACTCTAACACACCATAATGACCTGAAGATCTGCCAGGAGCCCTGGGCGGGGGAAGGTGGGAGGGTGTGATGAATGGAAGAAGATCAACAACTCAGATGGAACATTATGGTAAGACATAACTTCTTTATCTGAAGTTGTTAATCTTCTTCCATTCCTCATTGATGGGACCGAGTCCCTAGCTGCTACAGAATCTGGGCGGCCCTCATGGAAGAGCATTCCGGAGTACCACAGAGCCAAAGGCAGCTCTTCCCCTGGAGATCCGATCCAATCTGTAATGCTTGATAAAAGGTATAGGGTTTAGCCTAAGTGGCGGCTGCACAAATATCATCCATGGAAGCCCTAGCTTGAAAGGCGACAGAAGCGGCCACAACTCTAGTGGAATGAGGTTTAATGCGGCCAGGAGCTGATTTCTCCTACAGAAGATAAACAAAGGAGATGCAATCCCCAAGTCATTTAGACAAGGTAACCTTAGATACTGCCGATCCCATTCTAGAGCTCGCAAAGGCAACAAAAAGCTGATCTGACTTACGAAATGACTGTCCTGTCCAAATAAAAACATAACTGTCTGTGGACATCCAAGGAATGGAGACATTATTCCCCTTTGTTGGTATAATTAGGGAAAAACATGGGCAACTCAATGGACTGATTAATAGAGAATTCCAAAACCACCTTGGGTAAGAAAGTGGGATTGGTGCGAAGTGATACTCTGTCCTTATGGAAAATCAAATAAGGACTCAATGCATAATGCTTGCAGCTCTGATACACGTCTTGCTGAAGTAACCGCCACCAGAAACAAGGTCTTCCAGGACAGAAATTTAACATCACAGGTTGCAGCCGGCTCGAAGGGAGGTAGAGCCAAAGTTTGAAGCACCCTAGACAGATTCCATGATTCCACAGGTTGCCTAATGGGAGGTCTAGAATGAAAAATCCCCTTCAAGAAGGTCTTACACAGACAAGAAGATATAATAGGAATTCCGTCTGAACCATCATGGAAATTGGAGATGGCAGCTAGATGCACCCGAATCGTGGATGCAGAAGACCTGTTAAGGAAAAGATGGGTCAGGTATTGAAGAACCATAGCTACTGGAACAGAAACAGGATCCAGAGACTGCTCTTGTGCCCACAATGAAAAGTGTTTCCACTTGCCTTTATAAAGTTTTCTGATAGAAGGTTTATGGGAGGCAAAAATAATATTGTGTACTGGGGAAGAGAGTGATTCAAGCCTGGCTACTAACGGAAGTGGAGCAACTAATTTGTCAGTTTGAGTGTGGTCAGATTTGGAGAGGACAACCCTTGGGGGTGAGAAATGAGATCCTGACGGAAATCCAGGATCCAAGGAGGTCAGAGCAGGTGTGGCTGAAAGAAGGGGAACCAGACCTGTCGAGGCCAGAATGGAGCAATGAGAATCATTCTGCTTCTGAACCTAGTAGCTTTCCTTAACACCAAGGGTATCAAGGGGATGGGAGGATAAGCGTACAGGAGACCCGCGGGCCAATCATGAGTCACAGCATCTCTCGGGGACTCCCCGTGCGGAGGAAAGAGGGCAAAGTAGCTGCTGCACTTCGCATTGGAGGGGGAGGCAAACAGATTGCAGCAAGGCCAGCCCCAGCGGCTGAAAATTTCCTCCGCCACTCTCGGGTTGAGAGACCACTCGTGAGGAAGCAGGATGCATCTGCTCAGCCTGTCCGCAATCATGGAACTCCTCGGGATGTGTGTAGCAATCAGGAAATGGTTGGAAGCTATCGCCCACTGCCAAATTCTCATAGCTTCGTGGCAAAGGGGGTAAGATCTGGTCCCTCCCTGCTTGTTGATGTACCAGACTACAGACATGTTGTCGGACTGGATAGCATTCGGTCCGATTGGAAGAAGAGGATGGAGAGCTTGTAACACCAGTAACACAGCTCTGAGCTCTAGAACGTTGAAAGTCAACTTCTAGAGGAGACCACGTGCCTTGAACAGATTTTCCCTGAAAGTGCCCCCCCCCCACCCTATCAGGGAAGCGTCCATAGTCACTGTGGCGTTGGGCTGAAGAGGTTGAAAGGGGTGACACCAAAGACTTTTGTCCATTCTCATCCACCAGAGGAGATCCTGTTTGCAAGATCGGTGATGAGGATTAGTGTGTTCAAGGGGTGATGATTGTGTATCCATTGAGTTTGAAGAAGCCACTGTAACAGGCGCATATGAAGTCTGGCCAACGGAACAATGGGAATGGCTGCCGCCATGGAACCCAGAGCCTGCAGAACTTCCCTTGCAGACACTTTCCTGTGGTCGAGTATCACTTGCACTTGTGTTCTCAGTCTTAAGAGCCTGTGATGAGGAAGAGATATTAGGCCGAGCTGAGTGTTGAACATAGCCCCTATGAATTCCAGTTGTGAGGGCTGAAGGTTTGATTTTTCCCAATTGATAGTAATACCCAGAGACTCCGCCAGACACAGAGTGTAGTGAAGGGCCCTGGTTAGTAGACGCTTGGTGGAGGCGGTGAGGAGCCAATCGTTCAGATAAGGAAACACCTGGAATCCGTGTAGTCTGAAGTGAGCTGTCACCACAGGTAGACATTTTGTGAACACTCTGAGGGCAGTCGAGGCAAGGTTCTGAATTAAAAATGATTGGCTCCCAGCCAGAAGCGCAGAAGTCTCCTGGAGCATTTGCCCATTTTGATGTGGTAATACGCATCCCGGAGATCTAGAGAGCACATCCACACAACCTCCCGAAGAATGGAAGGATGGACTGAAAACTGACCATGCGGAACTTGGTCTGTTTGACTGACTCGTTCAAACGACTGAAATCCAGGATGGGCCTCCAGTCCCCCGTCTTTTTTGGCACCAAAAAGAGTCTGAAGTAGAACCCTAATCTGCACTGATCTGGGGGGACCTGTTGGATGACTCACTTTAGAAGAAGCTTCTGGATTTCGGAAGCTGCCTCCTCCCTTTGACTATGTGGTATGTCAGGAAGGGAGAATTGAGGTCTTGGAAAGGATTTCAGGGAAATGTGATAGCCTCTGGTGATAATTCTCTGCACCCATAGATCATCAGTAAAGGAGGAACAGGCTGTTTGGTGCAGAGAGCAACACGCCCTGACTGCTTCCAGAGGAAAGCAATCGGGCAATGGTTCAGGAGCTCTGACAGGGTCTACCAGAGAAAGAATTTCTGGAGCCCTGATTCCGGTAATCCCCTCTGCCCCTAAAGGGGCGTCTTCCACCATCGGACCCCCCACATTCTCTGGAGGAGTCCTCGCCACGTGCGTCATGAAAAAAACCTTGCAACTTCTTGTGCTACAACTTTCCACTCCTCTGGTTCCTGGAGAAGGAACGCTGAGGTTTGGAGAAGTGCAGGCCCACGGCAGACAAAAGGGCTTTCCGTCCTGCTCGCACCTGGCCAAAGTATCCTTGACCTTAGAACCAAAGAGCATGGAGGGCTCACAATAGGGGCGTTCAAAAAGGAAGACTTGAAAGAATCCGGTAGGTCAGAAATGCGCATCCAGGCATGACGTCGGACAACCACACCAGCACCTGCTGCTCTAGCTGCTCCTTCAGTTGCGTGGGAGAGCAACCTCATAGAGGAATTCGAAATCGCTTCAAGGGTGGCAAGTTGGGAAGCCACTTTGTCACGTGCTCCATCCGACACTTGACCAGCGAGGCTACCACAGAGTTTGGAAATAAGGTCTCTCTGGAGTCTTGTAAAGTGTGCCAGGAAATTTAGGGAACGCACGGCAAAGGTTGCTGCAGCAAAAACTCGCTTCCCTAACCTGTCCACCGCCCTGGACTCCCTTGATGGGTGGATGAACAGCAGGACTCTCTTCCGCCAGGTACTTTTTTTGTGGCCGCCACTACCACCATAGCGTTTACTGGCAAGCCTTTCGACCAATGGCGTTGATCCTCTGGAGGATAAAGTACCTTTTCTGATCTCCTGGGGATAGCTTCTACTGAATCCGGACTCTTCCACGCTCGCTGCACGATGAATCTGACCAACTCATCTGCAGGAGGGGTCACCTAGGAAGTAGCGGGCCAGGAGTGGAAAGCTTGTAGGAATATGGATTCCTCCGGGGAAGGGATGGAAAATTTCCAGTCACCCCCCTGACTCAAAATCTCCAAGATATCCCCAAAGGAAACATCGTCAGGGGGTGATCTAGGGGGAACCTTCGCCACCACCGTAATCCGTATCCTCAGTAAGGGACTCTTCTGGTGAGTCCATGTGTTTTCTTTTGCACACCCTCTTCCGAGGGGGGGTCTTTGGTGGGGATGTCCGAAGAGGCCTCGGAAAGGGTGGTGCTTTGGATTAGTGGTCTCCTGCTAAGGACCGGCGATGGCCGAGTTAGGGGGGGGAACCAAAGGCAGAGCTGAAGGAGGGGGACTGCTAGCCACCAGCGCCCTTTCCATAATCCAGAAGGCGGGCCCACCCGAAGAGAGATGGGAGCCCGGAACCGAAGAGGACTGAATCAGAACCAGGGTCGCACCCCGCTCCGAACGGCCCACCTCCGAGATTGGAGTTTGAGAAGGGTTCGGTGCGGATATAACTCTCGGATCCGACATGGGAACCGAAAGGACCGTCGGTGCCGGGGTCGGAACCGAGTATTCCACCCCCAAAGCAAGGGGTTGAGTAAGGTGGGATGCTGTCGGAACTGACACCCACCAGGGCTTAGATGCTTCAGGCATCACAGTAGACGGTGCTGAAGGAATGGATCGTGTTGAAAGCAACGGGCAAGGGGGCCTTGGAACAGATGGATCCCCAGCAGGAGAATACGAAGAAGTGAAAGGAGGAAAAATTCCAACACCCGGAGCGGAACAGGGTCTGGAGATTCCACTTGCAGTCAGTACCTGATCAACGACACGAACAATGTCTATTTCGGAAACGCTCCTGGCAGACCTAACCGATATCCCAGAAGAGGATTCAGGCCGGTCCAGAAAGGGACTGTAGGCTTGTCCAGCAAACGGATCCACAGAAGATGAATACCTGGTCCGTGGTAAGGAAGTCAACGGAGCCGAGGATTCTGATTTGAATTGTGTAAAAGGTAAGGTCGGCACCGAGAGGGGGCACGAAGCCGAAGTCACAATCGGGGTAGTAGTCAAAATCGGATCCGAGGTCGGAGCCAGTGTCTGTAAATGTGAGGTCGGTGCCGAGGTGTCCAGAACCAGACTGGTCGGAACCGAAGTAATCAGTGGTTCAGTAGTCATTGGTGCCGAGCCCGGAACAGACAAGTCAGACTTCCCAGAAACTGTGCTCGGCGCCGAAATCGGTGGCACCGAGCCAATGCTCTGAGGAAGATCTACAGGCCTTAGATCGATGGGGCTTGCCCCTGTCACCGGCCGGTGAAGAGGGGTCTGAGTGGGGACGCTTCTTGTCCTTGACTGGAGGGGTTGAGACCTCCGCAGAAATAGCCTCCGAGAAAGGACAGTAAAGCAATCCTTTCAGAATCAATTTGTTGCGCCATTCATTCAACGTCCGTTGACTAAAACTCACACAAATATCACATGGGGGAGTCGCAGAAAGGTGCGAAACACCCAAACAATAAACGCATTTAAAATGCAAGTCGCTGTTCAGTAATTTACCACTCCACGACGTGCAGTGTTTAAAACGTGAAGTACTCTTTTTCTCTGATATGCTAGCACTCACTCAGACAAAAGGAGAGAGGGAGAGAAAGGCAAGACTACCAGCAATGGTATGAAGAATTACCACGAAGGTGGTAAAAAGTAAGGAAAGGCAAGAAAATACCAACAATGGTAAAAAAAAGGAATACCTGTGGGTAGAGCTAGACTATGAGAAAAACCCTAGTAGAAAAATTAGCGGAGAAATACACACTTTATATAAGTCAAAACTACTTAGCTGGACAGCTTGGTGAAAACGCAGCTATATGGCTGCGCGGCAAACGAGATCTGAGGTGTGGGTAGTAGCATGGCTCGAGAGTTTGGTGTACGCTAGCTTGGTATTTGGCCGACTCTGTTCCGAAGGTTCGGAACCATACCCATCAGTGAGGAATGGAAGAAGATTAACAACTTCAGATTAAAAGTTATATAGTCACCATAACTATGCATTTGCTCCGATTATACAATATCAGTATAAGGTATCATAACCTAAATATGACAGGGTGATAGTAGAAAGATCAAGAGCTAAAGCAGGAACTATGGTTCCTATCAACAATTTCATTAGGCCTCTTCCCAAAGACATGGATAGGGGAAAATTGGGAGAGAAGTTGAGGAAGAATGAAAATGGACAACACAGGTGCATAGTTATGGTGAGTACATAACTTTTATATCGGATGTTGTCATTTTCATTCGTTCCTCAATGAAAGGAACAGAGTCCCCAGCTACGTTAACCTTGGGTGGCCTTCACGGAAGGATGTTCTGGAGAACCACAGAACCAAAAGCAGCTCTGTTTCTGGAGATATCTTATTTGTAAGAAGAAATAAAAGTATGAGTGTTAGACCACATGGTAGCTGCACAAATATCAATGGAGGCTCTAGCTCAAAAAGCAGCAGATGCAGCCACTGACCTAGATGAATAAGCTTTTTGTTGTCTTGGCAAGCTTAAACCACTCAAGGAATACACATAGGAAATACAATGTTTTGTCCATTTGGCTAGACTAGTTTTAGAGACTGTTCTTTCCACCTTAGTACTAGAAAAGGAGAAACAATTAATCAGTTTTCCTAAATTCCTTAGTCCTGTGAAAATAACAGAGAAGATGCCTATGTACGTTTAAAAGATGAAGGGTATATTCTCCTTTATTATCAAATTTGGGAAAGAAAGCTGGAAAATTGATCACTTGATTGATGTTTGTTTCAGAGGCAACTTTTGGTAGAAAGGAAGGATTAGTGCACAGAATAAGTCTATCTTTGTGAAAGATCAAATGCGGTGGATTCACACAGAGACCAGCACTTTAGTCATAGGTGACTCTATAGTCAGGCACACTGATGTCCCACTCACCAGGCTGAGCAAGGAGAAAATTACAGTCAGCTGCCTGTCGGGGGCCAGGATCCGCCACAACGCATGCACTCAAGCCACTCCACAACAAGTACAAATACAACTCTGTCACTGTCCATGTTGGAGTGAATGACTTGAGACGTACCTCCCTGGAGTACATGAAAAGAGACACGGAAGAGCTCTCGGATCATGTGGCCCAGGCAGGTATGACCATAGCCCTGAGTAGCATCCTGCCTTCACCCAGAATGATACCACAAGTACAAGGACAAAATGATTGACTTCAACAATTGGCTAAGCTTCTGGTGTCATTCAAATGGGACCCAGTATCTGTCTGCCTGGGATGACATGATCAACAAACCACGATTTGCCAGAGATGGTCTGCACCTGTCACCCCTGGGATTCAGGTTACTGACTAAAGCTCTTTCCACTCCTATAGTGCCTTTTTAGGCAAGGTTCAAAGGACAAAACCACCACCGTAACAGATACAAGCATGCAAAATCTGAAGGTAACGTTACTCAATGCTAGAAGTCTAAAACCTCAAAATGCACTCTCGAGGCACTCCTAAAAATGGAGAACATCGATATCTGTGCAGTAACTGAGACCTAGTTCAAGACTCGAGTGAGCACCCCTGCAATACCAGGCTACATCTCTTACCATACTTTTCAGCCACCAAACCAAGACCGAAACACTAAAGGTGGAAGAGTGCTCATATTCACCAAGGATATTCACACCTCCAGGCTAGTTGCCCAACACAATGCATCTGAAATTCTCCAGGTGCAACTAACACTAGGTAAGACTGCAATCCAAATTGTAGCTTGCTACAGATCCCCCACTATGCCCAAGATTCTCACTACACCTTTCTAAACATACTGGAAAATGTTAAGATACAACCAAACACCCTAATACTGGTGATTTCAACTACCCTGCCATTAACTGGGAAAACTACTAGAGTACCTACACCTTTTCCCAACGGTTCTTGGAATTCATAAATTCCAACGTCCTGCATCAACTAATCCATTGTCCTACCAGGGGCTCCAATATCCTAGACCTGGTCATTACCAACATGGGAGATAGATGCTCCACACCAGTGGTCATTCCTCATTGGTCAGGTCTGACCATAAGCAAATCAACCTGGACATCCACATCCTGCCCCCATCCTCAAAGTAAGGAAACCTCTGTAAAAAAAAATTCTCCAAAGACAACTTCATGCTACTTAAGTCAGAAGTGACCAACTTCATGGCACTCATGCAGACGGGAGCAGAAAGTTCGACTGCTGAATCCTACACTAAGGCACTGTACAAGCACATCCACTCGTGCATGAATTGTGCAATCCCAAATAGAACCAAGACGCTCTCCTCCAAAAAAGGAAGCCAATCTGGTGGTCCCCTGCCATAACAAACTATATAACAGAAGGAAGAAACTGCTGCAGAAAAAAGGAAAATCCCAGGATGCAAAAAACTCCCTTACCAGCCTCAGTAAGAAGCTGAGATCCCTCATAAAATCCGCCAAAGATTCCAAAGACAACCACAAGGCATTCTATAGTTATGTCAAGAATCTAAATGGCAATGCTAAGATCTGCTCTGAGCTATAACAGAATGACATTAAATATAGTGATCTCAAGGATCTTGCCAATATCCTGGCAGATCGATTTTGTGCCAACTTCACCCCCCTCTCACCCCCTAAAGGGCCCATCTCAATACCAAAAGATTGCCAAATTCCGGTAATCACGGCCACACAGGTAGAAAATGCACTCTCCAAACCTAAGAATACAGCATCAATGGGACCAGATGACATCCCGGGCTGTGTACTACATGAACTACAAAATGAACTGGCAACTCACCTAAGTGTCATGTTTAATCATAGCCTCACCTCAGGCTTCATGCCCACTGAGTGGCGCACAGCTACAGTTATCCCACTCCACAAGGGGGATCCACCTTGGATCCTGGGAAGTACTGTCACATCAGTCTGACGAGCCTGATCTGCAAGGGCATGGAACACATTTATCATGGAACTTATAAACAAAGACATTGGCAACCTTCAAACACTGGACCCCACCCAGTTTGGGTTCGTGAAGGGCCGTTCATGTCTCCTGATCCTGACTGACTTCTTCGAATCAGTCTCCAGAGCTGTGGACAAGGGTAAGGCAGTCCACACAGCCTATCGGGACCTCGCCAAGGCCTTTGACACCATCCCCCACTCTGGAATCATAGATAAACTTACTAAGCTGGGCATAAATCCCTATGTCACTCGATGGGTTGCCAACTGGCTTACTGACAGAACCCAGACTGTAAAAGTAGCCAACTCCAAATCCAGCTCCAGACAAGTGGAGTACCTCAGGGTTCAGTCCTGGGACCGCTCTTGTTTGGCATCTACTTCTCTGAAGTACAGGCCAACACTAAGGGACTCTGGCTAACAAAGTTCGCAGATGACTGCAGTCAGGAAATCCTTCTATGTGGCACACTTCATCACTAAGGGCTTTTCATCCAGAAAAATTGAGGTCATTGTCCCACTGTACTCATCTCTCATTAGACCCATTATAGAGTACAAAGTACCATTTGGTATGTACCTCACAAGACATCTGCAACAGCTGGAAAGGCCGCAGAAATACCTCACTAAAAGAATCACGGGCCTAAAGCAGATACCCTATGCTGACCGTTTAAAATAACTCCAGCTATACTCTGTGGCATACTGTCTACTTAGAGGCAATCTCTGCTTAACATACAAGGACATGTCAAACCCTGAGCTGTTGGACATGCTCCACTTAAAGAAATCCCAATCCCTCAGAGCCACATGCTTCATGGATCTAAACCTTGTCATCACAATGAACAAAACATGCTGAAGGGATAGGTTCCTGACCCAGAGACTCCCCATACTCTGGAATAGACTGCCCATACATATCAAGCAGAGCGCCTCCTTGGCCTTCTTCAAAAGGAACCTTGACGATTGGATGGGAGATAGGAAATTCACCCCGGGGATCACGTCAGTCGCCCTGCTAGACAGGGGTCCAGGGAAGTACATACTGTGGGAAGAAATATCCGGGGAATTGTTTGGCTAGGCTTGTATAGGCCCTAGGGCCGATAGCCTAGTAACAACCTATGAACCTATGAAAGTGCTTGGAGTTCAGATACTCAGCTTACTGAAGTTATGGCCACCAGAAAGACAGTTTCCCAAGACAGAAACTTAAGGTCTACTTTAGATGAGGATTCAAAAGGTGAATGCACCAAATTTTGTAATACCAATGTCAGATCCCAAGGTGGCATGGGGTCCCTAATTGGAGGTCTAAGTAAAAAGGTACCTTTAAGTAATGCCTTGCACAACTTAGATGAAGCCAAAGGAGAAGCATTATTCCCTGATGTGGTAGTTGAAGATGGCTTCAAACTGAACTTTGATTGTGGAGATACTTGCCCTGCTACGAAAAATGGAGGCAAGGAAATCTTAAACAGCAGGGAGAGGAGCAGTGAAAGGATCCAGCTCTCTCTGTTGAGCCCCAAAAGAACACCTCTTCCATTTACTCTTATAAATCGCCCTAGTTGAAGGTTTGTGAGATGAAAAAAGAATTCAGCAAACTGGGGAGGAAAGCCTGGAATGTCTAGCCATCGCTGGAATTGGAAAAACCATGCAGTCAACTTGAGGCCTGCAATGTCCAAATGAATCATCCCTGACGGGTGTGACAGAAGGTCTGAAATGGGATCCAGTGTCCATGGAGGACATACTAGGTGAGAACACAGGAAGGGAAACCACACTTGCTGACGCCAGAAGGGGGCAATGAGGATTCCTTTGCTCCTCAATTGCACCGCTTTCTGAGGAAACCTGGGGATTAGAGCCAGGGGAGGGTAAGTATAAAGGAGACCAGAGGGCCAAAAGTGGACTACAGCATCTCTCTGAGAATGTCCCTGACAGGGAATTAGGGCAAAGAGCCTTCTACACTTGTTCGCAACATGGTTGGCCCCATTTGTTTATTTGCCAACGAGTGATAGACCCCACTCTTGAGGCATCAGGATGGTCCTGCTGAGCTTGTCTGCTACAATGTTGGATTTCCCTGGTATATGCATTGCTACAAGAAAGCAGTTGGAGGGGGTCACCCACTGCCAAACCCTCACTGCTTCTTGGAACAGGAGACAGGATCTGGTTCCCCCCTGTTTGTTGATGTACCAGACTACTGACATGTCTGTTTGAATAGCAATAGTTCCTATTGGAAGAAAGTTCTGAAGGGCTTGTAATGCTAGAAGCACCGCTCTCATCTCCAGGACATTTATAGGATCATAGGAGGTTACTAGGCTAACTGCCCCAGGGCCCTTACAAGCCTAGCCAAATTTAACCCATGTTACCAAGGGAGTCTGGTTCATGTAGACACTAAAAATCAGCACCTACTGCCCCTGTTCAACAGAGGCACAGGTGGAACCCCCAGGGCAAATTTCCAGTCATCCATCCAATCATCCACATTATGCTTAAATAGGGCCAACAAGGGGCATTAGCCTGAATAGGAAGCTTGTTCCAAAGATGGGGCAACCTCTGAGAGAGGAATCTGTCTCTTCAGCATGTTCTGTTAATGTCATATACCAAGTTAAGGTCCTTTGAGAGTGCCCTGTGTGCCAGTTGACTTGCGAATGTGCAGCATTTCCACTGAAGCTGGGTCACAGATTGCTCTGTATGCAAGGCACAGGTTGCCTCTGAGCAGTCTGTACGACACAGAGTAAAGTGACAATAATTTCAGTCTGTTTGCATAAGACAGATCTTGAAGACCCTGAATTTTCTTTGTAAGGAACCTTTGTGGTCTCTCAAACTGCTGCAGATGTTTGGAAAGGAACACACCAAAAGGAGCATTGTACTTTATTATTGGCCTGATGAGGGAAAAGCACGGGGGTATAACCTCTTTTTTACTTTAAGAGATAAGCAATATAAAATGCCCTTTTTATCACTGTGGAGACATGGTGATTGAAACTAACATGGTTATCAACATGTGTGCCCAGATCTCTCACCACTGACTATGTGCTTAGGGTATTGCTATTGATGTGGTAGTTTGCAGGAACATCACCCTTGCCGAAGGGGCTGATAATGCATTTTTTTTGCATAAAAGTTTAAGACTATAACTTTGGCACCAGTCATTAGTCTGCTTAAAACCTTCTTGCAGGATGTTGACATCACTAGGGGTTTCAATGACTGCTTCAAGTTTGCAATCAGCAAATTTTGCCAGCCACAGTCCTTTAGTTTTAGCCTGTATTTCAGAAAAGTAGGATTCTGAACAGTAGGGGTCCCAGAACTGATCTCTGTGGAATACCACTGGTTACGGGTCTACTGGAGCAGGCTGAGTTCCCCTATTTTGACCATACGAGTTCCATCAGTGAGCCAGTTTGCAACCCACCTGACAATATATGGGCTGATACCCAGCTCGGTGAGTTTATCAATGATGCCTGGAGTGGGGAATTGGGTCAAAGTCTAGGTAGGTCATATGCATAGATTTGCCCGCATCTAGGGCTTTGTTGACTGCCTTGCAAAAGTCCACCAAGTTTAACATGCATGCTCTCCCCTTGACAAAGCCAAACTGGGTGGGGTCGAGCATTTGGAGATTTCCCGAATCTTTGTTAATAAGGTCCATGATAATTCGTTCCCTGGCCATGCAGATAAAGCTGGTTAGGGGTCTATAGTTCCCAGGGTATGTGGATGCACCCCCTTTGTGCAAAGGGATGATGGTAGCAGTTTCCACTCTACTGGGATAAAGCCAGCGCTTAGGCTATGATTGAAAATTGTGCTCAGTGGTGATACTAACTCCTGTTTTAACCCATGTAGAGCACCGCCTGGGATGTTGTCTGGTCCCATACAGGCTGTGTTTTAGCCTTGGAGAGGGCATTTAAGAGCTGCTCTTCTGAGACACTAGGTGGAGGAAGGTGATAGGGATGCTTTCTGGTATATGTGGCGGGGACAGGGGAGTGAAGTTTTCACTGAACCTGTCAGCCAGCAGAGGTTTGTATATACACAGGTTCTACATATGTATTACCATTAACTACGAGGTCAGGACAAATCTGGGCCTTACCTTTGAGTCTACGGATGTAACTAAAGAATGCCATGTGGTTATCTTTAGTTAGGGAAGTAGCTAATTTGGATTTGTAGTTAGCTTTGAAGGACTTCACTAGGAGTCTTATTTGCTTGTTTAAGTTGAGTAGAGTGCGTTTCCAGTTTTGAGACCGTTCCTTCCTACTCTTAGACAGCAATCTCTTTCGCCTATTGTATAGCCTATTAATGGCAGTTGTCCACCAGGCAAGTTTTGTTTTTCCCTGAAGTTCTATCAGGTACGGCAGAGTCAATATAATTGCACAGATGCATGTATAAGGCATTGGTGTATAACTCAACATAGGTATCAGTTTTCTTCAGTGGGGGGAGGGGCTATGAAGCTATTTATGCCATCATGAAAGCGACTGTAATTGGCCCTGGAGAAGTTTTTCAGTCTAGTTGTTACTAAGGGGGGGGGGTCTTTGTGTTATTACTTCTAACAAGACTGATTTGTGGTCAGGTCTCATCAGGGATGGCCACACACTGAGGGTGGTGCAGCAATCCCCCATGTTGGTGAGCATCAGGTCCAGGATGATTGAACATCTTGTGGGTGTGTCAACCAGTTGATCCAGGGCACTGGAGTTAAAGTCCAGGAACCTTTGGGCAAGTGAGTTAGAACACGTATAATGTACCCAGTCTATGGATAGGTAATTAATGTCACCCAAAACCAGGGTGTCTGGTTGTATCTTGATTGACTCAAGTAGATCCAAGTAGGCTGACTGGATGTCCTGATTCATGGAGGGGGTCCTATAGCTGGGAATGACCTGATTAGGGTTCTTAGTTACAGTTAATTGCACCTGAAGTAATTCAAGAGAACTGTGCTGTTTAACCAATCTAGAGGTGTATACATCTTAAATGTATACTGATACACCACCTCCTTTAGCTCTCATGCTTTCAGTTTGTGGTCTGAACGTATGGAAGGAAATGTAACCTGGGTACAGCTGGGGTGCTCTCCACAGCCTTAAACCAGGTCTCAGTGACTGCACAAATGTCAGCATCTTCCAAGGTGAGAACTGCTTCCAGTAAGTGCAGTTTCTGGTTTAGACTCCTAGCATTTAGCAGCATAACCCTGAGGTTGTTTTTACAGAATATTTCTATGTTGGGAATTTTGTTCTTGTGACATTGCCTGAAAAGAGCACTACGGGGATGTCATGATCCTTAGCCAGCAACCGAAATCCCAGTCGTGATAGATGAAGCCCATCTCTGTCAAAGCATAGAGGTCTGTCGACCATGTCATCCCCAGCTGACAAATACTGTATCCCCGTTGAAGGACACCAGAAACTAAGCCAACTGTTGACGTCAATCATTTTTTGTTTGTACTGAGGTGTCATCCTAGGCAAAGGTAAAATGCTGCTTAAGCCCATGGACATACCTGCCTGAGACACATAATCAGAGAGTTCAGTCATCTCTCTCTTCATATAGTCCAGTGAGGTACGTCTCAAATCATTCTCACTAACATGGACTATGACGGAGTCACAACAGTGCCTGTTGTTGAGAGACTTGAGTGCATGTGTGATGTGGCAGATCCTGGCATCTGACAGCTGACCTTGACCTTTTCTTTGTCCAAACTCATGAGAGAGACATCTGTGTGTCTCACAATTGAGTCGCCTATGACTAAGATGTTTGTTTTTGTATTATGCCTTAGGGGCTTGACTGGTGAAACACTGGTGTGTGATATCTTATGTGTATTATGTTCTGCAGAGGATGTATTATGTGAAACGTGCTTGTGTTTGGGAGGTCTCTGATGTTTAGGCAGGCTTCTTGTAAGGACCTCTGCATGCGTAGCTTTATGTGTTAAGTTTGGTAGGTGCAGGAGGTGAACATGCTGACAACCCGCTTAGTGTCAAATGAACTGGCTGGTGAGAGGGAGAGCCTGGATTCTAGGTTCTTGATACAGATGCATCTCTCACATAATGAATCTGCGTTAACTAGAAAAAGTGGTTTGTCAGTGTACATGAGGCAATTTCTACATTGTCTCAGGATGCCCATGTCAACCAGGGTGGCTGGATAAACTGTGGGAAATTGTCCGTCCATAATGCTAGGTAAAGTTGATATGGTCAGAAAACAGTGAAATGACAGGAAGGACCAGTTAAAGTAGAAGATAGGAGAAGTGGGCAAAAAATATGAAGGGCTAGTGGGTAGGAGCTGTGTTGGTACCTCCAAAGCTTCACTGAATGTATCACCTTGTCAGTGAGGGACAATCATGAGAACTCATTGATGGAGTACAAGCAGAGTACTAAGGGAAAATTTGCAGGCAAAAGTGTTTGCGTCTTTAACCACCGATGGTGCCCACCCTCTGCATGTCAGTGCAAGATGCACAAATGCGGTGCTACGTTGTGAACAAGCACAGTCTGACCTAAACAAATTAACCAATAAAAAACACAAAATTGGGCCCTGTGTGCCAGCAACCTTCAATCAGATGAGTTTTAACTGCACACTCTTGTCACTAGTGTGCAGGGGAACACTCTCCAACAAAAGATGGCCTGGTTTAGTGCTCACATTATATAAACAGAACTAGATTCAGCAGGTCTGAATCTATTCTATGCTAAGCTACGAAGTGCAACAATCTTAAAAAAAACACAGTTCAAATAAGCAGTGATATGGTACAAAATGCAATTCAAAAGTGCAATATACTGTGAAAAATTCTTAAGTTTTGCAGATATCAGCAGATGTTTTGGATTTGCTTATGTAGCAAACGGGAGTAAAATTATTTAAAAAAATTAAACAATAAAAAAGCTCAAAACTGAGCACTGCTCCTGCAACCTTCAATCATATGAGTTCTAACTGTACAGTCCTGTCACTAGGGAGCAGGGGAACCCTCTCCAACAAAAGATGGCCTGGTTTAGTGCTCAAGTTATACAAACAGAGCTAGATTCAGCAGGTCTGAATCTAGTGTATGCTACAGCAAAGTGCACCAATTTCAGAAAAAATAAGCAGGCACAATAAGCCTTCAACCAGCAATTCTTAGCTCAGAAGGGCAGAAGCTACCCTCCCACAAGACTGGACCACAAACCGTCTTAATGTAAAATAACTGTCCTGAAGCCCAAGTGCTTATATGCAAACCAGTCTCTTCTGGAGACCACGTGCCTTGAACAGTCCATCATAAGTAATGCCCCCCAACCAAAGTGGGAGACATCCATGGTCAATGTGGCATTCAGGGAAGACAGAATAAATGGATGCCTTGACAAATATTTTCAGTGTATCCACCAAAGCAGGGATTTTCTGCATATCTGAGATAATTTTATTGGATGTCCTAAGGGATGTTGATGAAAATACCATTGCACTGCTACAGTCCATTGAAAAATATTCATATGAAGATGAACAGTGGGTAATATAAAGTTACTGCAGCAGCCACCGACCCTAGGGCTTTGATTATCATTTTTGCTGAGGGAGAGAGATGAGAAAACCTGTCTGACATGCAATTTCAAAGTAAGGACTCTGTTTTGAGGCAGAAGAGCTAGACAATTGACTGTATCCAAATGAGCCTCTATAATCTCAAAGACTTATACTGGCTAAAGTTGCGACTTGGCCAGACTGATCGTAATTCCCAGAGAGTGGGATAACTGTAGTAAGGAATCCTTGGCTCCTTCCACACAATGCCTGGCTGGTGCGGTAATGACACAGTCATATAAGTAAGGAAACACTCTGAATCCGAGCAGTCTTGGATGAGCTGCTACTACTGCCATGCATTTGGTAAACACCCTGGGGGCTGTGGTGAGACTGAAGGCCACAGCTCTGAACTGATAATGACTGGCTCCCAACTGGAAGCAGAGGTATCTTTGAGAGCACCTGTTCATTTTGATGAGATAGTACGCATCTTGAAGATCGATACAGCAAATCTAGTCATCCTTCTGTAAGAGAGGCAGAATGGACTGAACAGTGACCATCCGGAATTTGGAATTCTTTACAAACTGGTTCAGATGATAGATCCAAAATAGGTCTCAGGTCCCCTGTATTCTTTGGCACTAAAAAAAACTGAGTAAATTCCAGATCCTCTTTGCTCTGGAGGACTTCTTGGATGACTATTTTGCCCAGCAGCCTTTGAATTTCTAGAGCTGCTACCTACCTCTGATTGGGTGGAACATCGGGAAGACAGTTTCTCTTGTTTTTTCAGGAAGTTGGAAAAATGGAATAAAGAATCCTCTGGATATGATCAGTGCTGAAAGGATCTGCCCGAGAAGGAATCTAAAGACCCTTGATTCGGCATATCCCCTCTTGCCATGTGGGCATCATCATCCATTGTAGCTATTTCCACTCTGCCTCTGAGGGAAGAGTCTCCACATGACTCCTGGAAAGGTCCTTGAGATTTCCTGAATCACAATTTTTTACCACTGCATTAATTCCTAGAAAAGGGTCTCCGTGGGTAGAAAAGCAGATACCCATGGCAAAAAAAAGTTTTTCCATCCTTTTCACTGTGGGAAAATGTTTCTTTATCTGTTGGCTCAAACAAGGAAGATCCATAAAAAGGAGTGTTGGCCCAAACAAGGAAGATCCATCAAAAGGAACACTGATGAATGACACCTTGAACGGCTCCACAAACTCACACAACTGCATCCAGGCATGTGTCCTAATGGCTATGCCTGAAGCGGCTGCCCACGAGGGACCTTCAGCTGTGCATTAGATTAACCTCATGGATGCATTAGTAATGGACTGCAGGGTGGCCGATCATGAGGAAAAGGACTTCTGTTCCTCTGTGGACATAGACCCAGGGGTAGAGTTAGAAGCTCCTTGACTAAGTTCCTCTATAACCTAGTGAAATGTGCCACATAATTCAGCGACCGTAAGGCAAAGGTCACTGTCACATACACTCATATCCAAAATCTGTCCAATGTCCTAGACTCTCTATTAGGGGGACAGACCGTGGAGCACTGTTCAGCCAACTCCTTTTCAGTGGCTGCTGCAACAACCATTGCCTCTACAAGGATTCCCTTGGTCCAGTGTTGTCTGTCAGAGGACGCACTCAAAATCTTGCCCGGGTGTTTGGGGGTCGGTTCCACAGAGTCCAGTTCCTTCCATGCCCTGCAGGAGACAAGGTCTATAAGCTCATCTGCAGGTGGGATAACCCAAGATGTAGATGGTCCAGACCCAAAGGCTTGCAAGAACACGGATTCCTCCTGGAAGGGTTTTTGGGAAGACCAACCATCTTTCAGGTGATGGATCTCTAAAATGTCTCCAAACAAGACATTCTCAGGTGGAGATCTAGGGGACCCTTCCCTGTCATCAAAATTGATATCTTCCATGAGGGATTCCTGCAGGGAATCCAAGTGCTCCTCTTGCATGACCTCTTCCAAGGAAACTCTTCAGTAGGGTGTTCTGGAGAGGTATCAAAAGAATCAAGCGTCCCCTAGTGGGAACTGCTTGGAAGCTCACCAAGGCTGGCTGTCCTCGAGGTGTAGGAAGAGTAGACTCAGACACAGGATCCAAAGAGGGAACAGGAAATGGATCTGAAAGCGCAAAAGTTGAAACTGCTCAGGGGTGAGCAGAAACCCTCTCCACCACCTCGAAAGCAGAAGGACCGAGAGAAACCAAGGACAATCCGACCTGAGCCAAACTCTCAGAGCAGATGATCCAACACCCTCCCCCAATGCTCTGCTCTAAAGGAGGAGTCGGAGCCAAGCTGTCCAAGGTTGAAGCCCTAAGGGGAAGCAGTGGCTCTGAAAATTTCAGAGTCAAAGTCATATGAAGCCAACATTTCGGCTCTGAGAACCACCATGCTCCAAGGGGGTAGGATCCGATCAAATCAGGGAAGTTGCTGGAGTGGAAGAAATAATCTTTGGATCATATGGTTCAAATCTCAGGGGTCTCAGATCTGAGGGCCCCAAAACAGCAGGTCGGATCAGAGAAGGAGCAACAACAGGCTGGAAAGTTGGTTTAAGACTCAAAGATCCGATGGGAGATGGAGCAGACAAGACCCACATCTGGATATATATTCTGAGAAATTTTCCCACCATCCTATCCACCTTTGATTCAGAAAGACTTCAGGAGGACCTACTGAAGGAAGAAGTGGATGGTGGCCTGGAAGACATTTTAGGTGTCTTCTGAAGAAAAGGAGACCTCAACCTCAGGGATACAGTCTCTGGGGAAAACCCTGGAGTACTGAGCTGAGGAGACTTTGCAACAGTAGACATTGGATCCGAACTCTCTGAAACCTTCTTAGAAGGTTCAGAAGAAGGTGCTGAATGAGAACATTTTCAGTGTCTCTGAGCTCCTTTGATTTTTGAGAGTGGGTTTAAGCCCCTGATGAAGAAGAAGCAACAGTGGAAGGAGCAGAAGCTGGAAGGAGAACTTTTAAAATAAATTTGATTGTTCTGTCACTAATGGCCCTGGCATTAAATGCTGCACAAATGGAGCATGAGGTGTCCAAGTGTGCCGGGCCCAGACAATAAATGCATTCCCTGTAGGCATCAGAGTTGGGGATCTTCTACCCACAGGAAGTGCACTTTTTGAACCCAGTAGACTTATCAGCCATATTGAAAAGTCGTAAAAGACTGCATCCACAAATAAGGAAAAAAGTGTTTTTTTTTTTTTGTTTTTTTTTAAGGTATAACAGTTAAAACTTTCTTTTTTCTTTTATAACACCAACTATGGTAAGGAAAGAGACTACCTCAAAACGAGGTAATAGAGGGAGAAAGGTTACCAACAATGGTAGCTAAGACTACCAGCAAAGAGAACCTTAATTCATGGTAATAGCAAAGTTTAGAAAGGCAGTAAGGGAAATTTTATTAACTATAATACGGAAGTTAAAAGTTAAGGAGAAGAAATACAGTTTAATTCATTCACTAACCCACTATGAACTCGAGAAATCGCAATCCCATCTGATTTTGAAGAGCAGCAAATGAGATCTGGGGTAACACAGTAGTCAGGAACATTATGGGTGAGAGAGGAGCTCGACAGTCGGATCCTAGAATCTAAAGGAAGTGGCAGAGTCAGATTAGAGGATCGGAATAAATGAAAATGACAACATCAGATCATAGTTTATGTGCTATGGTCTTTAACATTACATTCTGAAAAATGTTAAGTATAATTTTCAGAAACTGCAGGAAGTTAATATTGTTTTATCCTACCTTCAAATAAATACATAGACCTGTATTCAGAAATGTACAACATACACAGCAATCCTGCATACAGCAGGACTGCACACTGTATTACGCCAGAAAATTCGGAAATTGTTGTATTGCCACAGCTGTAAGAAGACTCCAGTGCAGAGCACTACACCAATCTCATTGGCAAAGGCCATATGTACACATGACAGTCAATGGGTGCAGCTAATGCTAATTTATCCATGTGCTCTTTCATGGAACTTTTTACCTAGATCAGAATAGCACTGTACAGTCATTCAAAGAACAGCTCTACTGTTCTACTTTGAGAATGAAGCAAAACAAGAAGTTATGTACTCACCATAACGTTCGATGTATGTAGTCCATCTCGTCTCACATTCTTACCCGTGGGTTCGGAGCTGAATGTCGGCTCTGACTCGGCCAAACTTTTTTAGCTCAAAGTCTTTCTATTGGCTGGGCTAAGATGGTATCCCATACTGCACTGCTCTCTATCCCCAGATCTAGTTTGCTGCGAGCACCAGCACTCATTCTCCATGCATAACACCACCTAAGGAAAGGAAGAACAAACCAAGAATGAAGGGAGCTCTGAAACCAGACCTAACCTCCAGATCCTCCAGGATGGAGGGGGGGTAAGTAAAAATGTGAGGCGAGATGGACTACATACATCGAACGTTATGGTGAGTACATAACTTCTTGATGTTATGTAGTCCTATCTCGCCTACTTTCTTACCCATGGGACAGCGTCCCCAGCACCTAAATCCTGGGAGGCTCAGTGGAAAATACTCCTGAGCACTGTGGAACCAAAGGAAGACCTGCCCCTAGATACCACATCCAACTTGTAATGAGTAACAAAGGTGTGAGGAGATGCCCAAGTAGCCACAGCACAAATATCATCCATATACAAACTAGCCTGAAAAGCTGTAGATGTAGATACAGACCGAGTAGAGTGAGCCTTCACTCGGAACGGTAAATCTTTACCCCCTGAGGAATAAATGAAAGAAATAAAACTGGAAATCCACCTGGACAACGTGACTTTGGAGACAGGAGAACCAATTCTGTTTTCTGAAAAGGAAACAAAGAACTGATCAGATTTTCTCAGGTCTTTCGTTCTGTGCAAATAAAAACGTAATTGTCTGTGCACATCCAATTGATGAAATTTGAATTCTGCCTTGTTTGAGAACTGGGGAAAAACACTGGCAATTCAATAGCTTGGTTAAGGTTACTGACTGACGCCACTGAGAGAAATCCTGTCCTTATGAAAAATCAAATAAGGGGGTTTTGATTGATAAAGCTTGAAGCTCCGAAATGCTTCTGGTTGATGTGATGGCTACTAAAAAGACAGTCTTCCAAGTTAAGAATTTTAAATCGCAAGGTTCAGGCTACAGGCTCAAAGGGGGGTGAAGTAAGACCCTGTAGAACAAAGTTTAAGTCCCAAGGCATAACAGGTTCCGATACCGGAGGACGAAGTAACAAAGTGCCCTTCAGTAAAGCCTTACAGAGTCTATGTGCCATCAGGCTAGGCTCATCTGCGACATGAAAGGTAGAAATCGCCGCCAATTGGACTTTAATGGTTGCGGCCGCTGAACCCTGGTTAAAGAGCATAGACAAGAACTCCAATACAGGCGAAATTGGAGCTGTGTAAGGGTCAATCTTTTTGGCATGTGCCCAGATTGAAAACCTCTTCCATTTGCTGTAATAAATCTTCCTGGTCGAGGGCTTATGAGAGGAAGATAAAATATGAACCACCTCCGGTGAAAAATTATGAAGCCTAACTAATGATGGAAGTGGAGTAGCCAGGCTGTCAACCGGACGGTCCGAAGAGAGGGATGGAGCTGCCCTGACATGTGTGTCAGTAAGTCTGGTTGTGGGTCCAGAATCCAAGGAGCGTCCATGAGATAGGGATGGAGAAAGGGGAAACAAATTTAACGAGGCCAGTGTGGGGCAATCAGAATCTTTCTGCTTCCCAAGGATTGTGCTTTCTGAATAACCTTTGACAGCAAGGGGACCGGAGGGAAGGCATATAGTAGACGGAAGAGCCAATCGTGGACTAGAGCGTCCCTGGGTGACTCCCCCTGAGGGGGGATCAACGTGAAGTAGCTGCTGCATTTGGCATTGAGGAGGCTGGCAAAAAGGTCACAGCAAGACTGACCCCACCTGCGGAAGATCTGTTCCACAACTTGACAGTTCAGGGACCACTCGTAAGGCATCAGAATAGCTCTGCTTAGCCTGTCTGCGATCACATTGGACTTCCCCGGAATGTGCGTTGCCACCAGAAAACTTTGGGAAGACACTGCCCACTGCCACACTTACATGGCCTCTCTGCAAGGGGGGGTAAGACTTGGTTCCTCCCTGCTTGTTCAGATACCACACCACTGACATATTGTCTGAGTGGATTGCAATAGTCCCGAGAGGAAGAAAACTCTGGAGTGCTTGCAACGCTAGTAGCCCAGCTCTCATCTCCAGGACATTCATATGCACATGCATCTCGTGCTCTTGCCACGTGCCTTGGACTGTCCTGCCTAGATAATGTCCCCCCACCCCATCTGGGAGGCATCCGTGGTCACCATGGCAACCAGGGGTGCAGGAACGAATGGCTTTCCCACATTCAGGTTGTCGGTGCAAAGCCACCAATTGAGATCCTGTTTGCACCTGTCTGTAAGTAGAATAGGGTGTGAAAGTGGAAGACGTTGAAGAGACCATTGGGCAAAGAGTAGCCACTGAAGGAGCCTCATATGTAACCTTGCCAGAGAGACTAACATAATCGTAGCAGCCATTGTCCCCAACAGTTGGAGGACCCATCTTGCCTTCACTCTTCTCAGAGGGAGCAAGACGTGAACTTGTTGTTGTAGGACTCTTGATTCTTTCCTGTGGTAGAAACTCCCGCATGAGGACGGTGTCTAGTTCGGCGCCTATAAAAGTGACATGCTGTGAGGGCAACAAGGCAGATTTTTCCCAGTTCAATGTGATGCCCAACTGTTGACATAGGTTAATAGTAGTGTCCCTGGTCTGAAGTAGTAGATGCCTGGTGCTGGCAGTAAGGAGCCAGTCGTCCAGATATGGAAACACTTGGAATCCCTGACGTCTCAGGTGAGCAGTCACCACTGACATGCATTTGGCAAACACCCTGGGGGCTGTGGTGAGACCAAAGGGCAGGGCTCGAAACTGAAAATGACTGGCTCCCAGCTGGAAGCGTAGGTGACTTCTGGATACCCTGTCCATCTTTATGTGGTAGTAAGCATCCTTGAGGTCGATGGAGCACATCCACACTTCTTTTCCTAACAATGGGAGAATAGACTGCAATGTGACCATTCGGAACTTGGACTTTTTGCACATGGGTGTTCAATTGACTGACATCCAATATGGGTCTCAGGTCCCCTGTCCTTTTCGGCACTTAAAAGAATCTGGAGTAAGTCCCTAATCCGGTCTGGTTTGAGGGGACATGTTGGATGGCTCCTTTTTCTAGCAGCTTTAAAACTTCTGAAGCTGTGTAATCCCTTTGACTGGGTGGAACATCTGGGATTTTCTTTATTGGAGGGGGATTTGACGAGAAGGGGATGACATATCCTCCGTAAATTATTCGTAGAACCCATTGGTCCTGGGTGATGTCTTGCCAGGCCTCCGGGTATAATGAGATTCGACCCCCAACTGGCTCCGGAAACGCACAGTCAGGCCTCCTATCAGGAGCTGCGGTAGGGAGTACCACAAAAGGAATCGTGGTCTCCTGAGTTGCGGGGGCCTCCTCTGCCCCTAGGGCGGCGTCTCCCTGAATAACCACCCCCTCCCCTGCCTCTGGAGGGGGGCTCACCTTGTGCACCGGGAAAAAACCTCTGTGATTTCTTGAACCACATTTTGCCACCCCTCTGGGCCTTGGGATAAGGCCTAGAGGGAAGGGAAAAACAGACTCCTATGGCAGACAGAGTTTTTCCCTCCTGCTCGCACCTGGTGAGAGTGTCTTTCACCTTGGTTCCGAACAAAGAGGAACCATCAAAGGGGACGTCGGTGAATGAAGACTTGAAGGCCTCCGCGAAATGACAAAGGCGCATCCAGGCCTGCCTCCTAAGAGCAACTCCTGAACTTGCTGCCCTACTCACTCCTTCGGCTGCATAGGAGATAGCCTCATGGAGGAGTTTGCAATGGAATTGAGTGTAGACATCTGAGCGATGACCATCTGAGCCACCGCCTCAGAAATGTTACCTGTAAGAGTATCTCCAAGCTCCTTGAGGAGATCTCTCTGGAGCCATGTAAAGTGTGATAAATAATTCAGTGACTGCAAGGTAAAGGTTGCTGAAGAAAAAGTACACTTCCCATACTGGTCCATGGTCCAAGACTCCCTGTTAGGGGTTGGACGGTGGAACAAGTCTCGGCTAATTCCTTCTGAGTGGCAGCTGCCACCACCATGGCATCCACAGGGACTCCCTTGGACAGAAGTTCCTTATCAGGAGGAGCAGACAAAAATTTATTGGGTCTCCTGGGGACTGGTTCCACAGAGTCAGGTGTTTCCCTACACCCTTCAACAAATCAAATCCAGAAGCTCAAAGGGTGGAGATACCCAGGAGGCGGAGGGCTGAGCACCAAAGGGCCTTCAGGAAGACAGACTCCTCCTCGGAGGTGGCTTTGGATGGCCAGTCGCCTCTTTGTTTCAAAATCTGTAGGATGTCAGAGAAAGAAACATCCTCAGAGGATGACTTGGGGGACACCTCCGATTCCTTGAGGTTGGTGTCTGATGTGAGAGACTCATCCTGGGAATCTATGTGCTTCCTCTTGCACATCTTCTTTCTGGGTGGCTCCTCAGGCAAAAACTCCGAGGGGCCCTCAGAAATGTGGGGACCACTCATGGAGGTACCCTGAGACCTTGGGGCACCACTGTCTAGAGATAGATGGCGATCAGAGACCTGCACCGGTGTAGTAGGGGACAGAATGACCGACCCGCATGATGCCACTGACGACCTGGCCAGCGTGCTCCGCATGGCCTTGAAGACTGGTCCCCCCCCCCCAAGTCCGAAGAACGACTAGCCTCCAAAGCCACGACAGGAGTCAAACTTTCCTGTGCTGAAGCACTGAGAGGGAGACTAGGAGCCGAGAGGTGTCCCGAAGCCTCTCCTTCGGGTCCGACTGAAGAATCCTGAGTCCTGAACCCCGTGGACGGCGCCGACGTGGTCAGAGCTGATGTCGGCACCAATAAGCCAGGAGGGGCTGTCGGAACTGACCTAGGGACATCAAGCGGAGCCAAGCACTCCTGCTCCGAAAGCTGAGGTGTGCTCAGAGGAGGAAGTATCGAAGCAGGTTGAGGGACCGGCTCCGGAGCCAACTGGGTTGGAGCAGAGAACAATTTTGCCAGAACCGGTGACTGAAGGAGTCTCTCACCACTCTATCGAAGTCCACATCTGATAAGGTCCTGGAGGATTTAGAGGATAGAAGGAGATCGAGATCTCCTCTCCGAAGGGGACCTGTGAGGAGGGGATACTGGCCTAATGCTAGGCGATAGGCTCCGAACAGGTTCCAAGAAAATTGGAGCCGAAGCATGTTCCATAACAACTGACACTTCCTGCAGCCACGAAGACAATGGAGCCAAGGATGTCGAAGCAGATTTTGCTATTTTCTCCGGTGGCTCCGAGGAGACTGATGGAGCCAGAGATCTCTCTTTTGATTTATAAGATTTAGACTTAGAGCTGGAAGCACTCTTCAGACCCTCCTCGAAGGAGGGTTTCAGTAGTCCCTTCAAAATCAATTTATTCTTCCTTTCCTGAAGAACTCACGGACTAAAAGCATGACAGAAGCTACACTACTCCTGGAGATGAATCGCTCCCAGACAGTATACATAGAGTGCCCATCGGTAATGGACATTTTGTAACTACACCTAGAGCACTTCTTGAAGCCCGAGGGCTTGTGCTCCTTAGTATCTTTGGACATAGTTAACCAACAATAATAAAGCACCAAGACAATCAAACACTGAATAAAAGGACCAACGGTCAAACAGTCACAAGGCGGGAAAAATCTACAACACACAAATACCACAACATCTCTAAGTTAAATGATCCTTAGACACAAACATGAGGGAGAAAGGACTAATACATCTCTAATTTAAACAGTACTTAGTCCCGGTCAACTTAAAAGACACAAGGAAAGCAAGGGGACAGACTAGGTCCTCTAAGTGAAAATGGGCCTAGCCCGTTGGAAACAGCTAGTGGGATACCACAGAAAAAACGATCTAAAACACAATTTTTTCACAAGACAAGACAAGAACACACAATAACTATTAAAATAGCTTTTTGTTTGCAACAAATGTCTCTGATAAAGAAGAAAAAGGATACTTAGCCACAGCCAAGAACGAGACCAAGTCTGAGCTACACAAGTGGCAAACGTGATCTGGGAATAGAGAGCAGTGCAGCATGGGATACCATCTTAGCTCAGCTAATAGAAAGACTTTGAGCTAAAAAAGTTAAGAATGTAGACGAGATTGGACTACATAACATCCAAAGTTTATGCCATCTTTTGGCAGAGTACAACCATCCATTCCTAAGGCAGCAGTGGGTCTGTTAGCGCTATGAGAGATAAATACGACAAAGACATCTGTGTGTGTGTGTTTATGTATGTAATGGCATGACTGCAGCTATCTGGATGTATGTGTGCGTGTATGATTATGTACGAGAGTCGGTATGTGTGTGCATGTTTATAGGTGCCTGTGCAACTACATTGAATGAGCTGGTAGAGAAAACATTAGCAAAGTTACCTTTAAGCACTCAGTGTTCAATTTAGATACTTGATAATGGCCTACTATTAAGATGCTGCTCCATGTAGCTCTATAATGTCGCTGAGTTGCATTACATCACCACTGAGCTATGGGGCAGCATTACCCAAATAATGCTGGTGGAGATATTTTTTATGCATCCCATTCATTATTTTCTATTTCTGTTACACATGGGATACTATATCTCATCTGGTATGCTGTTCTGCATTAGTTTCTCTTCTTTCTACCCACCAAGGTAAGCTCTGGTTCCCCTGCAATCTTGAAATAGATAAGTGGATTATCAGGTGACTGAATTAGTGAGATTCATAATGGAGTTTTCACTCCATGATGTATATTGTGTGCTTATTTAATGTACTTGAATTTATTAACTAGGGTAGTGCAATGATCTAAACGGACCATTTTCAAGCCATGCTAGAGTTATGTAAAGGTAGAACATTTTTTTTTACAATAAAATCAGCATTCATTCCTACAGCATACATTAGTACAGTAACAATTATTAAATGTTTATCAAACACAGAGAAGAAAAATAAAGTAGTACATCGAGTGTATACAGTAGAAATGTAGCAAGGATGGAGCAAAGTGGACAGCCACCCTGGGTACAAAATAATAGGAGGTGCTTCTGAAGATTGGTCTTAAGTGCATTAACGGCTTTTAAAAATGAAAGCAGATACTGCACTTGCATTCAAAACTAAAGCACATTAGCTATCCATGTGTGACAAACTGTAGAGTTGAGGAGCACCAGATCCTGAAATCATGAAAACACTTTTTTTTTGTTCCTCAACTTAAAATTAGGGGGCACCCAATTAGGATTTGCCACTGGGGGGGCAAAATAGCTAACCAAATCTCTGGTCAAGTCTCAATATAATACTTACATTGCCAACTTCTTAGAAAAGAGGTTGTCTCAGGTTAAGCTTTATTAGTTTCTAAGTTTATAACCTAGACAACCACTAAGCGGCTGAAAAAGAGATGGATGCAGGGAGTGAGCAGAAAGTATAGTGACAAAGATCATTGGGGGAAGAGAATAAAGAGGTATATTATTAAGATGTTATTATACAGTAAGAAAGAGGGTTATGTAAGGGGGCCCTTCTGAAAACATGAATATTTAGCTTTGATTTTGAGGTATTTGTTTTTCTGTTCTGCTTAGAAATAAGGATATCAGTGTAGTGTTTTCATCCTGAATGGGAGGATATCTAGAATTCTGAGGCTGGTAAGAAAACACTCTGATAAGTGCATTGCAGCTTTTATGAGACACGGCAAGAAAAGTACAGCTCAGGGGAAGAGCTGTAAGGTGGCATGTAGAGGTTTTGATGACTTGAAGGTTGTCAAAGACTGGAAAGTGTTCTTATTGTAGTAATTTAAATAAGAGTGAAACAAATAGTGTTATTTCCTCAACAGATAGCCAATTAGATTTCTGGAGGGCTAAAAATGTCCTCTTTTTGGTAAAAATAGTGTTACAAAATCTTTAGGTTTTACTGAATGTTGACTGTAGTGCCATTGGGAGTTTCTTAGATGCTGCAGAAGTAACTGCTAGACTGCATTCATTATGCAGGATTCCTTTTCCTATTGCATTTCTACCTTTGGAGGAGAGAAAGTGTGACACTTGTGAACCAGAACAGAAGCGCATTAATTTCTGATTCTGTCCTGTTTACATGGTACTGGTAACATAAATGAAGGTCCAGCCAAACATTCAGGTACCAGCAGTGATAATTTCACTGGGTTAAAGGTTGTAAAGCATCTGCCAGATGGGGAGAGGGGGCTGACAACAATTTGAGTGCTGAAGACTACAGATTTAGTCTTGTTTAAGATGAGAATATTCATTTTTAAGAGCCTTGTGTGAAGACATTTTATGTCACTTTCAATTTCTCTTTTAATCATGGAAGGACAGACACCTGATTTGTAGATTACTACATAATCTGTGTATAACACCAATAGGTAGATAAGCAGGTCAGACAGGAGGTTAAATACA